>NC_092549.1:3300000-3665000 GCF_037038585.1 Patagioenas fasciata | reverse complement strand
CCGGGGCGGAGCAGGAATTTTGGGGTACGGCGCGGGGTGGGGTTCGCCTCTTATTTCCCAGGGTTTGGAGGTTGGATCGGAACAACGAGCAGTTGGAGAGGACGCCGGTTTCGAGGGATGATTTTAAGGGTTGTGCCGTGGGCTGGTTGCGTTTGGGGTGCCCCCCGCCCCCCGAAACACCGGTTTGAAGCGGCTCCTGTCACCGGGGACGGCCGCGGTTCCGCCTCACGTGGCCGCGGGCTCGGCGGGGGGATCCATGCCCGCAATCGCTCGCGTCGCCTTTTCTCCATCACCGGAGCCGGCGGCTCGAGGAGCCAAAACCCCCGCGTCTTGGCGAGGGGGGGGAACCCCGACCTGCTTTCCGAGCCGTTGGAGCTCTCACCGCCACCTTCGCTCGGGCGCTTTTCCTGGTCACGAGGCCGCGGGAGAGCGAGCGTGACGCGCTGACAGGAGCATCCATCTTTGCTGCCTTCCTCCTCCTCCTCCTCCTCGGAGCATCCCGCTCCCGCCGCCCCCTCCCCAGCGCCCGGGGGGGCCCGCAGCAGAAATACCCACCCCGCGGAGCCAATTCGCCTCGCGAAAGCCGCTTTTCCGCCGGTATTTCCCCCTCGGGATCCTTTCAAACGGGACGAGTTCCACGGATTCATTCACCGAGCAGCTTCCTGGTCCGTTCTGCCTCTCAAAATCAAGCCCTAAACCTATTATTTTCTTCTAAATTCCCTTTTAATTGAATTCTACCCTTTTTTCCCCACTCCAAACCGCTCTCCCAACCCATTTCTCCCCTTATATCAAACAACACACCCATTTTTAGGAGCGTGAACCTTTTATCGCCCCGCTCACAACGAACCTTTTCTCACCTCTCGCTCCACAAAACCACTCATTTTTAAACCATTTGGGCAAATTTGGGGCTTTTTAAAACAATTTTGCTGCTTTTTAACGAGGCCGGCGCGAGGCGGCTGAGATTTATAGCCAAAACTCAACCTATCAGGCCGTGCCACATGTTGCTGGAGTTTTACGGCGCTGGATCAACCGCTGGAAGATGGAGAGGAATAAAACCCGCACCCGTGTTTCTCCCCTTTATCCCAAGCCGGATGGGTTCGGTTTAGCTTTGCAACACCCATCGGTGTCGAGGAAAACGCTGGGATTTGTCTTATTCTTTATGATTTTCATATAAATGTGGGATATCACTGCTAATTAACCGCTCTCACCCCTCCCAAAACCTGGATTATTGAGCTTCGACGGGAGGATTAAAACGACTCATTCTGGATCCTGTCGCGGTTCTGCTGGTAAATTGTAGCGACCGTAAGTTCAAACCGCCCCCTGTTTTTCCCCAATATGTTGGATTTAGGCTTAATTTTCAGGCAATTTCAGAAAATGAAGGCGAGGATCCCGTTTCGCGGAGATTAGGCCTGACCTAAACCAATCTTGTGGCAGAGGACGCCGTGGCTTCAAAGCCGTGCGCTTTGATAAACTGATTAAAAATAACCATTTAAATCCTAATCCTTCGTTGTGGTTGATGCTCCAGTTTGGAAACGGGGTCTTGGTGGCCGAAGATGAAGATTTGGGGGAATAGGAACCATTCCCTTTTCTCCCAATGCTTCCGGCGAGGAAACCAATGCGAACGCATCCTTCAACCTGCAACACGTTGGAAACGCTTCTCACCGGACACTAAAACTGGCTTTTTCACCCCAAAATTCACCCCGACGCGGCGCTTTGGGGGTGCAACTCGCTTCCCCGAATTAGCGACGTCAGGATGGGACCAGAAGGAGAGGAACAACCCAAATCCTCCCGCTGTTTGAGTGGAATAAAACCAACTTTTAGGCCTCGAAAAGGCAGAAGAGCCGAACTCCCCGGTGCTGGGCGAGGGACGTTATCGCAAAGGCTTTGCCAATCGTTTTTACTTCATAATCCAGGTGTTTAAGCTTAAAATGGTTCTTGTTTGTTGGTCACCGGGATCTTTATCCGGAAACAAATGGCGTAAAGTTAATTACAAATGTCACCACTTGGTATCAAAGCCCCTGATTCTCGTGTTGAGATTCGCGTCCGGCGCCATCGGAAAAGCCACCAAGAGCCTCGTTTTGAACAAAACGGCTTCACCAAAACGCCACGTCCCCGATTTCCTCGGCAAAACCAGTTGGGAACGCGGCGCTTCTGGCTCGGCCGCCTTTTCGCTCGCTGTATTCCACCGAAATTGGGGTAAATCCCAGCAACCCAGTTTGTCGTAACCCACCGAGGACGCCTCGCGAATCACCGGTGACCGCGTGGCCGTTTGGGGTGTTCATGCAGGGTTTTGGCGCTGGTTTTGGTTGGACCACCAGGAACCCTTGGGCTCTTTGCTTTCTCCTCCCAATGGGATTTTTTGGTCTCTTTTCCTCTCGCGCCGGCGTTTTTGTGCTAATTCTGCTCGTTTTACTCGTGGCTTCACCCGGTGGACGTTTTTCTGCTCCGTGTTTGGTGAAATCGTTCGAACCGCTTGTATCGAACAGCAATTTAGGGCTGATTTTAAAACTTCCCTCGTGGAATCATCTCCCGGTTGTACCAAAATGTTTAAAGAAGTACTTATGGTTAGACCCAAGCTGCTGCTCATCACCGTGCTATGGAGACGGAAGAAAAAGCCCAAAACACCACAGAGAGGAGGGGATTTGGTGCTGGATCCCCCTTTTTTGGGAAAGAGTGGGATGTCGAGTTTAAAATCCGATAGAATTGCGGTAATTCGGTCTTTTTCTCCTCCTCAACGGATCGCGTTTGATTCTAAAGGAGCTTTGGTGCCGCTTCCACCGGGCATCGGACGTTTTGTGGCTTCACCCTCAACCGCCGTCCCGTGGGGTTAAATTCACCCCTTTTGGGAACGTTTGCTGCTTATTTTGAGGCCGATTCTCCCCCTGCTCCTTTAGGTCCCACGTCCCAAGTGACTTTAAAACTCAAACTTTCCGAGCGTTCCATCCCAATAAATGAACTCGGAGCCACCGCATCCCCCTTTCCCACCCGGCCGCCTCTTTCTTACTCCCAATGAGCACCCCGGAGCTCCTCGCCACCCTTTTTGTGTCTTATGTATCGGAATCGTCGCAAAAACGTCAACGAGGAGAAAACGGCGACTTCTGGGCTTAATCAACCGGGAACTGGGGGAGATTCAGCGCCGGATCACCTGCGGATAACGAATCGGATTCGGGAAGCGGAGCGGCATAAAAGCCGCTATTGTTGGCGCGTCGTCAAAGGCCTTTTCAGCCTGGAAACAGAAGCACCCAGAGGATGGGTCCTTGTGAAAGGAGCCGAAAATTCAATTAAATGAGCGTCCCGGTGGCGTTTCGCCGCTCCGGCCGTAACGAACCTGCAGGGGCCGCGCGGGATGGAGGGCGGAGCGGGAGGTGTGAGGGGCTGGGAACGGTTTCACCTCCTCCTCGATACCAGGTGAAGTTTCACTGTGACAAGGGGAAGAAATCACAAGGAATTGGTGCCCGGTGAGGTGGGCACCAGTGAGGGCCTGTGGGCACCAGTGAGGGCCTGTGGGCACCAGTGAGGGCCAGTGGACACCAGTGGACACTGGTGAGGACCAGTGGATACTGGTGAGGGCCAGTGGACCCCGGTGAGGGCCAGTAGACACCAGTGGACACTGGTGAGGGCCAGTGGACACTGGTGAGGACCAGTGGACACCAGTGAGGGCCAGTAGACACCAGTGGATACCAGTGAGGGCCTGTGGACACCAATGAGGACCAGTGGACACCGGTGAGGGCCGGTGGACACCGGTGAGGGCCAGTGGACACCGGTGAGGGCCAGTGGACACCGGTGAGGGCCAGTGGACACCAGTGGACCCCAGTGAGGGCCCGTGGACCCCAGTGAGGACCAGTGGACGCTGGTGAGGGCCAGTAGCCACCACTGGACCCCGGTGAGGGCCAGTAGACACCGGTGAGGGCCAGTAGACACCAGTGAGGGCCACTGGACACCAGTGGGGACCAGTGGATGCTGGTGAGGGCTGGTGGACACCAGTGGACACCAGTGAGGGCCCGTGGACCCCAGTGGGGACCAGTGGATGCTGGTGAGGGCTGGTAGACACCAGTGGACACCAGTGAGGGCCCGTGGACCACAGTGGGGACCAGTGGATGCTGGTGAGGGCTGGTAGACACCAGTGGCCACTGGTGAGGGCCCGTGGACACCGGTGTGGGCCGGTGGCCACTGGTGAGGGCCAGTAGATACCAGTGGATGCCGGCGAGGGTCTGTGGACACCAGTGAGGGCCAGTGGACGCTGGTGAGGGCCAGTAGACACCAGTGGCCACTGGTGAGGGCCCGTGGACACCGGTGTGGGCCGGTGGCCACTGGTGAGGGCCAGTGGATACCAGTGGATGCCGGCGAGGGTCCGTGGACACCAGTGAGGGCCAACAGATACCAGTGAGGACTAGTGGACACCAGTGAGGGCCAGTAGACACCAGTGGACACCAGTGAGGACCAGTAGGCACCAGTGAGGCTGTGCTGAGCATCATCACACAGACTGGGGGTGGAAAAGCTCATTTCAGACCCACAACTGAGGCAAAAATGTCTCAATTCTGGCTTTACATGAACTGGAATGATTTTAAATGACAAGAGGATCGACTTTGTCACCGGGCACGCGTTACGGTGAAGGTGACGGCGGAGGGAATGACAACAGAGCCATATGGAAGGGCCGTTTCCCAACCTTCTCAGAGGGGAACGACCCCGTTTTCCCCTAAAAACCCCAAATCGCGTCGTTTCTTGAGGATTTCGCGAGGTTTTGGAGCCGTTCTCTTAAAAAACGCCCATTTCTCATCATTCTCCGCACATTTTCGGTGGCCCCGGCCTGGAAATAATTCTTATTGGGGCCCAAACCGCCACCTCATTAGTTTATAAATCTATGGTAACTAGCGTATAATTAAAGCCTAATTAGTTATTTCCCCCTTTGTAAATGAAATTGTTCCGTTTTATCTAATAAAGGCGAACTCGGGTAGAACCAGCGATGGGAGCGGCGTCGAAACTCTGGTTAATTACCGGGTTTTGTGCAGCCCGTGGGGTGAGCGAACACGTGTTCGTTAGCGGGTGTTTGATTGATTACACGGTCATTTGTGCGAACAGTTTTATTTGTAGCAGACCATTCGATGATTGTAAAACCCGCCTGCAAGAGATGGAGTTTAAGTCAATCACTTCTCGCTCCGCAAAGAAATTAAACCTAGGACTAATCTTAATTATAGCCGGGGAGTCTCCCCAAATTAGTGCTCGTTAACCTTTGATTAGCGCCGGTTTTTAATTCATGGCCCAAAATGGAAGGTTCCCCTTTCCCTGGTTGGTTTGACCGATCCCATCAAGACGCCCAATTCCCCTCCTGTGTTTGGTAAAGCCGGGTTTAAGCCGGGCTTTGGGAAAGGCTTGACCTGAGTGGTTGATGGGGCTTTAGGCCGGACTGGTCCCATAAAGGCCGTGGTGTGGGGAGCTGGTTTCATGGCTGTTTTCAGCGTAATAACCCAAATTTGGTAATTCTGGTTCTACAAAGCCCGTGGGCTCAACCGTGTTGGAGTGAGATGGACGGGGATCATCTGGGTGCTCAACGCGCGCGTTAGTTCGTTAATTCCTTAACGAGGCCTCGAACCTGTGAGCGCCGTCCTCAGCCCTGGTTTTACCTCCCCTGCAGATTTCGGGGCGTCCCCTTCGCTGGGGGGATTGGCTGGGATTTGGGCTCCGCGCACCCCAAATGGGTCACTTGGGGTGTCACCGTGTCCCCCCTGGCTGGGTCCTTTATAGGGTGACACAGGGACAGAGTGGGGGTGTCACCATGTCCCTCCAGCACCCAAACCCATCTGGGTCCTTTGCCAGGTGGCACAGGGACAGAGTGGGGGTGTCACCATGTCCCCCGTGCTGGGTGACACAGGGACAGGATGGGGGGTGTCACCGTGTCCCTCCTGGCACCCAAACCCATTTGAGTCCTTCCCTGGGTGACACAGGGACAGAGTGGGGGTGTCACCGTGTCCCTCCTGCCACCCAAACCCATTTGGGTCCTTCCCTGGGTGACACAGGGACAGGATGGGGATGTCACTGTGTCCCCCCGGCACCCAAACCCATCCGGGGTTCTTCACTGGGTGACGCAGAGACAGAGTGGGGGTGTTACTGTGTCCCCCATTGCCAGGTGACACGGGGACAGGACCGGGGGTGTCACCTTGTCTCCCCACACCAGGTCCTTCCCTGGGTGACACAGGGACACAGTGGGGGTGTCACCATGTCCCCCCTGCTGGGTGACACAGGGACAGGACTGGGGGTGTCACGATGTCCCCCCAGCACACAAACCCATCCGGTTCCTTTGCTTGTGACACAGGGACAGAGCGGGGGTGTCACCATGTCCCCCCTGCTGGCTCCTTCCCTGGGTGACACAGGGACAGGACTGGGGGTGTCACCATGTCCCCCCCAGCTGGGTGACACAGGGACAGGACCGGGGGTGTCACCATGTCCCCCCCAGCTGGGTGACACAGGGACAGAGTAGGGGTGTCACCATGTCCCCCTACTGGCTCCTTTACTGGGTGACACAGGGCCAGAGTGGGGGTGTCACTGTGTCCCCCCCTCTGGGTGACACAGGGACAGGACTGGAGGTGTCACTGTGTCCCCCCAGCTGGGTGACACAGGGACAGAGTAGGGGTGTCACCATGTCCCCCCACTGCCTCCTTTACTGGGTGACACAGGGCCAGAGTGGGGGTGTCACTGTGTCCCCGCTCTGGCTCCTTCACCGGGTGACACAGGGGCAGGACCGGGGGTGTCCCCATGTCCCCCCAACTGGGTGCCCCAGCGCCAACCACCCACCAAACCCCCAGCGCCAGCATCTCCCAAACCATTTGGGCACCTCAAACCAGGACCAATGTCCCCATCCTGCGACTTGTGACTGGATTTTGGGGACGGGGGGGTGAGCCCTGAACCATCGAGCCACCCACCCACTGGTTTTGCTGGCAGCGAAGGGGTTAAAACCCCACCAGAGGCCCAGGAGCTCATGAATGAAGACAAAGTTTGGCGGGGGGCCAGGGGCTGCTTTGCTGATGGGGGTGGCGGGGGGGGGCACGCAACGCCGCCACAAAATATATTACCCAAAAATTAAAACTGAGGAGATGGGTCCCCATGGTGGGGTTACAAACCGGCTGCGACCGGATCGGGGGGGCTTTTTGTTGCTTTTTTATTTTGCCTTTTTTCGCCTGGTTTCGCTGCCCCGCGAGGCATCATGGGTACGAGCATCCCCCCGTTCTTTTGTTTAATATCCCCGTACGGCGCATGATTGGCAGCGAAGCGCCCGGCGCGGCGCGGACGGGGGGGCATGGACGGGGGGGCTCAACCCAGGGGGCTCCGCGCACCCCCCGCCTCGGCCGCCCCCCCACGAACCCCTCTCATACTCCCTAATTAACACCTAGAAGGAGGCGACGGGGATATTGTACCTGTAAGTATTCGTTAGCCCGGCCTTTCCTTTGCTTTTCTATCAGACACAAAGCTTCCGTTTGATATTTCTATTAATTAACACAAATATCCATTTAAAGGATATTTTCAATATCTATTTCTCGGTGGGAGCGGTTCCCCCCCCTCCGCCGCTTTTAAAATACAAACCCACCTCTCCGCAGGCGCCGTCTTCCGGAATTCACCCCGTTTGCCTTAATTTCTTTCGAAAGAACGAATCCCAATTAATTTTCGCCTCCCAGCCGAGCGCCGGCGGTCGCCCCCCCTTCCCGCCCCCCCCGGTTGGTTCCGCCGATGGTTGGGAAGGGATTTTCAGGGTGTTTTGACGGGCGCGGGGTCGCCCGGCGCACAAAGGCCGGAGCCGCAGTCGAGGAAATCGCGTTATATAAGGGAACCTGCGTCATCCGCGCTCGCGGGGCCGGGGGAGGATGGAACCCGGTGCTCCCGGCGCCTCCGCACCCCTCGTTATTTCCTATCTTTTCTATTTTACCCCCAAATTCCGTTTGCGGGGGGAGCGTTTTCCCCGTTCCCCCTGAAGCTCGAGGAGCGTTTTGATGGGTTTACTTTAAAAAAGGGGGGGGTGCAAAATGGTCTTTTCCTCCCTCTCCCCATCGCCACCCCAAAACGAGTCGGAGGGGTGAAGCTTAACGAGGGTTGTGCTGTAATTACCTCCTCGTCGTCAATTAACGAAGTTAGGAGGGGGGATGAGAGAGGAAACGTCCCCCTTTCCCGCCGGGCTCCGGCCTTGCAAAGCCCGGCTTAAGGCTGCAAAACCCGGCGCTGCGGGGGGCGCGTTTTGCGACCCCCCCGGCAAGCGTGGAGCTGCGATGTGGCGATTTTTAACCATTTCTTCCTCAACTCGTCCCCCTCCGCTCTCACGGGGGGGGACGCGGGAGCCGCGACGGCGAAACCCTCGAGCGCGGTTGCGCCGAAGCGACGCCGAGGATCCGCCGACCGACAGCCGCCCTCACGGTTTGTCTTTCGCATCTTTCCTTTGTCTTATTTTGGCTTCTCCCCCCGCGTTACCAACCACTCCTTTCCCACTCGGGGAATGTTTTAACGCCTCTTTGCTCTTTGTTAGCGCCGGATTTAGGGCCGTGTGTTGCTTTAAAGCCCGGTGCACGACACCCCCTCCATATTTCCTCCCTTACCTGCATCAAATTCCTCCACAGGGTTTCTCGCCATAACCCGAGCCCGCCGTGGTGTTTCTTGACCACTCAAACCCGTAGCATCGGGTTCAACCACCACCGTCTTTATTCGATAGCGCTTTATTGATTTTATCCCCGCTTCGTTTCGCCTCAGCCCCACCGAGCCGTTAAGTCCTAATTACCTTTTTAGGTGATTAGCCTTTTAATGGGGTTGTATGGAGACGCTGGGCTGGGGAGCACAGCCATTTTGTGTGTGCGCCGCGGTTTACGGCGTCGACATCGGGCGTTCTCGGCGTGCATAGGAGCGAAGACGTCGGGTCCGTGCATGTGCCGGGCGCCCTAAATTCCCCAATTCCATCCCCGGGCTCCGCCGAACCGCATAAAACCCACCGTGGTTCTTAAACCTACGGGGGGGATCGCGGTAGGGGCCGAGCGCGCTCAGGTACGTTGGATCCTGCACCCACGGGGCGTCAAATCGCGACTTCTGCTCCCGGCGGAACGCGGCTTAAAACGCCTTTTATCCCATTGACATAACAACTTTAAATATCTAAATTGCTGTTGTTATTTCGAGGGACTGAGATGGTGGTGACGACCACGCGGGTTCGGTTCCGGCCAGCGCAGGGACGGCGGGGTTTGGAAACCGAACCTGCGATTCGCCCGATCTCTTGCAGTTCTGTTTGTCTTCGTTCAGCTCGTTCGACGCAGCCTCGAATGTTCCTGAATTTCGTGTATCTTGGGTTTAATTTCGCATATCTCGGGTTTTATTTCGCGGCGTCGCCTCCGAGTCTCGTGCCGTGGGGTTGAAGCTCTTTGGTTTTGGGTGAGCTGGGCCCAAATCTGGCGCGGAGTCTAAGCCGGAGTTGGAAACACCGCTGAGCCGGTGGCTCCGCCATTCGCGTCCCTGCTCTCTCTGGGCAGCGTGGAAGAGAAGAAACCACTCAGCTGATGCTTCCCGGTCGTGCCGGCGGCTGAAGGATGGCGTCTTTTTGGTGACAGAGGCGGCTGAAAGTGGTTTTGCCCCTTTGGGGGATGCTCTGGACCGCGTCGGCGGCCGTGCCGGCGTCGGGGATGTCTCGTACGTCTCTTGTTCCCCGTCAGGCGGGAGAAGCAGCGTCCTCGTCGGCCGGAGCGTGCTTGGGAAGAGGAGAAATTCATCATTCGACAAAACCACCCTTCGCGAAGCGCTGAGGATGCTCCTGGCAGAGCCGCATTCGGTTCTCAGCGCCGGCGCTTGGGCCGATACCGGAACCGCTCCTGTTCTTCACCACATGTCCTTCCGTCCGATGCTTCTCCTTCCTCCGCGGGGTTTGCCGCCGGATTGTCTCTCCATGGACACATGTGCAGGTGATACACGTGTTATTGCTCCCGTGCCATTTTTGGCCGCGCCGTGACGCGGAGCGCGGTCAATACAACACCGTCACTCGCAGCCCACCCTCCTCATCAATCCTTGAGCATCCCCGCTCGCTCCGAGCATCCTGAACGATTTACCTTTGGCGCTTCGTCCTCCAAGAAGCACCCACCGGGTTATTGCGGCTCCTTGCGCCGCTCCGGGCCGGCCCATCGCAGCCGCCACGCCGCGTGAAGCAGAAGGTACGCGGTTCTAAAGGCGACGTCGCGAAGAAACAAGAGCAGAATTCACCGCGCCATCCGCACACCGCGCGCGGCCCTTTCGCTGCGGCACCCGCTGACTCCTTGAGAAGCACAAGGGAACTGGTTGTTACTGGTGGGACTGGGGACACCTTGTGTCACCGGAACCGCGTTTGCCTTGGTGCTGGGAGAGCTTGGTGCGGGGAGATTTTCCTCCTGGCGCTGCCGTTTCTCAACCGGGTGGGTTTTCTTGTGTCGCTTTTCACCTTGGCCGCGTGTCCTGTTCATCACAACCCATCGATTAACTCGGGAGGCTCCGAGGCTGGAAATGGGAGTCGAGGAAAACTAAAGCGGGTTAACGCAACAGGAAGACGGGAAAGGGTTGTGGAACCTCCTGGGCCTTCCCTGCATAAACTCCGGTTGAAATGAAGCTTTGCTGCCAAATTGTGCTCGTTCCATCCCACCTTCCTCAGCATATTCATCCGTCCAGGCCGCACGTTGCGAGCCGGGCGCATCCCCTCCCTCGCCGTACTCGCTCCCCCACTCTAATATTCATTTCTCCAGCCCGACTCGCTCGTCGCAGCTTTTCAAGCAGTTGCTGCCGCTTTGTTGGGCTGGGAACGGCAAACCCGTCTTTCGAGAGCCGGGGAAGCGAAACCGCCCCGAGCTACAGGAGCGGGTAGAGGATGCTGAAGGTAAGGAAACGCTTCGCGGCGTCGGCGCGCACCGATCCTCCCGCCTTCCCGCGTGGAACGGCGCGTCCGTGGCGCCGGGAACCGAAAGTGACGGTGAGCTCGGGAACCGGCGATGCTGGAGAACACCCGGTTCAAACCGCGGTGATATCTCGAGCGTAGAAACACATGGAGAGAGATTTGGGGTCGATCGGCAATGCTGCGGGGTCAAAATTAGAGACCTGTAGCCTTTGGGAGGAGCATCCGTGTGCCAAGAAACCACCACTCGTCCTTTGATATCGAGGAATTCCTGTCGGTGGAGAATTCAATGGTGCCGCGTGTGCTCCGGTTCGGCGGCCGAAGATCTGGATTTGTAGAACCAACATCAAGAAAAGGGGGAGGACACGACCGGGCTGGCCTTGCAGTTCATCTCAACCCCATTTCCCCCAAAATAAGACAGTGGCTTATATTATTTTCTCCTCCAAAACATGCATTAGGGCTTATTTTCGGGGGGGTGTCTTATTTTTCCTTGAACAAGAAAAGACCCAACGTTCATTCAAATACAATCACATCATCACCTTCTGGAACATCGTCACAACTCTCCAAACCCTCTCTGTCCCGCTGCGTTAATTGCTGATTAATTGTGCTTATTTACAAGCCTGGACACTGTTTAAATTGACTTTTTTAATGAGCTGGAACTAGGGCTTATTTTTGGAGTCGTGCTTGTATTTCGAGCATCCTGGAAAATCCTGAAAAGTTGTGCTAGGGCTTATTTTCGGGGTAGGGCTTATTTTCAGGGTAGGGCTTATTTTCAGAGTAGGGCTTATTTTCAGGTCCGGTCTTGTTTTTGGGGTAGGACTTATTTTGCGGGTAGGTCTTATTTTCGGGAAAACACGGTATTTCAAATTATCCCCTGACTTAATAGGGCTGGTTTCTCTGGGAAGGTGGTTAAAATCCAAGAGGAAAAGGGGGCAAAATCTGCTCTGTAATGTAGGGATTATTAAACAATATATTTAATTTATAAATCAACGCAAAGCTGCGTTTGATGAGAAGAACCCATGGGGTGACCTGAGTCTTTTCACCACTCCATCGTGTCTCAAACAACCCGATTTGAGCTTCGATTTAACCCGGGGTCACTCGCTAGGCCGGGGGCGGGAAGCGGCGGTTTGGGTGGCTCGCCCGTGCTTGCCCGGTTATATTTGGTTCCCGTCGACGTGCCGTTTTGTGCCGAGAGACCAGCCGGGCGAGTCGAAGGAATTTGGCGGCGCTCCCCCTGAATATGGAGAAGACGGGAGATGTTTTATGGCAGGTTCGCGTTGTTTTCTTGCCGTGGTTCATCCCCTTCGCACCACATTGATGTCCTGCGTTTCAGGAGGTGTGGAATTATAGGGGATTTAGGACGTTTTCCCGGTAGAAATTTGGCTTGATTTTAATTCGGAAGGGCCGTATGAGCTCACCTAAAATGCCCCAAATCCACCCGTTTTGGCCTCATCGTTCTCCCTGGATCACGTGGAATTATTCCCAAGCTTCCAGGTGAGAAAACCACTCAGATTTCTCCCATCTCTCCCCAAAACGTTTCCATTCTGAATTATCCCCCGGTTATTTGCCGCCATCAAGGCCTCGCCGAGCTGGTCCTGCTCCGTTTGCCGATGGAGCTCGCTCGCCTTTTATTCTCGTTATTCATTTTGGTTTCTTATCAGCACAGGTTGGGGTTGGGTCGGGCTCCTTTTCCCCCTTTCCCTGCATTTCTTGGCCACGGGGCGTTCGTGCAGCTGGAGCTGTGGGTGGATGATCCCGTCCGCACCTTCGCCCCGGAGCGTAAACCAGGACTAAAACCACACGCTGGGGGGTTTTGGGTGTTTTGGGAGCTCAAGAAGCAAAAGTTGATGGCGCAAAAGCTGCGAATGAAGCATCGGAGGCACCACTGCAGGCGGGCTTAACAAAAACTGAGACTAGGCCCAGGTAGCGTAAGGAGCTGAGCAGATTTACTTCTACGGGGCGACCTTTAAATGTAGACTTGGAGTATCGACGTTTCCATCCTTGTCTTTGATGCTGTGTGAGGAGCAATGATCTTTTTGAGTAAGTATTGGACAATATGGGCCGAGGTATCACCCCCTCTCATCCAGCGCCTGGCGACACTCGTTTCTCTCTGCTTAATTATTAATTGTTAATTATCAACGCCCGACCGCTCCTCCCGCAGGTGGGATTTGCATCGCACGTTCGCTCACCCCGCGCTCCGCGTTTTCCGCCTCCCGTTTCGCGTTGATCCCGTCGAGCGGTGTTTTAATGCCGAGCGAGGGATGGCGGCTCCGTTTTTGGGGACTCGGGGCCGCTCTCGCCTTTCCTGGCGCTTGGGAAACTCCCGCCGGGGCCGCTTTAGGATGGGGATTAAAAACGTGCAGGTTATGGCACATCCCGGCGCGGGGGAGGCCGGCGCTCCCCGAGGGGTAGGCCGGGCTTATAGCTCCCCGGGGGGAGTTAAACCGGGTCTAACCGCAGCCGCGATACTGACCGCGCGTCCTTATATCACCTCGCAGGATGGACAGAATGACGGAAGACGCCCTGCGCTTGAACCTCTTGAAACGGAGCCTGGACCAAGCGGATGATCGGGACGACGTTCTGGCCAAGAGGCTGAAGATGGAGGGCCACGAGGCCATGGAGCGCTTGAAGATGCTGGCGCTGCTCAAGAGGAAAGACCTGGCGGGCATCGAGGTGCCGCACGAGCTCCCGGTGAAGCAGGACGGGGTCAAAGTCTATGAGGAAAAGCTCAACGGGAGCCTGAGGCCGCACGGGGACGGCAGGACCGCGGGGCGGCCGGGCAAGGAGAACATTAACGACGAGCCGGTGGATATGAGCGCCAGGAGGAGGTAGGTGCCAAATAACCGGAGTCCGGAGCTTTGCCTGTTGTTAATCCCGGGCTTTACCAGGCCGGAGATCCCAAATCAGGGACATTTCGCCGGCCTGGGGAGCGCTCCTGGTGTCTGGGAGGTCCCTTTGCTCTCCCAACCAGCGTTCAGCGCTATTCTTACCTTGCTTTTCCTTTCCTTCTCCACCCCAAAACCAGACAGAGTTTTACTCTTCACCATCCATCCATTTAGCGTTAAAAGCCCCAACAATCCATGGCAGAGCGGAGGAGGCTCTCGTTAAACCAGGACTTCTCATTAGCACCGACAGAAGCTCCTTTATTTAAGCGGGGGCCAGATTTGATGCAGGTGCACGGAGTCGCCCCCGAACTGCCCCTGGTGCCTTCTGCTGAGCTTAAGAAAGCTCCTGAAAAGCCGCTGCTCAGGCATTGCTGAGATGAGTCTGCAGGAGCCGCTTTGGGTTCCCTCCAGCTCTCCGGATTCTCACCCTGATTCCTATCAGCAAACCCCGTTTCTCTCCATTTGGAGCGAGAGGGTGACGGAGAGCCCGTCCCGTGGTCCCGTGTGCCACGCTGGCACGGCCCCTCTCGCCTCTTTTTGTATGGGAGGGAGAAGGAAGCTGATGTTAATGATGGGGATTTACAGCTTGATTTGCTCACCTCGTTCTCACCTCCAGCGTCGTGCGAGGAGCGATGATCTCGAGTATTGAACAATATGGGGCCGAGGTATCGCCCCTCTCATCCAGCACCTGGCGGCGCTCGTTTCTCTCTGCTTAATTATTAATTATCAACGCCCAACCGCTCCTCCCGCAGGTGGGATTTGCATCACACATTCGCTCACTTAGAACAACCCTGGCCAAGAAAATACTTTGAGGGAGTCTTTTTCCCTTTTGGAGAAGGGGGATGGAAGTCGTGTGTCCTAAAGCCGCGGTGCTGAGCTGCAGTCTCCGCAATTGTGTTGCGACTCGGCCTTATTTTTAATTTCTCTTCCTCAGCGACCAGGACAGGGGCCGATTAACCCCCTCGCCCGATATCATCGTCCTCTCCGATAACGAGGCGTCCAGTCCCCGCTCCAGCTCTCGCATGGAGGAAAGACTCAAAGCAGCGAACCTGGAGATGTTCAAGGTGAGGGGCATGCGCCGCTCCCTTTGCCGAGGGGATTTCTGCGCAGCGCCGTAACTTCCGTGCGCGTCGCATCGTCGCTTATTTGCTCTACACCCCCCATCTTGGCGCAGCGGCGGGTTTCGGCTTTTTGAATTTGCCCAATTTTGGGCGTTTTCGCAGGGGAAGAGCCTGGAGGAGCGGCAGCAGCTCATTAAGCAGCTCCGGGATGAGCTGCGGCTGGAGGAGGCCAGGCTGGTGTTGCTGAAGAAACTGAGGCAAAGTCAGCTGCAAAAGGAGAACGTGGTGCAGAAGGTGAAGCTCTGAGGGCTGAGTGGGGTTGAGGGGAAGGAATCGGCCTCGCAGACACCCGGTCACGGGCAAACACCCAACACCGACTCTCCTCTCGGGCTTTTTTACCCTGAGTTTGTGACGCGCTCATTTTGTGCTCCCGGGTGATGTTTCGGCACCAAACCCACAGCGCTTGTCACCCTCAGGATGCATTTCCGCAGCTCTGAAGTATTAATAGTTGATGTATCCTTTTTCCCCGAAAATAAGCCCTACCCCAAAAATAAGCCCTACCCCAAAAATAAGCCCTAGTGTCATTTTTCAGGATGCTCCAGACACAAGCCCTACTTCAAAAATAAACCCTAGTTACACCTCGTTAAAGAAAAGCCAATTTAAATAGTGCCCAGGCTTGTAAAAAAGTACAATTAATTAGCAATTAATGCAGCAGGACAGACAGATCCTTCAACAGGAAAAGCAGAATCGCATTCAAAAGACAAAAGGGTCAGCAAAAAGGAAACAGAGTCACAAGAAATTCACAATAGAATTCAGGGTTATGATGATAAGACGCCCCCCTGAAAATAAGCCCCTGTCTTATTTTCGGGGGATAACGTGGAGGAGGTTGGTTCTGCGCCTCCTCTCCTTCGGGAGCGCCCAGCCCTGATGCCATTTCTCATGTTCTCTCTCATCCAGACTCCGGTTGTCCAGAACGCAGCGTCTATCGTGCAACCGTCGCCTGCACACGTGGGGCAGCAGGGCCTGTCCAAACTGCCCTCCCGGCCCGGAGCTCAGGGCGTCGAGCCTCAGAACTTGAGGACATTACAGGTGAGCCGTCCCCTCTGCGGGGCCAAACACGACGTTACAGACACCTGGATGAGGCTACAACCACCTCAGTGAGGTTACAAACACCTGGATGAGGTTACAAACACCCAGATGAGGTTACAAACACCTGGATAGGCTACAAACACCTCAGTGAGGTTACAGATACCATGATGAGGTTACAAACACCTGGATGAGGCTGCAAACACCTGGATGAGGCTGTGAACACCTTGATGAGGTTACAAACACCCAGATAGGCTACACACACCTGGATGAGATTACACATACCTGGATGAGATTACACACACCTGGATGAGATTACACACACCTGGATGAGGCTACACACACCTGGATGAGGTTACACACACCCGGATGAAGTTACAAACACCATGATAAGGTTACAAACACCTCGATGAGGTTACAAACACCCGGATGAGGTTACAGACACCCGGATGAGGTTACAAACACCTCGATGAAGTTACAAACACCCAGATGAGGTTACAAACACCTGGATAGGCTGCACACACCCGGATGAGGTTACAGACACCTGGATGAAGTTACAAACACCTTGATGAGGTTACAAACACCTCGATGAGGTTACAAACACCCAGATGAGGTTACAGACAACTGGATAGGCTACAAACACCTGGATGAGATTACAGACACTGTGATGAGGTTACAAACACCATGATGAGGTTACAAACACCATGATGAAGTTACAGACACCATGATGAAGTTACAGACACCTGGGTGAGGTTACAGACACCTGGATGAGGGTTACAAACACCTCTGTGAGGTTACAAACACCTGGATGAGGTTATAGACACCCAGATGAAGTTACAAACACCATGATGAGGTTACAGACACCCAGATGGAATTACAAACACCTCGATGAGGTTACAACTTGACCAGTCTGCTGTCCCGTGCTTGGGTGGGAAGTTCTTTCTGCAGACAAAGTCTTTTCCTGTCACCATTTAGTTGTGGTGTCTTGTGTCAGAAGGCAGCTCGAGTTACAGATAAACGGGGAGCTCAGCGTTCCCCTTTGCCTCAACTCTCACCAAATGCATTTCTCGTGTGGTTTCTCCGCAGGGTCACAGCGTCATTAGGTCCGCCACAAACACGACTCTGCCCCACATGCTCATGTCGCAGCGCGTGATCGCCCCGAACCCGGCCCAGCTCCAGGGGCAGCGCGTTCCTCCTAAACCCGGCCTCATCCGCACCACAACGCCGAGCATGAATCCAGCCATCAACTACCAGCCGGTAGGTCCCGCGCTTGGCGCCGGCGTTGTTGCCCGGTGGGATTAACGAGAAGGGGAAATAGGAAACGCCGCGCGGGTCTGAGCGCCGCGTGGAGCTCGGCGTGAGGATGTTGCATGGAATTGCATCCCAATGGTGTCCTTGACCCGTGTGGAAGAACGGAATGAGAAATAATGGAAAACTCCCCGTTGCGGAGCCACCGAGGTCCCTGGAGTTGAGGACGCTTAGGTCCCTTCGTTTGACTTTTGGAAGTCGGACGGGAAATGGAGAAGAAAAGCGATAACGCGTCCCCGTTCTGGCGCTGCCATCGAACCTTTCTCCAGGTCCCTTTTCCTCGTCCAGGGCTGCAACGCTTGGCACACGGGCCCAGATTAACGACCCCTCTTAATGAATTCCAGGGTTTGTCACCAGTCCTTAAGACATTTAATCTGTCCTAACGAGGGTATAGCGCCAATTTATAAATCATAAACCCAGCAATCTGAAAGTCTTGCATCCAAACAACTGTCAAATTATGTGTTTGATGGAAAAAACCCCAACCAGCTACTTTTACAAAAAGTTCATTGGTGTTAATTCGTTAGTTGTAGGTTCATTGGTGTTAATTCATCATTGATGTTAATTCATCATCTGCTTATTTAAATCTGGATCCCCGATCAGCTCTGCCATTAATTTTCCTGGGCCTACGTTGCACTAAGTGCTTTGGGATTGGTTTTCCTTCCTTTCCTTTCCCGTTTCCCGATCAGCCGAGCGTTCGCAGCCTTCAATCCGTTTGCCCCAGTTTTATTTTCGTCTCCTGGGTGTTATTCTCCGTCGACACGACGCGTCCCCCGAGCTTCGGTAGCTGACCCTGTTTCGATCACCCAGCGGGTTCGTTCGTACCCTGGGAAACAGGTGGGCCGGGTGACAAACTGGCCCTGAAATAGGGCTTTTTATCACAAAAAAAACAGCGAAAGCTGCATCCTCGGGTCGGCAAAGTGTTCGTGCTTTGCCGCCATTGTGCCAGAGGCTCCTGCGCATCCCAGCGACCGGAGGACCAGGAATAAAGCTGCTCATGGTGGAAGATGGAACTGGAGGTTGGGAGCGGAGGAGCAGATATTGGTGTCGACGCTGGGTCCCAAACCTGCTGAATTCCCCGAGCTGCCCCAAATTCCAATGAACCGGAGGCTCCTCAGCACCGATGGGTTAATGTAGGGGCCGAGACGAGCTCCGTGTTGTCTCCCCAAGTCACTTCGGGAACGTTTGCAGATGATACCTAAAGGTTGCGAGCAGGCAATCTGGCTCGTCCAGGTTGGCTTAGTCGCTGAGCTCTAGCGTTGATTTCCTGTATTAATCCTCCTCTCCTCTTCCCCTCCAGCAATCAAGTTCTTCTGTTCCTTGCCAGCGCACGTCGTCTTCAGCCATCTATATGAACCTCGCGTCTCACATCCAGCCCGGCAGCGTGAACAGGGTCTCGTCCCCGCTCCCCAGCCCCAGCGCTCTGAACGACGCGGCCAACTCGCAGGCGGCCGCCAAGCTCGCCCTGCGCAAACAGCTGGAGAAGACGCTGCTGGAGATCCCGCCCCCCAAACCGCCCGCTCCCCTCCTGCATTTCCTACCCAGCGCGGCCAACAGCGAGTTCATCTACATGGTGGGGCTGGAGGAGGTGGTGCAGAGCGTTATCGACAGCCAAGGTGAGGCGGTTTGCCCCCATGGTGCACCCCCCTGCCCGTCTTTGAGTCCCCTCCTGAGGGGCTTCGATCGAGCTCTTGGTGGGCATGGAGAGAAGGGCATGGAAATGGGAGGACAGGCTGAGAGTTGGGAAGAACAGAAGCTCCGGGGAGACCTTAATGTGGCCTTTCCGGGCTTAAGAGATGGGGACAGACTTTTGAGCAGGGCCTGTTGTGACAGGACAAGGGGTGATGGGTTTAAATTAAAAGATTGAGGCTGGATAGAATGGAATTGTTGCCCTGAGGGTGGTGAGAGCCTGGCCCAGGTACCCAGAGAGGTGGTGGCTGAACCATCCCTGGAGACATCCCAGGCCAGGCTGGACGGGGCTCTGAGCACCCTGAGCTGGTGACAATGTCCCTGCTCATGGCTGCGATGAGCTGGGGAGTTCCCTTCAACCCAACCTGTTCTGTTCTGTTCTGTTCTGTTCTGTTCTGTTCTACTCTACTCTACTCTACTCTACTCTATTCTACTCTATGTTACTCTATTCTATTCTATTCTATTCTATTCTATTCTATTCTATTCTATTCTATTCTATTCTACTCCTATTCTATTCTATTCTATTCTATTCTATTCTATTCTATTCTATTCTATTCTATTCTATTCTATTCTATTCTATTCTATTCTATTCTACTCTACTCTACTCTACTCTACTCTCTTCTACTTCTCTTCTCTTCTCTTCTCTTCTCTTCTCTTCTCTTCTCTTCTCTTCTCTTCTCTTCTCTTCTCTTCTCTTCTCTTCTCTTCTCTTCTCTTCTCTTCTCTTCTCTTCTCTTCTCTTCTCTTCTCTTCTCTTCTCTTCTCTTCTCTTCTCTTCTCTTCTCTTCTCTTCTCTTCGTTTTGCCAAACACGTGGCTCGAGAGGCTGTGAGAACAGCTCCCGCTCTTACCCAGCTCTAGGGGGGCTCCATGCGGCCCCGTCGCTGCCATTCCCGGGTGGTGTGAGAACACGGGGCTGGGGGGAATGGTCCCGTTTTCCCAGCTAAACTCCCGTTTCGTGGCGATCCCCAGGGAAAAGCTGCGCGTCCCTCCTGCGCGTGGAGCCCTTCGTCTGCGCCCAGTGCCGCACCGACTTCACCCCGCACTGGAAGCAGGAGAAGAACGGCAAGATCCTGTGCGAGCAGTGCATGACTTCCAACCAGAAGAAGGCGCTGAAGGCCGAGCACACTAACCGGCTGAAAAACGCCTTCGTGAAAGCTTTGCAGCAGGAGCAGGCAAGTTCACGGCTCCTCCGCGGGCTCCGGGAACCTGCTGGTCCCCTTCCCTCTGCATCCGCGGCTTTTTGGTGGGTTAATTACTGCATGGGGCGTTACTGGGAGCAGTTCTGGGCTCCCCAGTTTAAGAAGGACAAGGAGAGAGCCCAGCGTGGAGACACAGAGATGTGAGGGGGCTGGAAAGGCTGGAGCAGAGGAGCTGAGAGGGACCCGATGATGTGATCGATATCTCAGGGTGGGCGGCAGAGGATGCACCGGATTGTTCGGTGCTGCAGCGACAGGACGAGGGGCAACGGGCACAGACTGGGACACGGGGATTTCCACCCGAACACGAGGAGGAACTTGGGTGCTTTGAGGCACCAGAGCCTGGAGCAGCTGCCCAGAGCGGTTTGGAGTCTCGTTCTCCAGGGACATTCAAACCACCTGGATGTGATTTAACGTCTTACTGCCCACTCGCTTATCTCTGGAATGATGGGGATTTGCTGAAATCCCATGATGAGTTGGTGTTGGAGAACTTGTTTAGAGGCCCCGGGGTAAAATAAACTAGAAACTGTCGTTTGTGAACTGAAGAAAAAACAACACAAAACTAAACATGAAGTAGAATGCGGCTGCTGACGAACAGGAGCTGCCTGTTCCGGGGCAAAAAGAGGCTTTGGGCTGTTTGGGAGAAGGGGATGCAGCACCGGTGTGGGCGGTGGGACCGGGGCAGTGACCGTCCCTGCGCTGGGCACCGGGGAGAACAAACCGCCAATACTGGGGGCGGATTGGGGGCCCTCAGCTCAGAGCTCAAAATGGCACCAGAATCACCTCAGGGCTCAGAATGGTGGCACCAGAATCACCTCAGCGCTCAGAATGGCGGCCCCAGGGGTGATGGGATCACCTCACACCAAGAAAGGCCTTGAGGTGCTGCAAGTTCAGGGAAGGGAACGGAGCTGGTGAGGAGCTGGAGCACAATGTGATGGAGACTGAGGGACCTGGGGAAGCGGCCTCAAGTTGCACCAGGGGAGGCTGAGGGTGGAAATTTGGGATGATTTCTCCCCAAAGGGCTGTGGGTGTTGGAACAGCTGCCCAGGGCAGTGCTGGAGTCGCCATCCCTGGAGGGGTTGAACACACAGATGAGGTTCTCAGGGACATGGGGTGGGTTGACGCTTGGACTCCATGACTTTAAAGCTCTTTCCCAACCCAATGAGCGTGTGTCTCTGAGGATGCCTCTGGTTCTCTCCCAGGAGATCGAGCAGCGGCTCCAGCAGCAGGCAGCCCTGTCCCCCACCGCGGCTCCCGCCGTCTCCAGCGTCAGCAAACAGGACAACATCATGCGGCACCACACGCTCCGGCAGGTGAGCGACCCTTACGGACCAAACCCCACGAGCGATGTTTCCCCCCCGGGGCCATCCCGCTGCCTTCCAACCAGCCCTGTCCTCCCGTTCCGCAGGCTCCGCAGCCGCAGGGCGCGCTGCAGCGCGGCATCCCCACCTCCGCCCGCTCCATGCTCTCCAACTTCGCGCAGGCGCCGCAGCTCTCCGTGGCGGGCGGACTCCTCGGCATGCCAGGTAATGGCCCCCCAGCACCGCCGCTTCGGTTTGGGGAGGGGGATTTATTGCTGCTGCTGTTTGCGATCCCGCTGCGTCCGCTGTTGAGGGAGCTGGGGGTTCAGCTGGAGAACAGGAGCTGAGGGGAGACCTTCTGATCTCTGAGCTGCCTGAAAGGAGCTTGGAGCCAGGGGGGTCGGGCTCTGCTCCGCAGGAACAAGCGCCAGGAGCAGAGGAAACGGCCTCAAGGAGACGCTGAGGTTGGAAATTTGGGGTGATTTCTCCCCAAAGGGCTGTGGGTGTTGGAACAGCTGCCCAGGGCAGTGCTGGAGTCACCATCCCTGGAGGGGTTGAAACACAGCGATGAGGTTCTCAGGGACGTGTGTTAGTTGGGTTATGACCCCAAGAGTCTCTTCCAACTTAAATTGATCCTATTTTATGGTTTTACCCTAAATTATCACTTGGGAATGTACTGGATGTGCCACAAGATGATGCCGTGGGGGTGACTTTTGCCTCTCTTCCCCAGGTGTTAACATCGCCTACCTGAACGCCGGGATCGGAGGCCACAAAGCGTCGAGTTTGGCGGATCGGCAGCGCGAGTACCTGTTGGATATGATCCCCCCCCGCTCTATATCGCAGTCCATCAGCGGACAGAAATAACGCCTGCTGAGACCCCCCCGCCGCCCTCCCCGCCTCCGTCGCATGCCGTGCCTGTACCGGTGCCTCTGCCGTACACGGGGAAGAACAGACACAAAAATAAGCGAAAAAATAACCCACAAAAAAAAAAAAGAGAAAAAAAAATGCTAAAAAAAAGCCCATTTGAGACCTTCGACAGTTCCTGTTCCTTTTCCAACCCTTCACTCGTTGGGTTTCTCTAGCAGCGAGAGGTCACTTCTTCCAGAACGGCTCCGCTCGCGCTCCGCGCTCTCCGTGTGTCCCGCTTGGTTTATGCTGGTTTTTTGTAACGCCAAACCATAGATTTTTTTCATTGTGTTGTGTTGCGTTCCCGCCCCCCCCCTTTTTTTTTTGCCTCGCTAAACGGATGGTTCAACTTTTTATTTTTGCCTCTTTTTTCCTTTTCTAGAGACTTTTTAGGGCACCCGCTCTGGTTTTTTTTTTTAAGGGGGAATCGGGGGGCGATGGAGCCTGGACTGGGGGGGCCGCCCCCCCCACCCTTCGCCGGATGGAGCCGCAAGACGCCGACCCCCGGTTTGGGGGATGCTACCGGGACCCCCCTTTTGGCTACGGGATGGACCCAATGGGGGCGCAAGGGGGTGTCGGTGCCACCCGGGGACCCCCCCCAGTGCGGACTGGGAGCGACTGGTGGCCTCGGTGAGTCCCCCCCATACCCCCCCCATTCACTGGGGACAGTGGCAGCGATGGGGACGCGGGGGGGGGCACCGGCCGGCGGGAACGAACCCAAAGCAAGAAAATAAGCCGCCAAAAGTCTGAGAAATGAAAACCGCTTGATTTGCACTTAAACCTCCACACTAACGGGCCCCCCCTTCCCATCCCCTTGTGTCCCCCGCCCCCCAGCACCCAAAATCGCCCCCGGCGCTTTGCCCCGAAGGAATTTCCTGCGAGTTTTATGTTTGGGGTTTTTTATTATTATATATTTTTTTAATTAATTAATTCCATTCCCACCACCCCCCATCCCCCCCCCCCATAGGATTTTCTTGTGCAATTTTAAGCGCCAGCTCGGGGGGGGAGGGGGAGAGGGGGGTTCTATCCCCAAACCCCCCCCCCTGGAATGGGGACGCCCCCGATCAATGAGCACTTAACCCCCCCATGGGGCTCTGGGTGCCCCAATTTGCCCCCCGGGGGCCTCTGGAGTCCAAACCAGATTTCTTTTGAAAATTTCAAAATTTCAAAATTTTAAATTTCCAAAATTCCAAATTTTCAAATTTTCAAAATTTCAAAATTTTGAAATTTCAAAATTTTAAATATTCAAAATGATAAAATTACTTTTGGACCATTTTTAAAAATTCACATTTCAAAAATGTTAAATGCGAAATTTTGACCATTTTCAAGATTTTAAATTTCAAAAATGTTAAATGGGAAAATTTGACCATTTTCAAAATTTTCAATTGGACATTTTGAATATTTTCAAAAATTTGGATTTCAACATTTTTAAATGTGAAATGTTGAACATTTTCAAAATTGAACATTTTCAAAATTTTAAATGTGAAAATTGAACCTTTTCAAAATTTTAAATTTCAAAAATTTTTGATGTGAAATTACGAACATTTTTGAAATTTTAAATGTGAAATCTTGGACCTTTTCAAAATTTTAAATGTGAAATTCTGAACCTTTTCAAAGTTTTAAATTTCAAAAATTTTAAATGTGAGATTTGGAACATTTTCAAAATTTTAAATTTGGAATTTTGGACATTTTCAAAATTTGATATTTCAAAAATTTTAGATGTGCAATTTTGAACATTTTCAAAAGTTTAAATGTGAAATCTTGAACACTTCAAAATTCTAATTCAAAATTTTGGACATTTTCAAGATTTTAATTTGGCGTTTTGAACATTTCCAAGCTTTTAAATTTGAAATTTTGACCATTTATCAAAATTTTAAATTTCAACCATTTTAAATGTGACATTTTGAACATTTTCCAAATTTTAAATGTGAAAAATCTGAACCTTTTCCAAATTTTAAATTTGAAATTCCGGACATTTTCCAAAATTTTTAAGGTGAAAATTTGAACATTTCTGACATTTTAAATGCCCAAAACTTTAAATTTGAAAATTGTCAAAGTGTTCAAATTTTAAATTTGAAATTCTCGAAAGTCTCAAAATTTTCAAATTTGAAATTTGAAATTTTGAAATTTGAAATTTGAAATTTTTGAAATTTTCAAATTTGAAATTTTGAAATTTTGAAATTTTGAAATTTTGAAATGAAAATTTAAACATTGAAATTTGTTTAAGCTAGTGCAGCATAGTGACGTATATACACATATATATATATTTTATGGGTTTTCTTGGATTTATCCTTATTTAGCTGGCGCCCCCCCCTCCTAAACCCCCCCAGGACACCGAGGTCCTTTGAGATCCTTTTCCCATCTCCCCCCCCGCTGAGGAATCGTTGGACAAACCCGAGCTTTCGCTTATTAGTTGGTTTCTTTCTTGTTATTAATCCGCTTGTGTCCCCCCCAAAAGGGCCCTTTATTGCGCCCCCCCCCCCCCCCCCATCCCATCCCATCCCATCCGCGGTGACCGGGGGTTGAGACCAAACCCCAAAATTACCTAAAAAAAAGGTAAAAACACACACAAAACAAACCCCACAAAAAGTGCAATACTGACCATGGGGTGCCCCCCGGGGGGGCCACGCTGGGGGGGGACCCATGGCCAACAAGACGCCGACTTCATGGTGCTATAAGTGAACTTCACCCCATAGCGGGGGGGACACGGGGACCCTTTTACCACCCCCCCCCCCCCCCCAAAATCCCCCTGAACCCGCAGCCGCCTGCGCAGGTTTTACCCCCCCGCCCCCCCCCCCCCGCTTTCTTTTACCGCTTAGGGGTAGATCCGCTTGGGAAGATGCTTTATTATTATTATTAATTTGGGTTTAATTGGGTTTTTTTGGGGTGTTTTAAGTGGTTTTTTGGTTCCTCCAAAGGCGTAACCCCCCCCCACAACCCCCCCATCCCCCAAAATCCCCCCCATCCCCCAAAATCCCCCCCCCCCCCGCCCTTTGTTGGCTTATGGTATTGCTGCCGAAATGTTCTAACAAGGACTCGTGTATATAAGCTATTTCTTGACACATTAAAAATGGTTAAAAAACGGTAAAAAAATGGATAAAAAACGATTAAAAAAACGGGAAAAAATGGTAAAAAAAAGGTAAAAAAAAAAGGATGAAAAATATATAAAAAAAATAATAAAAAAATTGTACATTGTGTAGAAAAAAAGGACAAAAAAAAACCCGAATTCGGGGAAGCGAACCCGCCTGGCCATGGGTGTTGTGGAAGTCGTCACGTCCTCGTCCGTGTGCCCTCGTGTGTATGATATGGATACAACCACAATAAAACGTGCAAAAAGGGGGGGGTCCCGGCGGCTCGGCGTGGGGGGGGGGGGCGGGGGACACACACATGGGGCTGGGGATGGGGTGGGGGGGGGGGACACACCGGTGACACCCCCCTTTTTTTTAGGGGGGGGGGTCCTGGCCATGCACTGGTGGCAGCGGCCACCTCCCGAATCTTGTGCCTTTCACACACGCGCGTAAACTCGGACCCCCCCGCGGCACCAGCAGCCCCGGAGGCAGGAGGGGGTGTCCCAGAAAGCTTAAAAAAACCCTTTAAAAATAGTAAAAAAAACTTAAAAAAAATAATAAAAAATTTGATTTTGGGGTTGGGGAAAGGGGGTGGGGGGGGTGGGGGTTGCGATGCGGTTTTGGGGGGGGGGGGGCAGCGCGCTGAGCACGGGGGGAGCGGGGCCGGGGGGGGGACGAGTATTATAAACTGTAACTGTATTTGCACTGTTTTTATTATTGCATTGGCATATATACAATATACATTATAACAACCTATGGTCTGCGGCCTCCTTCCTCCCCCCACCCCAAAACGGCAAAATACCCCCCCAAAAAATGCGAAATACGGGGTGCGAACGGCAAAAAATAAGAATTTGGGGTCTAAACGGGGGGAGCGTGGTGTAAATTTAAAGGTTTCGGCCCAAATTTGGGGAGTTTGAGGGATTTCAGGGTCAAATTTGGGCTTTTTTATGGGGGCTTGTATGGGGGGATTTGAGTGGGGATTTGGGGGGTTTGGGGGTTTCGGCGCGAATTTGGGAGTTGTGGGGTATTAGGACCAAATTGGGTGGAATTTGAGGGATTTCTGGGGAAATTTGAGGGATTTTGGGCCCAAATTTGAGGGGTTATCGGGGTCAAATTTGGGGGATTTCAGGCGCAGATTTGAGGGATTTGGGGTCAAAGTTGTGGGTTGGCAGGCCCGGATTTGAGATTTCAGGCCACGTTTTGGGATTCTGGTCCAGATTTGTGGGATTTTGGGGCAAATTTGAGGGATTTTTGGCCCGAATTTGTGGGTTATCGGGCCCAGATTTGAGGGATTTTGCCCAAATTTGAGGGATTTCAGGCCCAAATTTGAGGGATTTTGGACCAAATTTGTGGGTTATCAGTCCAAGATTTGAGGGATTTTGGGGCCAAATTTGAGGGATGTGGGGACAAATTTGAGGGATTTGGGGCCAAATTTGTGGGTTATCGGGCCCAGATTTGAGGGCTTGTGGGACAAATTTGTGGGATTTCAGGCCCAGATTTGAGGGATTTTGGGCCAAATTCGAGGGATTTCGGTCCCAATTTTGAGGGATTTTGGGCCAAACTTGAGGGATTTCAGGTCCAAATTTGAGGGATTTGGGGCCAAATTTGAGGGATTTCAGGCCCAGATTTGAGGGATTTTGGGCCAAATTTGAGGGGTTATCTGGTCCAAATTTGGGGGATTTCAGGGCCAGATTTGAGGGATATGGGGCCAAATTTTAGGGATTTTGGGGCAAATTTGAGGGATTTCAGGCCCAAATTTGAGGGATTTTGGGCCAAATTTGTGGGATTTCAGGCCCAGATTTCAGTGATTTCAGGCCCCAATTTGAGGGATTTTGGGACAAATTTGATGGATTTCGGGCCCATATTTGAGGGATTTTGGGCCAAATTTGAGGGATTTTGGCCCCAATTTGAGGGATTTGGGGTCCAAATTCAGGGATTTCAGGTCAAGATTTAAGGGATTTTGGCCTTAATTTGGGGAAAAATTTGAGGGATTTTGGGCCAAATTTGAGGTTTATCGGGCCCAAATTTGAGGGTGTGTGGACCAAATTTGAGGGATTTCGGCCCAAATCTGAGGGATTTGGGGTGAAATTTGAGGGATATCGGGCTCAGATTTGAGGGGGTTTGGGCCGAATTTGGGGGTTTCAGGCCCAGATTTGAGGGATTTTGGACCAAACTTGAGGGATTTCAGGCCCAAATTTGAGGGATTTTGGGACAAATTTGACGGATTTTGGGCCCATATGTGAGGGATTTGGGGCCAAATTTGAGAGATTTCAGGTCCAAATTTGAGGGATTTGGGGCCAAATTTGAGGGATTTCAGGCCCAGATTTGAGGGATTTTGGGCCAAATTTGAGGGGTTATCTGGTCCAAATTTGGGGGATTTCAGGGCCAGATTTGAGGGATTTGGGGCCAAATTTTAGGGATTTTGGGGCAAATTTGAGGGATTTCAGGCCCAAATTTGAGGGACTTGGCCCAAATTTGCAGGATTTTGGGCCCAGATTTGAGGGATTTCAGGCCAAATTTGAGGGGTTATCGGGTCCAAATCTGGGGGATTTCAGGCCCAGATTTGAGGGATTTGGGGCCAAATTTTAGGGATTTTGGGGCAAATTTGCAGGATTTCAGGCCCAGATTTTAGGGATTTTGGCCCAAATTTGAGGGATTTCAGGCCAAATTTGAGGGATTTGGCCCAAATTTGCAGGATTTTGGGCCCAAATTTGAGGGATTTCAGGCCAAATTTGAGGGGTTATCGGGTCCAAATTTGAGGGATTTCAGGCCCAGATTTGAGGGATTTTGGGCCCAATTTTAGGGATTTTGGGGCAAATTTGCAGGATTTCAGGCCCAGATTTGCGGGATTTTGGCCCAAATTTGAGGGATTTCAGGCCAAATTTGAGGGATTTGGCCCAAATTTGAGGATTTTGGGCCCAAATTTGAGGGATTTCAGGCCAAATTTGAGGGGTTATCGGGTCCAAATTTGAGGGATTTCAGGCCCAGATTTGAGGGATTTTGGGCCCAAATTTTAGGGATTTTGGGGCAAATTTGCAGGATTTCAGGCCCAAATTTGAGGGATTTTGGCCCAAATTTGAGGGATTTCAGGCCAAATTTGAGGGATTTGGCCCAAATTTGCAGGATTTGGGGCCCAGATTTGAGGGATTTCAGGCCAAATTTGAGGGGTTATCGGGTCCAAATTTGAGGGATTTCAGGCCCAGATTTGAGGGATTTTGGGCCCAAATTTGAGGGATTTTGGCCCCAATTTGAGGGATTTCAGGCCCAAATTTGCGGGATTTCGTCCCAAATTTGCAGGATCCCAATGTCACCCACAACCCCCCCATGAACCACAACCCCTGAAGGGGGGGACGCCGAGCGGGTGGGGAACAAAACCCCCCCCTTTTGCACAAATTTACCGTCTTTTATTTCATTTTTAACTCTTTTCCCCCTTTGCGCCCACCCTGCGCCCCCAGGGCCACGCGGACCGGATTTGCTACAAAAGAGTTTATTTATCAAAAAACCCCTAAAAAAGGTGTTTGTGCCTACAAAGAGGGACCTGGGGGGGGAGGACGTGACCCCCCCCCCCCACCCGGCTCCCAAATGGGGGGGACATGGGGACACAGAGGCCATGGGGCAGCTGGGGACGGGGATGGACGCAGGGACCCGCGGGACAGACGTGGGGACGACAGGAGGGACGTGGGGACCCCACGGGACACGGGGGGGCGCACGGGGGTGGCAGGACAGACAAACAGAACCGGGGGACAGACGTCGGGTACCCGGGGATGGCAGGACGGACATAGGGACCCGTGGGACAGACACACGGACCCATGGGACTGATGTCGGGCGTCTAGGGATGGCGGGACAGATTCGGGGACCCGTGGGACAGACGTGGGGACCCACAGGACACACGGTGGGTGCCTGGGGACGGCGGGACAGCCGTGGGGACCCATGGGACAGACATGGGGACCCACAGGACCTGGGTTGGGTACCTGGGGTGGCAGGACAGACGTGGGGATCCACAGGACAGACATGAGGACTCACAGGACCTGTGTTGGGTACACGGGGTGGCAGGATGGACATGGGGACCCACAGGACCTGGGTTGGGTACATGGGGTGGCAGGACAGACGTGGGGACCCAGGGATGGCAGGACAGACATGGGGACTCACAGGACACATGGTGGGTACCTGGGGTGGCAGGATGGACGGGGGGGACCCATGGGACAGACATGGGGACTCTCAGGACATGTGTTGGGTACACGGGGTGGCAGGATGGACGTGGGGACCCACAGGACACACGGTGGGCACCTGGGGTGGCAGGACAGACATGGGGACCCAGGGATGGCAGGACAGACATGGGGACCCCCAGGACCTGCGCTGGGTACACGGGGTGGTAGGATGGACGTGGGGACCCGTGGGACAGACCTGGGGACCCAGGGATGGCAGGACAGACACGGGGACCCACAGGACACAGGTTGGGTACCTGGGGTGGCAGGAGGGACGTGGGGACCCACAGGACACATGGTGGGTATCTGGGGACTGCAGGACGGACGTGGGGACCTGTGGGACAGACATGGGGACCCAGGGATGGCAGGACAGACATGGGGACTCACAGGACCTGGGTTGGGTACCTGGGGTGGCAGGACAGACATGGGGACCCGTGGGACAGACATGGGGACTCAAAGGACACATGGTGGGTACCTGGGGTGGCAGGACAGATGTGGGGACCCATGGGACAGACATGGGGACTCACAGGATGTGTGCTGGGTACCTGGGGCGGCAGGACGGACGTGGGGACCCGCGGGACACACGGTGGGTGCCTGCGGCGGCAGGACGGACGTGGGGACCCACAGGACACACGGTGGATGCCTGGGGCGGCAGGACGGACGTGGGGACCCGCGGGACCCCCGGCGCTGGGGGACGGGGGGAGTGGGCGCTCCGTGGCGCCCGGCGCGGCGCCACCCGAGGGTCCGGCTCTAAATGCGGAGCCGCCCGTCCAGGACGCGCTCCCAGAGCGCGGGGTCCAGGGGGACGTAGGCGCCGGCGGCGGCGTCCAGCAGGAACAGCGGCTCGGGGACGCGCGCCGGGTCGCAGCCCTCGCCTGCCAACCGCGCCTTCTGCTGCTTGAACGTCTCCGTCATCTCCAGCCGCTCCTGGAGGGCGGGGAGCAGGTTGGGGGGGTCCCCATATTGCCCCGCAGTGCCCCCCGTGTCACCGCGTACCTGCAGCCGGAGGAAGCGGGGCCGGGCGTACGGCGGCAGCAGCTGCTCCAGGTGCCGGTGCAGCGCGGGGCCATCAAAGCGGTGGCCGGGACGCAGAACCAGCGCGGCCATCCCGGCGCGGCCCTCGTGGCCTGTGGGGCGCGGGCAGAGCTGGGGGGCACGGCCGGGCCGGGGGGCAGCGCCAGCGGGAGGGGACACGTGGGGCGCGCTACCTGGCACGGTGACGCCGTACACGGTGGCTTCTTGCAGGGACTCGTGGGCCATCAAGGCTTCGGCCACCTCGGTGGTGGCCACGTTCTCACCTTTCCACCTGGGGGCAACAGGGATGAGCCCCCCGCGGTGTTCAATGGGGCTGAGCCCCCTGCTGGCTGCACAATGGGGTGTCCCCCCGCAGCGGGGCCGTTGTCACCTGAAGGTGTCCCCGGTGCGGTCGCGGAAGCGGACGAACTGGTCGCGGTCCTGCTCCACGAGGTCCCCGGTGCTGAAATAGGTGTCGCCCTGGGCGAACACCCCGCGCAGCAGCTTCTGCTCCGACTGCTCCCGGCTGCCGGCGTAGCCCAGGAACGGGGTGCGCGGGCTCACCGGGGCGATCAGCAGCCCCGTCTCGCCTGCGGGGGTGGGGAGGTGTGATGGGGGTACCCACGGGGATCCCCAAAAGTTCCCCCCCCATCATCGCTGCTACTCACCCGGCTTCACGCGGACGCAGCGCCCGGACGCGTCCCGCACCGGCGCTCCCTGCGCCACGTCGTAGCGCACGATGTCGAACGGCGAGACGAGCTGGGGAGAGGAACCGGGGGTGTCAGGGACACAGAGCGACAGGGTGTGAGGGGGTGGGGGGACCTGGAAAGCCCATCCAGTGCAACCCCCCCGGAGCAGGAACACCCAGCTGAGGTTCCACAGGAAGGGGTCCAGGGGGTTTGAATGTCTGCAGAGAAGGAGACTCCACAACCTCCCTGGGCAGCCTGGGCCAGGCTCTGCCACCCTCACCCCCAACAAGTTGCTTCTCATCTTCCAGCGGAACCTCCTGTGTTCCAGTTTGCACCCATTGCCCCTTGTCCTGTCACTGGTGTCACCCAGCAGAGCCTGGCTCCATCCTCCTGACACTGCCCCTTTCCATCTTGATCCCCAGCAATGAGTCCCCCTCAGTCTCCTCTTCTCCAGCTCCAGAGCCCCAGCTCCCTCAGCCTTTCCTCACACAGGAGATGCTCCACTCCCTCCAGCATCTTGGTGGCCGCGCTGGGCTCTCTCCAGCAGTTCCCTGTCCCAGCCCCGCTCACCTTGTAGATGAAGCTGCCGCGCCCCACGGCCCCCGGCGTCCCCGTGTAGTTGAAGAGGGTGACGTTGCCCTCGGTCATGCCGTAGGTCTCCACCACGCGCACGTCCCCGAAGCGCCGCAGGAAGCTCCGCCACACGTCGGGGCGCAGCCCGCTGCCCACCGCCAGCCGCAGCCCGTGCTCCCGCTCCCCGGGGCGCTGCGGGGACGCGGGCTCAGCTTTGGGGACACCCCGGGTCACCCCGTCCCGGCGGAACGGCCCCTGACCGGCGGCTGGTTGACCAGGTAGCGGCAGAGCTCCCCGATGTACTGGAAGACGGTGACGCCCTCGGCGCGACAATCGTCCCAGAACTGGCCGGCTGAGAACTTCTCCTTCAACACACACGTGGCCCCTGGGGAAGGATGGTGGGGGATCAGCCCCCTCCGAAACACCGGCGGCTTCCCCACGGGGCTCCGGCGCCGCTCACCGATGCCGATGCAGCCGCCGATGCCCAGGAGGGACCCGGCCATGTGGTAGAGCGGCAGCGCCAGGTAAATCACGTCCCGGCTGGAGGCTCCGACCAGCTCGTAGAAGCTCAGGCACATGATGGACTTGAGGTGGGAGATGCGGGCGGCTTTGGGGAGACCTATTTGGGGGGGGGGGGGGGTGGTATTGAGCCCCCCTACTCGCCTGGGTCGCCCCGTCCCCCCATCCCGTCCCGCACCGGTGGTGCCGGAGGTGAAGATGTAGAGAGAGGTGTCGTTCATGTCCTGCGGCTCCCACACGTCCTCGGGCTCCAGCTCCTCAGAGGCCGCATCCAGCAGGTCCTGCAGGGCCAGGACACCGGGGGGGTACGGACCCCCCCCCAGCACCCACACGGCCACGTCGTCCTCGCGCAGGCTGGGCAGGATGGGCTCCACCGCCGCAAACAGCCCTGGGGGGACAGAACGGAGCCCCCGGTGGGCGGCATCACATTCGGGGTGTCCCCAGCGCTTGGGGACACTGCCAGCCCTGAGCCCTGTCCTGGGGGGGGGTCGGACGGACCCCACCTGGGGTGGCCGGACAGGATGGATGTGGCCGGTTTAGGGACACAAATGAGCCTCATGTGGCACAAAGGAGGGACCCGTGGGGACACCCGCGTGTCCCCGTCACCCCCATCCTGAGCCGCCCTGTCTGGACCCCCAGCCCAGTGGGCAGCGCTGGAGGCCCCCGGGAAATCCCCCTGTGCCACCCACAGAGGCACCGGTACCGCCCCGGAGATTCCAGAGCTCACCCGGTACCGGGCTCGGTACCCCCGGGATCAGCACATCCCCGGTACCACGGGCTCGGTACCCCCGGGATCAGCCCATCCCCGGTACCGGGCTCGGTACCCCCGGGATCAGCCCATCCCTGGTACCACGGGATCGGTACCACCGGGATCAGCCCATCCTCGGTACGGGGATCGGTACCCCCAGGATCAGCCCATCCCCGGTACCGGGATCGGTACCCCCGGGATCAGCCCATCCCCTGGACCCTTTGCCATCCCCAGAACCCAAGAGCCCGGTACTTCCCTGGTACCCCCACCCGCCGGACCCTTTCCCATCCCGGTACCCCCGGACCCGCCACCACGCCGCTCACTCCCCACCCGCCTTTCCCCGCTCCCATCGCAGCCCCGGCGGCTCCAGCGCCTCCCGCCCCGGTGTCCCCGCCGCCCCGTCCCGGTGCCCCCCCGCGCTCACCGTCCGCCACCAGCAGCGCCCTGGCCCCGCAGGCCCGCAGGCAGTGCCGGAGCGCCGGCGGCCGCAGCGCCGTGCCCAGGAACGCGGGTCGGGCCCCCAGCGCCGCCAGCCCCAACCAGCCCCACACGAACCGCGGCTCGTTCCCCACCAGCAGCCCCACGGTCACGCCGGGTCCCAGCTCGCCCCCCCCGGGCAGCGGCCGCCGCCGGAGCGCGTTGGCCACCCGGGCCACCCGCCGCGCGGCCGCCCCGTAGGGCTCCGCTCCCCCCGCCGCCCGCAGGAACGGCCGCGCCGGCGCCTCCCGCGCCGCCCGCAGGAACCGGGCGGCCAGGCCGCCCCTGCCCCGCATCGCCCGGCGCCGGCACCGCGCGGCGCGAACCGCGAACGCCAGGTCGGCCCAGAGGTGCGGCCGCAGCAAACGGTGCAGCAGCGCCAGCGCCACCGAAACCGCCAGCGCCACCAAAACCGCCAGCACCGCCATCGCCCGCCGCCCGGGACACGCCCCCGGGACACGCCCCGCACGGACACGCCCAACAGGGACACGCCCACCAGAGGACACGCCCCATCGACGCTTCGCCCCGCCCCGGGACACGCCCCGCACGGACACGCCCATCCGGGACACGCCTACCCCAGGATACGCCCCCACGTCCGGGACACGCCCACTCTGGGCACGCCCACCCCCGGGACACGCCCCCTGACCGCGTCCCCCCCGCCCCCGGGACACGCCCACCCCAGGACACGCCCACCCCAGGACACGCCCCTCGTCACGTTCCCGGGGCACGCCCACGCTGGACACGCCCATCCGGGACACACCCAGACTGCACGTGCCCAGCCGGGACACGCCCCCAGTCCGGCAGCCACGCCCTTCCTGACCCCACCCTCCGCACCCCCCCCCCCCCCGCTCCCGTTTCAGCCGCATCACGTGGCCCGGGCCCCCCATGTCACACCCCTGGCCCCCCCGACACGGCACAAAGAGGTGGCACTTGGTACAAAACATCTGAGAGCTTTTATTTCTTTAAAAAAACCACTTAAAAACGCTGACAGCTCTGGGGGGACGGGGGGGACATCCCCTCCTCACGTGGGCAGGACCCCCCAAAACAGCTCCGTGACGGGGGGGGGTGGGACACGGCCATGGGAAGGGGACAACAGCCCCTGGCCCCACGGGCAGGGCCACACGTTCCCCCCTCCCCAAAGCACCCGGAGCAGCAAACCAGTTCGCACTGTTTATTTCGACTTCTTATAAGAAAATAGGAGAACGTGTGATATATAACCAGAAACACCCCCCCAAAACCCCGCCCCCGCCACATCGTCTCTCGGGGTCCCCGTCCACGCTGTCCCCAAAGCGGGGGGGGGGGTGCACACTCCGACCCCTCCCCGGCCGCTGGTAAAAAGATGCTAAAAAGTCACCTTGGGAAGCGGCGGTGGCAGCACAGCGTCCCCACGGGCTCCGGGAGGGGACACGCGCCCTCCTTCCCGCCCTGGCTTCTGTCCCAGCGTGGGGGTGGCACCGCGGGGCCCCGAGAGCGGCGGGGGGGGCAGAGCCCTCAGTCACTGTCCGAGCCCACGGCCGACGAGCCCTTTCGTTTCCTTTTGGCAGGTTTGGGTTTGGTGTCTTCTTCCTCCTGTGCCGGGAGAGGGGGACGTGGGGGTCAGCGCTGCCGGAGCGGGGGGACCTGCGTGTCCTGGGGGTCCAGCTGAGGCGGGGGGACGGGGGCGCTTACCGAGGCGCTGCTGGACGCCGACTCCTCCTCGGGGTTGGGGGGCTGCGCCGCGTTCTTGCGGCTGCGGGGGCTGGACAGGGTGGCTTTGCGGCGGCTCTTGGGGGGTTTGCTGGAGGAGTCTTCATACTCCTCTGCCAGGGAGAAGAGGTCGCTGAACCTGGAAGGAAGCGGGAGGGGGATGTGAGAGGGGGTGTCAGGTCGTCCCCCCACCCCGTGCCGTGTCCTGATGTCACCCAGGGGAGGGACAGACTCACTTCATCTTGTGGGCTTCGTCGCAGCTGGCCTGGACGTGCTGCAGCGCCTGCAGGATGGGGGTTTGGCTGAAAACTGTCGAGAAACCAGCAGGAATTTGGGTCAGAGACTTAAGGGTGCGTGCCCCCCATGCACGGGAACCCCTCTGACCGCATCCATTTTGGACACAGCGCCCCGGGGCCGCTTGTGGTGGCGGAGCCGGGGGGTACGTACAGTTCTGTTTGGTGTTGGTCAGGTTGAGGCGCAGGTTGTCCAGGTGCTCCAGGATCTGCTCCAGCGTCAGCTGCGCCAGTTTGCTGCTGGAGCTGCGCAGGCTGGGGGGGTGAAGAACAGCGCTGGTTAGTGCAGACCCTCAGTTTGTCCCCCCCACCAAAGACAGGCTGTGGGACCCCTTGTTTGTGGGGGCACTGAGTGTCACAGCCCCAACCCCTCCAGCACAGAGAACACCACCCCGGGGTGCCCCAAAAGCTGGAGCTGGGGGGACGGGGAGCGGCAGAAAATCGGTTTTCTGGCTCTGGCACACGTCCCCTGAGGCTGGGCAGCACGCGCTGCTCCAGGGGACAAATCCTGCTCAGGGTGCTGCCACTGCCATCCCCGGTAGGTCCGGGCGCCCCATGCTGAGCCCCAGCCAGGGGACGGTGCCCGGTGCCAAGCGCCTGGGGCCCCAGCTGGCCGCTCGTTAATTAGTGGTGATTAGACCTGGATCCGCCTTGGATCCCGGAACAGAACAGACGCGTTGTTCAGCTGTGAGAAACTGTTAATTAACACGGAGGAACAAATGAAGGCACCCATTTCCCTCCGGAGAGCAGGGGGGACACAGAGGTGGCACCGCGAGCACCAGCGAGGTCCCGGTGACAAGGAACCTCCTGGCAGGTCCCAGCCAAGCGGTGGCCGTGGGGGCAGGTGGGGGGTCCTTGGGGACAGCTCTGCCATGGCACAGCGTGGGCGTCCTTGGGGACAGCTCTGCCATGGCACAGCGTGAGGGTCCTTGGGGACAGCTCTGCCATGGCACGGTGTGAGGGTCCTTGGGGACAGCTCTGCCGTGGCACGGTGTGAGGGTCCTTGGGGCCAGCTCTGCCGTGGCACAGCATGGGCGACCTTGGGGACAGTTCTGCCATGGCACAGCGTGGGCATCCTTGGGGACAGCTCTGCCGTGGCACAGCGTGAGGGTCCCTGGGGACAGCTCTGCCATGGCACAGTGTGGGCGTCCTTGGGGACAGCTCTGCCGTGGCACAGCGTGGGCGTCCTTGGGGACAGCTCTGCCGTGGCACAGCGTGAGGGTCCCTGGGGACAGCTCTGCCGTGGCACAGCGTGGGCATCCTTGGGGACAGCTCTGCCGTGGCACAGCGTGGGCGTCCCTGGGGACAGCTCTGCCGTGGCACAGCGTGGGCGTCCTTGGGGACAGCTCTGCCGTGGCACAGCGTGGGCGTCCTTGGGGACAGCTCTGCCATGGCACAGCGTGGGCGTCCCTGGGGACAGCTCTGCCGTGGCACAGCGTGGGCGTCCTTGGGGACAGCTCTGCCGTGGCACAGTGTGAGGGTCCCTGGGGACAGCTCTGCCATGGCACAGCGTGGGCGTCCTTGGGGACAGCTCTGCCGTGGCACAGCGTGGGCGTCCTTGGGGACAGCTCTGCCATGGCACAGTGTGAGGGTCCTTGGGGACAGCTCTGCCGTGGCACAGCGTGGGCGTCCTTGGGGACAGCTCTGCCGTGGCACAGCGTGGGCGTCCTTGGGGACAGCTCTGCCATGGCACAGTGTGAGGGTCCTTGGGGACAGCTCTGCCGTGGCACAGCGTGGGTGTCCTTGGGGACAGCTCTGCCGTGGCACAGCGTGAGGGTCCCTCGGGACAGCTCTGCCGTGGCACAGCGTGGGTGTCCTTGGGGACAGCTCTGCCGTGGCACAGCGTGGGTGTCCTTCGGGACACGCTGCAGCAGGAACGCGGGTTGCTCTGCTTGCCCAGGACACTAGATGTCCTTCCCACTCCAGCAATGGGCTGCGGGCAGGGACCAGGACACAGAGGACACTGCCAAGGGGACAGGGACACAGAGGACCCCGCCGAGGGGACCGTCCTCCTCCCCTGCCCCAGGGGCTGCGTGACCCAGCACAGAGTGGCGCCAGGACCATGCGTTCCTTGTCCCAGCTGGTGATGGCTGCGCCGAGGCCAGAGGCCGATGCTGCTCTTCGAGGTTGGATAAAAGGCTGGGAAAGGGCCCCGTGCCACCGCTCACGCCAGCAGCTGAAATCGCATCCACACAGCGCTGGGTCACAACGGCTCCCGCTGGCGGGACGTCAGCGCAGGCCAGACCAAAGAGACGCTGGGCCGCGGCTCCGGCTGCGTGTCGGCCCACCCTGCCCTCACCTTTGGCGTTTTCGGGGGAGGCTGTTGTTCTTGATCAGCAGTGATTTGATGTGCTCGGCCAGGAGGTCGTCGTGTTTGATGCACCAGTGCCGCAGGATGCTGGTGGTGAACTGGTCGCCGGGGTGGCAGGGTCGGCTCAGCACCATCTTCACCATCTCCTCGCTGGGCCTGTGGCAAACGGGGACACAGAATCAGAGAATCGTTTTGGTTGGAGAAGCCCCACTGGTGTCACACGTGTCCACCCTCCCGTGTCCCCAGGGTGCTCAGGAGAGCGACAGCTGTGCTGTCACGGCACGGAGCCCCACGCACTCACTTCTCTCGCCTCAGCTGCAGCAGCAGGCAGGATAACGCCTCGGGGTGATCTGCAACACCGCACAGAATCGCATCCAATCACTTTGGTTGGAAAAGCCACTCAAGATCATCGAGTCCAAGCATTAACCCTGAGAACCTCATCTCTGTGTATTCCAACCCCTCCAGGGATGGTGACTCCAGCGCTGCCCTGGGCAGCTGTTCCAACACCCACAGCCCTTTGGGGAGAAATCACCCCAAATTTCCACCCTCAACCCACCCTGGCGCAACTTGAGGCCGTTTCCCCAGCTCCCTCAGCCGCTCCCATCACACTTGTGCTCCAGCCCCTCACCAGCTCCATTCCCTTCTCTCAACTCCCTCCAGCACCCCAAGGCCTTTCTTGGTGGGAGGTGATCCCGCCATGGGGACAGCTCACCTTTGTACTTGAGGTGCTGCAGGATGGGGATGATGGTCTCCAGGGGGATGTTGTGCGCCAGGAACAGCTGCCAGGTGCAGTACTGCTCAAAGGTCTCCCAGTCCAGGCTTTGAACTGGTGGGGAAAGCACAAACTGGTGAGCAGAGCCGTGTGGCGCCGGGGTCAATGTTGTTCCCACCCGGTATTACACCCACCCCAGAGAAATCTGAGAACAGTCAAGTTATAGGTACCTATCCCGAGAACACTCAGGACACAAGAAAATAGTGAGCACGCAAGATTTGTGAATGTGAATCAAGTCGATCAGGCGTTAACCTCATCTAATCACCTTAAGAGAACGTGCAGAGCCTGGGATTATGCTCCGGCAACGCGCCAGGGCTCAGCAGCCGGGTAAAACCCGTTAGAGCACCCAGCTCGGATCACACCGCTAAAGCCGACAATCCGGTTTAGGGCAGCGATCCTTTAAGCAGCAGCGATAGTACCACGAGGAAATCCAGACCTCGGCACGACCGGGCCAGCACAAGAGCCGCTCTCGGATGCTGCGTGAGCAGCCGGTTTGTGTGAGGCTCTTCCTATGGCCACGGGCGGCATTGCTGGCCCGGCACAGCTCGGCACGGACTGCAACCCTCCCAAATCAAAATGCAAAGTTGTGGTGAACGCCACAGCTTTCTCCCTTTGCAGGGATTTAGGGTGTCTCTGCAAAACGGGATCTCCCAAGGGTGGGAAGGCTTGGGGTGCCCAGGAACGGTTCTGCTTTCCCCGCCGTGGGGTCGTTACTCACTCAGGATGTTCAGCACCGAGTCCTTGCGGAACATGACGAGGTTCCCCATCATGACGTGGCACACCAGCTCCTGCAACTGGGCGGCAGAGCGAACGGGGTTAGCGGGGCGCCCGGGCTCCACCGCAGCCCCGTGATGTGGAAAGCGAGCGGAGAAGCCGCCGCTCCACCGGTATCAGAGAGAGCAGGGAGGCCCAGAAACCCCGCGGGCTGCAGCTGGTTTGTAAATCAGAGCTGGGCTCAGCAGCTCCAGGGAGCAGCAGCTGTTGAGAGGGACCAGCAGAGGCAAAGTAGTAACGAGAGGTTAATGGTTTCACACATCAACACCCAGGCCGGGGAGCAAGTGTCACGCAGGACAGACAGCAGATCCGCGCAACCCAGGCGGGATCTGTCACCCTGTTCGGTGACAAACACCGGGGACCTTGTGCTGCAGGCGCTCTCAGACCCAGGTTTTTGTAGATGGATGCACAAAGCCCGCTCGGCAGCGGGGAGGGCTCGGCAGCGCGCTGGGAAAGCTCCGACAGCCCCACGCGTCTCTACTCGGGGTCCCCGATTGTCCCTGCGCCACAGGGCAGGGGGTGACGCTGCCCAAATCCTGCCCCGGGGGCTCCGCTCGCAGGGCTGGGTACGGGGGCCACGCAGCCAGAGCATCGCGGGGAAACAGATGAAGAATAACAGGAAGGAATGAAGGAATTGGAGAAGGGAGGGGAGAGGAAACGCTACAGGCCCTGCTGGGAAAAACAACCCCTTTGTGTTTGAGCGCGGCGGCAGAGCCGGGAGCAGAGGAGTCCGAGCGGCGCTGGGCTGGGGGGTCAGGGCACCGTGACTCAAACTTCTCCAGTCTGCCAAGTAAAACTTGCTGGCGAGGCGTTCTGGCCCCCGCGCAGCTGGGAACAGCACAACTGGCCAGGAATGGTGTATAAATAGGGCGAGTTGAAGGGTTATCAGCAGATCACGCTCCAGACGAGCCCAGACAGCAGAAAAACGCAGTCCAGCATTCCTGCTGGTGCCCACCGCCCGCCCCCGGCTCTCGCCGCAACTATTTTTGGGTTGCTCATGGCAACTCGGCGTGACCGTGGGGAACGGTTCCCTCCAGGAGGGTCTAACGAGGGTTTGGCCTTCGCTCGTCCGGCTGCGGAGCCTCCAGCGGGCGCAACCTCAGCCCCACGGCACCTTTGCTGCATGTGCCCGTCACATCGGCGACTCATTTGGGTTGGAGAAGCCCCTCAAGATCAAGTCCAACTGTTAACCCACCCCTGGCACTGCCCGCATGTCCCTGAGAACCTCATCTCCACGTCTGTTCAACCCTCCAGGGATGGCGACTCCAGCACTGCCCTGGGCAGCTGTTCCAATGCCCAACAGCCCTTTCCATGAAGAACCATTTCAGGTTAAAACCTCTTGGGAACAGGAAGATATAAGCGTTGCCGCTCTGTGCTGCCTCCCACCCCAGCCACCAGTCCCCTCCTTACCTGGAACGAGTCTATGACAGCCACGATCATGTTCAGCAGCTCGCCGCTTCGCAGGGTCTCGTCCGGGAACTGCAAGAGTTCAAAAGCAAAGAGCTCAGGAAAGGACACATGAGCTCCGAGGCAAAACTCCTCCTCGGTTCGGACACAGACACACGTTCCTCCTCGTGAGGGGCAGCATGGCCCTGTCTGACCCCAAACGCAACGGGGGAAGCGGCCGAGCGGGAAAAGGAGCCAAGAAAGCACAGGAAGGTTGGTTGGAGCAGGCAGGTGCACTTGCTACTCGAGTGGGCCAAGGGCTGCCAGGCAGTGAGCGCCCAGCACATCTGGAGCCACAGCTGACACCAAACATCTGGAGGGAGCGGAGCCACGATGCCGCTTCAGCTGTGGGGGGTAGAAGCCAGAGTGCTTCAAATTCCCCATGTTCCCCCCTATCCCTGCTAGCTCTGCTCGCTGTTCCGGTGCCTCGTGCGTTACGCGGCACGGCAAGGAAATAAACAACAAAAAACCAACACGCGGGGCAAAACGCCAGGAAAATTGGCAGCGGCAAGCTGCGGCTGCACCGCTCCGAGCTGGGCGTCCAGACACGCTGCTCTTGGGACCTCCTGCCTTGAGCTGCTCCGCACGCCCACGGGGGCAGCCGCGGTCTGACCCCGCTTTGGGGAGGAAGCTGTGAAACCCAAAGGGCCAGGGAGGGGATCCAGCTGCTCCTCCGTGCCAGGAACCCCTGGAACCCGCTCCGTGCTGCTGTGCGGTACAGGGGCGATGCCTCCGCAGGTTTTCCTCCCCTCCCCAGGCTTCCCACAGAAGCCCCTGGGATGAACGGGGCTGGACAGCCTCAACGCCCAGATGTTCCTGCAGAACCAGCCAGAAAGGAGGGAGGAGGGGGGACAAGCAGCTCATTCCTCCCAGGGAAATGAGAAAGTACACACAGAACCGTGACCCCCTCGTCTCCTCGGAGCACACGTTACCCCCCCTCTCCTCCTCCTGGCCCTGAAGCCAGACGAGCTGGACGCTTGTTGGGAGCAGCTTCCGACCTTGCGACCGCTTCAACTCAAACTCTGCGAGAGCGCTCAGCAGCGTCCCAGCAGCGGGTGGTGACAGGGACTGGGGGAACTGGGACTGAGCTGCGACCCAGCTGGTGCAGATGCCTGGCTCTCCGTTCCAAACTCAACGCTAAATCCAGCTGGCTCCACCGCAGCACCGAGTGCTGAAAGCAATACAAACTTGTACAAAATCCAAGAGTTCAGGGCAGGCAGCGGAACTTGTCCCCCCAGACTTGGACACGTCTGCTCGGAGCCTCCACCTGCTGCTCTCCAGAAAGGCAGGAGCAGAGAGAAAAACCATGGATAACATCGTTGTGCATGCGGCCAAGACAGTGAGGTTAGAGCCTCGGCATCTGCAGAGCACGTGGGGCTTTCACAGGGCAGGACAACAGCACGTTTGGAATATCGCGTCCAGTTGTGGCCCCTCAGCTCCAGAAGGACAGGGAACTGCTGGAGAGTCCAGCGCAGCCACCAAGATGCTGAAGGGAGCGGAGCATCTCCCGTGTGAGGAAAGGCTGAGGGAGCTGGGGCTCTGGAGCTGGAGAAGAGGAGACTGAGGGGGGACTCATTGCTGGGGATCAAGGTGGAAAGGGGCAGTGTCAGGAGGATGGAGCCAGGCTCTGCTGGGTGACACCAGTGACAGGACAAGGGGCAATGGGTGCAAACTGGAACACAGGAGGTTCCGCTGGAAGATGAGAAGCAACTTGTTGGGGGTGAGGGTGGCAGAGCCTGGCCCAGGCTGCCCAGGGAGGTTGTGGAGTCTCCTTCTCTGCAGACATTCAAACCCCCTGGACCCCTTCCTGTGGAACCTCAGCTGGGTGTTCCTGCTCCGGGGGGATTGCACTGGATGAGTTTTCCAGGTCCCTTCAACCCCTCACATTCTGGGGTTCTTTGATCCACGCCCCCGTTAGACCGGGCTGGATGGAGACCGCATTGTTCTCAGCCTAACAGAGCTGTTCCTAGGCTTGCCAGCTTCTCGGCTGCAGCGCAACAGGCCTGAAGCACAGGACCAAACCACCCTGGCGCTGAGCCGCCTGCAGGAAGGCTCATCTAAACTGGCATTCCCGCTGCCTTACCTCTGTGTAAATGGAGGGGGTGAGGTAGCAGAGCAGCCGCACGTCGTCTTCCTGGCAGGCCTTCATGTCCATCATCAGACAAGTGTGCAGGTCCCCCAGCTGCGTGGCCTGGGCGAAGGACTCGTACAGGTTCATCTTCCCCGCCGCGGCTTTGCTGGAGGAGGGAGACGGACGGGTGGGTGAGCGAGGAGCCGCGGTGCTGCGGTGGCGCTGACACCGAGCCGTCTCTTGGAGGCAGCACCGGCCAAGTGGAGGCTCGGGTGCTTTCCCCGCGGATCTACCTGGCTTTTAAATAGTACAGGAGGTGGTAGCCGATCTTGGGTTGCTTCTGGTAGAGCTCTGAGAGGAGATCCAGCAGCAGCGAGAAACCGCTGTTATCTTCCTGCATCTGGCAGAGGTTCCTTGGGGAGCAGAGGACAGGAGATGGTGACGTTTCGTGGCATCCCGTGCACCGGCTCTCTGCTAACGGGGACCAGCACCTCGTAGGGAAACCCAGATGTCCTGGGCACCCACTCTGCGGACTGGACTCAAGGGACACCCAACGGGACGTGCAGCGACAAAGGGGTCAGGACCCAGCAAATCTGAGTGACCCGGGGACCCCAGGCTCCCACAAATGAGCTGTGATTTTCCTGTATTTTAGGTCTTTCTACTAAACAAAACACAACAAGGCAGAAGGAAGCAATAAACTGATTCTTGGATAAGCCCCGTGGCTTGCAGGGCAGAATTAGACCCACAGGGTTCACCCTCGGGAAGCAAACAGGAAAGCTCTGACTTATTCAAAAAATATCCCAGGACATACCTAAATATTAGGTAGAGAGGCTTCCCCACCGACTCCTCCAGAGACCTGCGGGACAAACGCACCGGTCAGAGCTCCACGTGCACCCACGCTCTGTGTTTCCCCAGCAACGGCCGGGAGAAAAACCCACGGACCTTGTGTGCCAAGGTCCTCAGGCCACCCAGAGCCACCCTGAGCTCACGGGGACATGGGAATGGTCCTGTTAACAGAGGCAGCAGCTCTGACCCCCAGCCCTGTTCCGGCAAAATCCAGGAGGAAGAGCGTACGTGTCCTCATGTGGGTTAAGACAAGACTAATTTTGTTAGCGATTTTTCCTTTCAATTAGATTATTCTAAATAACTGCATTTTTCTGATGTTGGCTGCATGTTTTTTCCGGCCAGTGTTCGCTCTGCAGCTGATAAGCGCCCATATTTAGTGGTTTGGGAAAGTAGAGCAGGGACAGATGGTGTTTTTAGGACCTTCTGTGCCCCAGGAAGCCAGGAGCCACCAGCTTCTCCCTGGTGGGGAGGAAGAAGATGGTCTCTTGTGATATGACACCTGTTGAGCAGCTTCACACTTGACCCTGGATTGTTTCACAGGGGTAGCCTGCTGAAAAGCGAACGTTTGACTGGGAAAAGCCCAAATCTCAGCGTGAAATGACGAGACGCGTGCAAACCAAAATAAATAGAACCTTACTCCTCCGTGATTTCTTCTGGCAAAACCTCACCACGGAAGTGAGCTTTAAATAGCTCCTGGAGACAGGATGCGAGCACCGATAACTGCTCCGAGTCGAAGTCCTCCTGACGGAGAGAAAGGAAGGAATGAGAGGAGAAAGCAGCAGCTCCAGCCCTGCCCAACCGGCACAGCCACAGCCAGGGGGACCCGGCAGAGCCGCCGCTGCACTGAACGGACCCTGAGCTCCGCAGGAGCCGTTTTGCTGCTTTACTGCAGCACCAGAGCTGCTCGTCAGCCAGATGAGCCCCTAATTGATGCCCAGCTCTGAAGCACTTCACAGTCACTTCGGTCCACTTATCCTCTAATGGCCAGTAATTCACTGAGCTCAGCTCTCCCTCCGCAAAGGGCGCGGGGACCCAAGGCGCTTGGCAACGAGGATTTACACCCTGAGAAACCCTTTTCCCCGTGCTCCCGCAGCGGGAAGCAGCTCTCATCTGCTAAAAGGCCACTTGACTCGAAATGGAGCCGGTTCCAGGCAGGGGATGGTGAAGCTTCCCTTGAATGCTCAGCCCGCGGCGAACACCCGCAGCTCTTCTGCTGGGCCGGGTTTGCTGCAGCCTCCGCCGAGCACAAAACCAGGAGCGTCCCCAACGCAACAGCAACTGGGGACGGAGCAATTTTCCCCTCCCACGAGCAGCAGCTCGGGGCTGTGTTTAACACCCAATGCACGCCGCGCCATTTTGGACTCATTTAGGCTTCGAGCATCCTCGGGATCCTCTGTCCCCTCGTTCAGTCGCGGCTCTTGGGGCAGAGCTGCCCAGCCCACACCAGCCTGGCCGCTCTGGTTTCCCAGTTAGGCGGCAGCTCTGTGCAGTTACCTCCAGGACTTGATCCACGATTTCCTGCATGACCTCACACTGAGCTTCCGTATCGCTGGAGCACAAAAACAAGAGGAAATCCAAGTTACATAGGAAGATACCGAGGAGCAGGGACAAGGGGGCTTTGTGCTGAGCTGGTTCTGCTTGGGAGCGCCCCCCTCCAAGAGCTGAGAGGTGGGGGGCTCAGCCTTGTGCTAGTGCCAGGCTTAGAGATAGGCCCGGTTTAGAAGTGCACGCCGCAGAGATTGAGCCCTGGAAAAACAGGCTGTGCAGTGGCAGCACCTACTTCCAGAAAAGCGTCCGAGGTTGTCTGCAGCGAGACAAACAAATTAAATGACTAAAAGCATAAGATTAAATGCACTTCAAGCCATCAAGACATAAATTACATTAAATCAGTTTACTACGCCAAGGTCTGCAAAGCAAGAGCTTTTTTTAACCTTCTTTAGATGGAGTTAATTCCAAGGTCACTGAAAATCAAGTCCGGAGAACACGCAGACACAGGTGTCAGTGTCCCTGGGGAACGTGTCCCGTGCACAGATGGACTGAAACCCCCAAGAAGTTTCCCCCGTCAATCCAACAGCAGAGAAGGATAAAACTCAAGAGCCTTTTGCCTTTCTGTCACTGATTCAGATAAATGCCCCCAGCAAATTGTTGTGCCCGGGTCCGAGCCTGCTCCAAGGACAAATTACAAGGTTCTTAACGCAGCACCTTTGAAAACCTTCTGGCTCTTTCCTGCAGAACCTGAGCAGGATGGCGTTAGCTCTGAGAGAAGCGCTCTGGAGCGGGCAGCATTGCGCAACACGACTGAAAGGCCTTGCGTGGCGTTTCCCCGAAGAGATCAACACGAAATGTCACAGCACCAAACGATACCAACCTTCCCTTCTGCAGCTGCAGGACTTTGTCCTTCAGCGACTCGTCCAGTTGGTCCAGGAACGGTGTGATATCAACAGGCTCCTCCACAATGGTCTCCTTGATCGGGTGGAACCTGAACTCCCTCTTCTTCCCTGCAACAACGAAAGCAACAGGTGGAACAGTCTATTTTCCCACAAAGCTGTGTCTAGGAAGTGTCAGAGGCAATTTTTGTCCTAGCAGCGGAGTTGTGGGGGGCTGTGGGGACAGGGTCCGGCCTCAGATCTCGCCTTCGCCCTTTGGAGATGCGCCCAGGTCACGGCGAGGACGGTGGGACGGGATCCAAATGCAGGGGATGCCCAGAATCGTGGTTCTCGTTCGGTTGTTTCCAAACCTGACGCCTCGCCTGCCCTTGGCCATGTTCCGTGCGCGCAGCCGGCTTGCGAGCCTCTCTCCACCCGACGTGCAAACGCTCGTGTTCAGGACGCCAGGACTGGGACACCAACTGCTTTTCCACATCCTCATCCTCCAGCCTCATTCCGAGGCCACAAAAATGAACCGTGGCAGAGGCCAGAAGCGCTCACGAGCACTCCCAAGGAAGCTGCTGCTATGGGATGGCACAAAGTGGCCAAACCCCTTGACAAAAATCCTCTCTGCATGTGGCTTTCGAGCCTGTGTCCCTGTCAAGGGCCCCAAGCAGCTGGCTGGGCGCTGATGGGAATTTTGACACAGTGCTACAGCACAGTGTCACATATTGTCCCCATGGCCTCTCCCCACCGCAGGATTAACCCCCCAGGACTGTAGGAAGCCCATGAGAGTCCCATCACAAACATCTTGAGATGCCTCAAGCTCCAGAGAACGAGCGAAGGGGATTTTGGCCTTCTGCAGGCTTAGAGAGGGAGCGAGCGTAATGGAAACCATGAGGCTGAGCAATTAGAGGCCTGAGCCTCATTAGCAGCTGCCTGAGAACAGAGAAGACACCCTGTTCCCAAACAGCATCTGCCACAGGGATTCCCAACCACACAGTAGGGCTCGAGACAGTTGGACATGAAGAGAGAAACACATGGGTGGAGAAAACACTGTGTTTGAAGGGTCTGAGCTCTAAGGAATAACCAGGTGAGGAGAGGAAGCCCAGGGGCCTTTCAATTTGAGCACAGATTTGTGTCCTGTCTACTGGTTTTGGCTGTCGGGGACTGGGAACCAGTACAATATCGGCCTCAACGCCTGAAGGAAGCCTGGATCTCACGAAAGGGATCTGTCCCGGGTCCGGCAACCCCCACGGCTCGTGGGAAAGGGGTTTTGAGGGAACTGTGCTTACAGAAGTCTGTCCAAGAATCCTCCATCACGAAGGGAAGGTGCCCGCAAAGCCAGTGAGGAAACACCGACCAGCGCGGAGGCAAACGGTGGCGATCCGGCCACGACGGTGCCGAAGTTGAGAGCGTGGGTGCTCAGCTGCCTGAGCTCCCTCACCTTTGCTGCTCAGGTCTTCCTCGTCGTCACTGAATGCGGCCTCGGCGTTGTCGTAGCAACCGTCGTCCTTCTCTGACATATGATTGTCCATCTCCATGGAAACGGGTTCCTCAACTTTGACTGCAAGAGAAGGCAGAGGGGTCAGAGCAGGAGCCTGCGAGTCACCTCCACCGATAACCACGCTCCGGAGAGGGGATAAAGCGCCCTGCAAAGGGGAAAAATGAGTTTGGGCAAGCGGCAGACCCTGGAAAACTCATGTTGGGGAAGAGCTGTTCCCAGCGACTCCACTTGGGCACCAAGTGGGGATGGTGAGCGCAGCAGGACCAGTGCATTTTCCACCTGCACTGCCTGGCATCCTTCGTGCTCTATTTCCCTCGCCCGGACCAGCAGCAGAGCCCAAGTCCCAGCGCAGGGCAGCGGTTTTGCCAGCTCTGCCAGGCCAAGACACACAGGGCAGTGGTGTTTGGTGGCTGCTCCGGTGGGGCCTGCGGCCAGAGCAGCTGATGCAACAGGAAAACCAGACAGGCAGAGCTGGCAAAGCAGCAGCGCTCTCTTGTTAAATAAACGTTAGAGATGCTTGCTCTCTGTTTAACCTGATTATGTTAATCAATTAGGTTTTCTGCGAGACAAGAAAGGGTAAGCAGCCCCTACAGAGCAGAGAGAAAACAAGATAGTGCAAATCTTAAGCGTACGGCACGGCAGGGATGAAGGGAGACCACGAAACGCAAGCATCCAGAGCTCCGTCCGAACAGAAAAGCCAGGAGAACCGCGTCCCCAAAGGCAGCACCACTGCACCGCTCCCTACCTTCGATGGGTGGCGAGGGCGAACTGCAGAACTCGGGGAATTTCTCCCTCAGCATGGCGCGGAGCTCTTTGTCCAGCTTGGGGTTGTCGAAGAGAGGGGCCAGGTGTCTGTGTCGGGAAGGGAAAGGGGATGAGAAGCACGCCTGCTCCGTTCTGTTCCGTCTCAGGGACCAGAAAGGGCCAAGGACATTCCTGTCTGCCTGGAGCGGCCGGAGCTTTCTTATGGAATAACAGAATCATTTTGGTTGGAAGAGACTATTAAGATCATCGAGTCCAACCATAACCTAAATCTAGCACTAAATCGTGTCCCTAAGAGCGTCGTCTTTACATCTTTTAAACCCCGCCAGGGATGGTGACTCCAGCAGCCTGTTCCAACGCTTCACTTCTTAACACACCTAATCCCCTCCCTTCAAGGAACAGCTCTCAGGACAAGCGTCAGCACCGTGGAAACGCAGCTGTGGCTTCTTCCACGGTTTGTACATAACATAAATGCCCCCGTAGCTCTGACAGAGCATGGAGGTCGTTTGGACTAAGCTGGTGAGGCCCAGGGAGGACTGGTGCACAGCGGGCGTATACAAGGAGGAAAATTCAGGGCTGTCTTACGCGAGGACTCGCTTCTCCACGATGTGCGTGAGGGAGTTGAACACGCCTTGCCGGACGTGAGCCTCCAGCGGGGGGTAGAAGTTGGGAATGATCTGGAAACAGGAGAATGACAACGTTAGTGCCATGAACCCCCCTGCCTGCCCTCGGGCTTGTGTCAGGCAGCAGGACACAGCCAGATGAGCTAAAACCACCGCTCAGCTCGAGGTCGTTTCCTCTCTCGTCCAGTCCTTTGCTTCTGGAAGCAGCAGGATGACTCATCCCCAAAATCTCGGTCATCCCAGGAACCTTGCACCCAGTTCTTTTGGACTCGGGCAGCCCGGGGATGGGAGGACACGGAGGGAGGAAAGCGATGCAGCTCAGAGCCAGAGAAGATCCCGCTTCCAAGAAGCGGCATCAGCCCTCTCTGGAACCAAACTCCCAGAAGCAGCAGCTCTTTGCAGTGCTGGCCCCAGGACCAAGGGGCAGGAGCAGCTCTGCTCCCTGCCCAAAGAGGGACCAACATCCTTCAGAAGGGAGATAACAGGTCCAACTTGTCCCCCCACCACACGGAGATTCCGTTTGCCCTCAGGGGACGACACCGGGCCAAGCATTAAGTACTAAAGGCAACAATTCAGAAGCCTTTTTTCCTACCAACGCTCATCACTCCGCAAGAATTCCTTTGCAGAGCCGAGAAGTCTCAGGCGTGTTCCCACAGCCCTAACGAACGACACGTGGGCCCAACGCTCCGAGCGCCAGGAAGGGCCCCGGATTTATCCAGAGCTCAGGGGACTTGCCAAAGCCTCTGGTAGTTGGGTTGAAGAGGTGAATAATTTGGCCGAGCTCTTGGCAGATCAGCGAGGGGAAAATCCCTCCTTAACGCAGCAGGGGTAAGGGGAGGTTAAGAGGGTTGCCAGCAGATACTGAGCTATTCCGCAGGCGATTTTGCAATCAAGGCAGAGCAGACCAGATGATGCACTGAGGAATGTGGAACAAAAGAAGAAGAAGGAACAGCTTGTTTGTTTGTTTGTTTTTTTGGCTCTGAAGAGCAGGCAGCGAGACAACCCTGGTTTGCTGCTCAAGCATCACCAGCTCTAGGGATTCGTGGAATTCCCTTCCTGCGGGATGGGGCAGCAACGCGGCTTCGCTCCAAAACTCTGGGGGGTGAAAATGCGTCTTGTGTGAACCTGCGGCACCGTTCCTGCCCTCGGGACACCGAGCAGGGCTCAGCGCTTAAGTGCTCAGGGCTTCCAGACCCTCAGCATCTTTGTGTCCCCGCGCTGGGCTCTCTCCTTGTCCTTCTTAAACCGGGGAGCGCAGAACCGGTCCCAGTAAGTCCAGACGGGGCCTCAGCAGCAGGAGGACAACCTGCTGGCCACGCTTTTCCTCACACACCCCAGGTACCGTTGGGTTCTTGGCCACATGGTCCCTCTACACTGTCCCCGGTGACACCCCTGAGTTGTTCCAGACCCCCGCAGTTGCTTTCACAGCCCTCATTGCTCAACCCCCCACCATGTAACTCATTTGCAAGGCAGAGAATCCCCCGGAAAGAGCGCGGGGCGGCTCACCCGGCACATGAAATCCAGCAGCGTGGCGGTGATGGCAGGGTGAGGCTTCATGGAGTGGTGCATCACCAGGATGGCAGGCTCTGCAAGGAGAGAGCGGGGAGCCCTGTGCTGAGAGCCCCAGAGATGCCCCCACCCCCTGTGCTCCCCTCTACACCACAGACCCAGCATTCTGCCTTTGGGGTGCTGAGAGAACCCCCTTTTAGCTCCTACGCACCCTCATCCAGCTCCTAAATCACACTTAGGCTTCCAGAAGCAGCTTCCCTGCAGGCAGGAGCTCTGAGCAAGGTCCCTGGCTGGATTAGTCCTTGCTCATGTGTCCCCAGGCCCTGGGATAGCCCCTGGGAAACGATGCTCTGGGATCAGTCGCCCACCCCAAGGAAGGTGCTGCTGCCACCAACTTGAAAAATCACAATTAAAAGTGGCTCCACCAAAACAGCTCCCCAGGAAGTTCAGGGGAGCGAGCTGATGCCCCTCGAAGATAATCTGTTGGGTTTTCCCCACCACATCGCACTACGTGGAAGCCATGAACCCCTTCTTCAACCCCTGCCCACTGCGAGAAACGGTCCCCGTGGAGTCACCTATGTTCATGATGCTGTCCTTCTCGGGGTTGAAGAAGAGCCAGTCATAAAATAGGGCCAGTTTGGCATTTGAAGCAGCAACGTTGGACTAGAGGGAAAGAAAACAAACCACAAAGTTGGCTGATGAACACAGGCACAGCTACAGTTGCTTCCTCACCAGCTTCTGCGAGTGCTGCAGATCACGGTCCTGGGTGGGACAAGGGACAGGCTTTGGGGACAGACGGGAAGCCAAGGAGGTTGTAAGGAGGCACCTCAGTGCATGTGCTGGGACAGGAGAGGCCCCACGACTTGCAGTCAGGCCATAAGCATAAAGCAGAAACAAAGGGCATAGAGTCACAGAAACACAATCACTTTGGTTGGAAAAGACCCTTAAGATCATTGAGTCCAACCATAAACTGAACCATGACAAGCTGGAAGGGAAAAGGTGAGTTTTATGCTGGGAAAGCAGATCCCGAAGGATCCAAAGTGCAGCAGAGTCAGGATTAAATATCCAGAGCGCAGAACAAAGGGCGACATCTTAACCGCTGGTCTGCAACTCTTCCCTTCAGCCCAGGGAGCAAATACCCAACCCCGACCTCCCAGCAGCTTCCAGTGGCAGCTGGTTGCTCCTTCCCTGCAAGGGAAGCGATCTCAGGTGGTTCCACAGCTCATTTTGGGGTCTGGCCCTCCCAGCTCACCGTGCAGGTGGTCAGCAGCCACCCGATGATGGCCCAGCGCGGGAGGATGTCGGAGCTGAGCACCTCGTTGGAGGGGTGGACCACACCGCAGATGTAGCGGATGAGGTCGCAGCGCAGGGACTGGCTGTCCGGCGTGGACAGGTACTGCCGCTGGAACCAGTCCTGGTACCGCTTCTGCTGCCCGAACCGCACCTGGGTTGTGGGGGAAAGAATCACACAGAATCCCAGAGTGTCAGGGGTTGGAAGGGACCTGGAAAGCTCATCCGGTGCAATTCCCCGGAGCAGGAACACCCAGCTGAGGTTCCACAGGAAGGGGTCCAGGGGGTTTGAATGTCTGCAGAGAAGGAGACTCCACAACCTCCCTGGGCAGCCTGGGCCAGGCTCTGCCACCCTCAGCCCCAACAAGTTGCTTCTCATCTTCCAGCGGAACCTCCTGTGTTCCAGTTTGCACCCATTGCCCCTTGTCCTGTCACTGGTGTCACCCAGCAGAGCCTGGCTCCATCCTCCTGACACTGCCCCTTTCCATCTTGATCCCCAGCAATGAGTCCCCCCTCAGTCTCCTCTTCTCCAGCTCCAGAGCCCCAGCTCCCTCAGCCTTTCCTCACACGGGAGATGCTCCACTCCCTCCAGCATCTTGGTGGCTGCGCTGGACTCTCTCCAGCAGTTCCCTGTCCTTCTGGAGCTGAGGGGCCACAACTGGAGACAAAAGACGCAGGTTTTGCTCAAGGCCTCAGCAAAAAGCTGCTAGAACCGCAGCCTGCTGTCCTCCTTTGGCTCCACATCCTACTCCCTATCTGTCCTGTGCTGGCAGCGGCTTCAGAGAGCCCAAGGAAGCCAAAAAGGCCGTTGTGCAGCGTTCTCACGCAGGGTCTGTCCCCCATGGAGTGACGGGACCGCACAGCAGCCCAGCCCCACGAGGGGCAGCGAGCTCTGCCTGGCGTGCGAACACAGATAACAGCTGAACGGCGAACCCCGCTGCTGCCGCGCAGCTCCCGGCCTCCCCGGGACACGGCTGCTGTTTGCCGGAGCTCCGATAACCCACCGCATCGCAGCGTTCAGAGCAAGCGCTGTGCCTTGGCGAGCGGCCAGCCAGGAGCAACGTGAGCGTTCTGTGATTCTGATTCCCCTGCAAAAGCCCTTTTTGTGCCTTTCAATGAATACCAGGGATGTCTCAGGCCCATCTGCACCAGCTCCTGCTGGGCAGGTTTTCCTCCTCCTGTCGCCATTCGATGCCAGAAGCAACAAATACACCAGTAAAGCTCTGCCCAACCTCCCAGTGCCAGAACGGGGACTGAGCAGGGACGAGCATCACCCCCCGGTGAGCGTGAGGGACTTACCCGTGAGGTCATGAAGAGCAGCTTGGTTTCCATGTCGGGTGTGAGGCGACACGCCAGGAATTTGCGCGAAGTCCTCGACTGGAGGAGCTGCAGGACACCTGGGGAGACAGAGAGAGAAAAGTGGGTCTGCGCTCACAACAGCACGACGGGACAACCCACGGGACACTCGTGATGGCCCCACGGACGGCACGACCGGGATCTGCCAACATCTGAGCTTGGAACAACAAGCTCTTTTTCCCCCAAAGCTTCAGGCAGTGGAAAGGGATCAAGATTTTGGTTGGAAAAGGTCTCCGAAAGCGCCTCGTGTCCAGAGCGAAGGTTTAGCCAGCGATCGCTCGTGAGGATGCCAGAGAAGGGAGGGAGGATGTGCGGAGAGCAAGGACAAGATCTGGAGGGGAAACGAGGAAGTCCAGAGGCCACGTCCCAAGTTGCAACCAGAGCACGTTCTCCATCTCCCACCCCCTTGCAAGGGAGCACAAAGACGATCTTATGGAGGCCACAAAAGTGATCTGAGGCTGGAACAGCTCTGCTGGGGGACAGGCTGAGAGTTGAGGTGTTCAGCTATGGAAGAGAAGCTCCAGGGAGACATTAGTGCAGCCTTTCCAGACTTAAAAGATGGGGACAGACTTTTGAGCAGGGCCTGTTGTGACAGGACAAGGGGTGATGGGTTTAAATTAAAAGATTGAGGCTGGATAGAATGGAATTGTTGCCCTGAGGGTGGTGAGAGCCTGGCCCAGGTACCCAGAGAGGTGGTGGATGAACCATCCCTGGAGACATCCCAGGCCAGGCTGGACGGGCTCTGAGCACCCTGAGCTGGTGAAGATGTCCCTGCTCATGGCAGGGGGGCACTGTATGAGCTTTAAACCTCTCTTCCAACCCAAACTATTCTGTGATTCTACGATTCCACCCAGATGTGAAGATCAGACATAAGAGAAAACTTGCGTGAGCCAGCGCACGAAGGGAACAGAGCCTGGGAAGGAGAAGGGGACGTTGCACAAGCCGCTCTCGTTCCCAGACAGCTGCAAGGGGCGGAATTTATGACCTGAGCGGAGAGGCTTTGCTGCTGCCTGACAAGACCTGAAGGATTTACAGAGCGGCCAGTGCTGACGCAGACGAGCAGGCAGCGGGGACGCTTCGCTCTCTCACCATTTTGGGGGGGTCACACCTGGAAGGAGAAAGCTGCAAAGCGGAAAGAGCAGACACCAGCTCCCGCAGAGCTCAGAGCAAGGGTGGAGCGAGCTGCACGTCAAGGGAAAAGAGCCACGAAAGCACCTTGCTTGTTCAACTCTGCGGGAGGAACGGGTCCTGCGCCCGCAGCCGCCTCCTGCTGTCGTTTCCCCTGCGTTCGGTGCTGCTGAGCCCCGGTCCTGGTTGTGGGATGATTGTGGGAGCATGGAGCTCTGTGAGGACTGGGATCGGAGGTTCCAGAGCGATGCAAACCCCGGAGCACGGCGACTGGCAGCTGGTAGAGGTGCCAACCACCGTTAGAGCAATTACTGCAGGCAAGAGGGCAAAGGAGCGGCCTCGTGGAACCATTTGGGTTGGAAAAGCCCTGCTTGTTCGCTCCGAGTGGGGACAAGAAAGCTCAGCGCTCGGCTGGGATGGCCCAGAGCGCGCTGAGAAATGCTTCTAGTGATGCTACCCCTGCAGGCCTGAGCATTGGAAATGTGAAACGTGAGCTTGCCTTAAGCTGGGACTAAGATTCTTCTGCCCCACGGCTTAACACTGATAAACTAGAGAGGGGAACTTAATCCCTTGGGTCTCAGCATGGACCAGTAAGGACAGGAGAAAGGCTCCAGAGATGGAGAAGAGGCCCAGAGATCACAAGCTTTTAATCAAATGACGCGCTGCGAGTTTCCCTCGAGATCTTTCAGGTGACATTAACACAGCCCCATTCTCAAAGACTAAAATCGCCGTGGACAGATAACGATGTGACAGCCCCCGGAGAAGCGAATCATTGAAACCAATACAAATTATAAAGGTAACGCTCTCTCCGTTGTGTGTGTTTTAACGCAGACTGTGCGTGGAGCTCCACGGCCGAGCGCTCGGGACACCAAGCCTAACGGGAGCAAGAACATCCCGCTTAGAAAGAATCAGCTGCCGCACCTTCTGACCTTGTTTTAGAGCTTCATCAGGCTCTTTTCTAGAACCAGGAGGACTCAGACACTTTACATCTTTAGGCTCCAGCTTCATCTCAGCCTATAAATCAATTAATTTTTAAGAAAGCAACAACAAGAGTTATGGAAGCGTTAAGTCCGCAGGATTTTTGAGGATGGTTGAAATATCAGCCCTACTCAGAGTTCATTAAAAAGGCGACTTACAGTGTCCAGACAGCTATAGGTGTAAGACTAAAATTAATTAAAATTCACCTTTTTACCCCACGTTTGCGACAGACGCTCGTTCTGTGCTCCCGGGTGATGCTTCTGTACCAAACCCACAGCCCATCCCACCTCGTTATCCTTGAGAGGATCCATTTCTGCAGCTCTGATGTATTAATATTTGATGCACCCTGTTTCCCCAAAAATAAGCCCTACCCCAAAAACAAGCCCTAGCGTGACTTTTCAGGATGCTCAAAATACAAGCCCCACTCCAAAAATAAGCCCTAGTTACAGCTCATTTTAAAAGTCAATTTAAATAGTGTCCAGGCTTGTAAGAAAGTACAGTTAATTGGCAATTAATGCAGCGGGACAGACAGACCCTTCACCAAGAAAAGCAGGATCGCATCCAAAAGACCCCGCGAGACCCAGAACAAGGGTTGGAAAAAGGAATTCATGATGGGATTCAGGGTTGGGAGGGTTCTGATGACGCCCCGGCCCTGCCCACCTGTGAACTGCGTGCTGAGGACCTGCGGGTTGTGGATAATGTCCTTCCAGAGCTGCTCGAACTCGGGGATCCTCGCCACGTTCTGCAGCAGCCGCACGAGGTCCCGGCCGATCATGAAACAGTCCATGAACTGGGGAAACGGGGAAGAAAAGTCTCGTTTACCGTTCAAAATCTCATTTACTGTTCAAAATCTCATTGAGGGGGAAGGGAGGAACGGTCAGTCCTTCAACTTTCCTGCCGGCTGCGGATGATTCACTCTTTGCACAATATCCACGCTCCCGCCCTGGCAGCCTGCCCCTCTTTTGAAGCAGGTTCTGAGGGAGGGGGTGACAGGCGGGAAGGTCAGCGGCTATTTTAAAACGTTCTCTCTCTCGCGAAGCAAACAATCAGCCCATAAATCTGATGGCTTTTTCTCTCACAAGTCTCTGAAATGAGGACTTGACACTTGGCCCTTCCTGCCCCGCGAGGAGGAGGGGGATAGGGACAAGGACACCTGTGCCATCCAGCTTTGGTGGCTTCTCCTGCACCATGGGGACCAAAGCGTGGCCCGGAGCTGGTTTCTGTGTTATCCACAAGGCTGCGAGGACACCGGCAGCCTCCCAAAGGGAGAAACTGATGTTCAGGCAGCTACCGTAAGCCAGACAAGCACTGAGGTGCTGCAGTGGCAGGACTGGAATGGTTTAAACCCTTGTGGTTTGAATAAAAGAGCCAGCCCCATCAAAATGGCTGCTCTTCCCCTCTCTACAGCCTGGAGTGTGATGGGAGTTGGTGCAAAGGGTTCAAAAGCTGCTCACAGTCTGTGCTGAGAATGACAGAATGTGAGGGACCTGGGAAGCTCATCCAGTGCAACCCCCCCGGAGCAGGAACACCCAGCTGAGGTTCCACAGGAAGGGGTCCAGGGGGTTTGAATGTCTGCAGAGAAGGAGACTCCACAACCTCCCTGGGCAGCCTGGGCCAGGCTCTGCCACCCTCACCCCCAACAAGTTGCTTCTCATCTTCCAGCGGAACCTCCTGTGTTCCAGTTTGCACCCATTGCCCCTTGTCCTGTCACTGGTGTCACCCAGAAGAGCCTGGCTCCCTCCTCCTGACACTGCCCCTTTCCATCTTGATCCCCAGCAATGAGTCCCCCCTCAGTCTCCTCTTCTCCAGCTCCAGAGCCCCAGCTCCCTCAGCCTTTCCTCACACGGGAGATGCTCCACTCCCTCCAGCATCTTGGTGGCTGCGCTGGACTCTCTCCAGCAGTTCCCTGTCCTTCTGGAGCTGAGGGGCCACAACTGGACACAATATTCCAGTTGCGCTGTCACTGCCCGCACAGAACAAGCTGGGGGGTGACACATCTCACAGAAGCAACACCCCCGCACGCAGACACATACTCCCTGGGGAGGCAGGTGGCTTTTCCCAGCCGTCCCTTGTGTCCCTGACGACGCTCACCCGTTCCCGGAGGAGGGAGATGCAGAAATCCACCTCCTTTTGCCGAAGCGCCTGGAGCTGAGCCGTGCCGTGATGGTCCACGATGAGCCGCAGGTAGGTGTACACCGCCATGGCTATCAAGAGGCTGCTCTTCAGTACCCACTCTCTGCAAACGAAGGCAAAGAAACCACCTTCAGCCACCTCTTCCAGAGCCAGAAGGGATATAAACCTGAAGACTTGGGCCAGAGGAAGCCAAGGCACAACCAGCCATCGCTTTCTCTACTATCCAGGGAGGGACAAGCAACACCAGAATGGGGATTTAGGGAAATTTGTGCCTTTTCCTTGGCCATGGGGACACGTGTGGCTTCGGCAGGCGCGGCAAGAGGGGAATAGGACGGTCACACAAAAGAAGGGAAAGAACAGGGAGAAACAAGGCGAAATACTTGGGAGATTTGCAAGAGGGGAGAAGAGCCACGTAAAGCCTGGAACAGCGTGGGGAGGGACGTGGCAGCCCCATCGGGCGAAGGGAGCAGCGAGCGTCCCCACAGCGCCCGCAGCCCCGGGGGACACGCGGCTCCGCTCAGCACAGGGCTCTGTGCCCAGGGCTGGATGTTTGGAAGCGATTTCTTTCCCTGCTAACTTGTCCTGCATCCTCGGAGCGGCGCAGCCTTTCCATCGCCGCGCTGCTGGGCGTGCCGCGTTCTCAGCCTCCCTTATCTAAGCGCAACAATAAATATAATACTCTCAGTCCATAAAAAGCACCTTGTCAGCTCTCAGTGCTGGATGCCAAGAATGGGCCAGGCTGGCTCGGTGCCCCCAGCGTGATCCATCACCCGCAGCAGCCCCGGGCTGTAAATCTGGAGCCCTGAGGAGCCACCAGCCCAGCAGCAAATGAATCACCTGCCCTAAATCAGCGGGGGTGGCGGGGAAGACGTGACAAGCGTTTGCTTTTCTCCCCGCAGCGAGCTGGACGCCAGGAGCAGGTTGATTAGCGAGCCGGGCGGGCTGCGCACGGCGGTTTCGTTAGGGAGGATGTGGGAGTAATTAGGGCCGTGATCCCAGGGGGGTTGGCAGGTCGGCATCACCCCAGCGAGGGCCGTGCAGAAGAAGAAAGACGCTGTCCAAGGGAGGCAAAAGCCACTCAGAGCCATGGGGATTCATCGATCCGACAAGCAGAGAGAATGAAAACACCGGGAGGAGGCATCGCGCTCCTGCTGCCATTAGCAGGGAGCAGCTCAATTAACGCCGGGCGGTGCAGCGGCAGCGCGCTCGCCTCACCGGTGCTTGAGGAGCGGTTTTGCCGCAACTGTTTTTAATTAAAGCGAGCACTCAGCGCTCTGGAAGTGGCAGCGGATCTTCAGATGCGTGGCTTTAATTAAAGCTCTGGCCTGCTCCCCTAATCAAAGCGCATAAATCCCGGCGAAGGCCCGCGGGTTCTCCCTTGGGCGGTTTCTGTGCTGCTCCAGCGACACCTTCAACACGGCTCGAGCCTTTTCCTCTAGCACCTGTCCCAACAAACTCCTCGAGTGACAACGCTCAGCTGGGTTTTAGCGCACACGCGGTTCGGGATCCGCAGCGAGACGCTGCCGTTCCTCCCGCGGTCCGGCCGTTTGCCGTTATTTGTTCGCTTTGGCGACTCGCACCGGCGCACGGGAAGACAACACAAGACGCTGAGAAGGGCTTAAATGTAGTCAGGAATAGAAAGGTTGAGCTTAGCTGGGGAAGTAATGCGAAGAAGCAAAGCTCAACCATGAGCAGGAGGTTTTGGAGGGTCCCTGCTTCCCATGTGGAGGGCGCTAGATGGCTCTCACAGCACCGCGCTGTTCCCAGAGACTCAAAAAACCCCCCTAGGACTATAAACTGCGGCCAAATAAACGCTTTAACAACTTGATTGTTACCCACGGTAATAAGCGATTTCAGGAGAATCGGTGAAAAAAGCTATAGGCTATTTAAAAATGACTTTCCCCCGGCAAAGCTGCAGGGAGGAATTCTGCTTATCATCAATTAGCGGCTGCTTTGCCAACGAAGGACAATGCGGAGCCCGTAGGACAATATTCCCAGCTGGCCTGTCCACAACAAATTAAAGTTGCAGCCCTGACCAAGCGGGAGTTGTTTAAACACAGGAAGTTTTTTGGGCAATTAACTCCGTCCTCCTCCTCCCAGAAGGAAAACCTCCCCCGCAGCTGGGAAACGCAGCAAGAACGTATTCCTGGGACGCTGCGCCGAGCTCCGCGGCCACCGCTGTCACCTCCCGAGTGGCACACGCTGGGGACAGCGATCTGTTTGGGTCCATCGGTTTGTTTGCGGTGAGGAGCAGCCCCTAAGTGCTGCTGGAGGGATGTCAGGATGCCCCCCAGGCTCCGAGAGCCACAAATTCATGTTGTGGCTTGAAAAATACGCTTGGTAGGGAATGGAGAGGGGGATTTTTGTGCAGGAAACCCCACTGACACGGGTTGTGACCATAAATCCAGCACCCAAAGCGGGATAAGTGTCGCCTGTACCTTTGCTCCGTCAGTATCTCCAGAACGTTCTCGGCCAGCCAGATGTTCTTTGCTGTCACATCCCCACCTGAAAGCCAAAAAGCGACAGGGAAAAGCCGGTCAAAGGGGTGCGGGACTCAACCGAGCGCCTTGATCCCTCATCCAGCTACTGAAAGGGTTTGCTCCCCTCTCTGCGCCCACACGTGCTGTTGCAAGCCCGTTCCCCCAAAAATAAGACGGGTTTATATTAATTTTTGCTCCAAAAGATGCGTTAGGGCTTATTTTCGGGGGTGTCTTATTTCTCCATGAACAATCTATTCTTGAACAACAACAAAAAATCAACGTTTATTCAAATATAGTCACGTCACCACACTCCGGACCATCAGCATAACCCTGAATTCCATCCTGAATTTCTTGTTTCCTTTTCACCGACCCTTGTTTTGGGTCTCGCGGGGTCTTTTGAATGCGATTCTGCTTTCCTTGTTGAAGAGTCTGTCTGTCCGCTGCGTTAATTACCCATTAATTGTACTTATTTACAAGCCTGGACACTGTTTAAATTGACTTTTCAAATGAGTTGGAACTAGGGCTTATTTTTGGAGTAGGGCTTATATTTTGAGTATCCTCAAAAATCCGGAAGAATCATGCTAGGGCTTATTTTGGGGGTAGGGCTTATTTTGGGGGTAGGGCTTATTTTGGGGGTAGGTCTTATTATGGGGGTAGGTCTTATTTTTTGGAGAAAAGGGTAGATACAGCACATTTCTAGGTACAAGTGCCGTTCTGTCAGGGGATCGAGGGGGGTTTTGCTGCTATGATACTCTTGCAAAAGAGCTGCGATGATCCAGCATACGGAATCAGGAATTATCCTTCTGGAAAGTAAAGAAGCCAGAAAGGGATGAGATTCGGTAGCTGGAAAAGAGAAAATATTTGCAGCTGCTGAGCTTACAAAGGGGAAAGAGCAAAGAAGGCCCGAAATCCCCGAGAAAGGGCAAAACAATGGGAGCGGAACAATTAAGGCAGCGTAAAAGCAGCGAGAACTGAGACAGCGGCTCCTTCCAGAACAGAAGAGGCCCCGCACGGGGAGGTGCAATGAGGGGAAACGAGAGATGCCTTCACCAGCGGTTTTGAAATTGTTGTGTTTACGCTGTGACAACAGGGCCAGGGCAGCTTGGCTCGTGTCCATGGTTCTCCCCCCTCCCTCCTCGTTCTTCCTCCCCCGAAGAGCAGACACGGCAATTTCCAAGCCAGGCTGCCCGGTTGTTCGCAATCAGAACAACGACGGCGGGTTTTACGGCGGGACGTTAATTCCCCCTTCGCGGCCGTAAGAGAACACGGAAGAGGCGCCGTTCCGGTGAGCCCGGAAAGGAGCCACTGACTTTCTGCAGGGTGAAGGAGCCTCCTGAGGAGCCACACACACAGCTCTTGCCATCCCAGAGGTCAGAGCAGGGACTGAGGGTGATCCCGGTGCTCTTGCGCCGCGCTATGGGGTGAAAACCGGCAGCGACTGGGACCACCACACTTTTTTTGGCTGTTGCAGAAGCCTCCTGGCTCTCTTTATGATGCACCCCTCGCAGGGCTAACAGGTTTTTGAAGGTTTATCCTTGCTCTATCTCCCTGGAGAGATTTCCTCCGCAGACAGCTCGGTGCAGCCGGTTGGGCGCACAGATGCTCAGGAAGCCGCTGCGGATCTGGCAGCGCAGGCTCCGGCTCCGCCGCCGAGCGCAGGACACCACGAGTCGGCCCTGGCACGAGAAGGGGGGACGCGGGCGGCGGTCGCCTGCAGAACTCACCCGCGATCTGCTTCATGAAGGTCATGCAGACGCCGTCGGCGCCGAGCACCCCGCTCTTCACCAGCTCCCGCAGCAGCCACACCAGCTGGGCAGAGAGAGGGAGAATCGGAGAGTTGTTTTGGGTGGAAAGGCCCCTCAAGATCAGAGTCCAACCATAACCCAACGCTGGCACTGAACATGGCCCTGAGAACCTTATCTCTGTGTATTCCAACCCCTCCAGGGATGGTGACTCCAGCACTGCCCTGGGCAGCTGTTCCAACACCCACAGCCCTTTGGGGAGAAATCACCCCAAATTTCCAACCTCAACCTCCCCTGGTGCCACTTGCAGCCGTTTCCCCAGCTCCCTCAGCTGCTTCCATCACACTTGTGCTCCAGCCCCTTCCCCAGCTCCGTTCTCTTCTCTCAACTTGCTCCAGCACCTCAAGGGCTTTCATGAGGTGATCCCACCACCCCTGGGGCCACCACTTTGAGTCCTGAGGTGATGGCCCCAAAACCGCCTCCAGGATCCGCGGTCTGGAGGGTCACTGCTCTGGTCCTGCTGGCCACACCGGTGCTGGTACAAACCAGTTTCCTCTCATCTTATCACTTGCTACTTGGGAGGACAGACCAACACCCTCCACACTCCATCCTCCTTTCGGAGAGGTTGTACAGAGCTTTTGCCACCGCCGTCACCACAACACCTGGTGACACCACCAACTGCTCCCCAAGCCCTCCCCACAGCTCATCCTCTGCCTGGTTGGGGTGAATATGGGGATTTTTGGGGCGATCTCCTCACCTGGGTCCGACAAGCGTCCTGCAGCTTCAAGTACTTCTCCATGAGAATATGGTTGATCTTGTTGAGCACGATGTTCATGCCATCTCGGCTCACCAGCGCCAGGTCCCGGTAGCACTGCAGGAGATGGTGAGAGATGAAGGACTAAACAACCACACCTTGGTTTTATCAAACCTGACTGCGTAACGGCAAATAAATGAATGTCAGGGAAAGAACATCAAGACGCAGACTCCCAGGGGCTGAGCTGAATCGACATCCCACGGCCACGCGGGGAACGTCGCTCATTGTCATAAATTGGCAGCTGGATTCACTGGAGCTAAATCCTCCCTCTGGAACAGACACTGTGTCCCCGTCCCTGAGAGAACGGACTCACAACGATCCTTGGGGACGAGCGGTTCGTAAAGTCACCTCCACCGCGCCTGTGTCCCTGGTACTGGTGGCAACCAGAACCGCTCAGGGACCTTGGGGTCACCGCAATGTGATGCGGGAATGGAGGTGACACCCCACGGCTCAAAACGACGCTCTTGCCTTGGTTCATTTGGGGTTAAAAATCCAGATAACCTGTGGTTCAAACCAACCAGGGATGGATTGCTGTGAAACGAAGAACTTTTTCCACTCTCCTATACCCCCAGCAGTGAGAAAAACACGCTGGTCAGAGAGCAAAGGTGCTGGTGCTCCCCTCCGGTCAGGACAGCGGGGGGTGGAGGGTGATTAGGAACTAATTTGTTAAGCGGTTCTGCGCGAATGTTAATTTGTGCCAGTAAATGTCATGATATTCCAGAGAGCAGGGGTCTGGCCTCCGCGTCCTCCTTCATGGAGTTAATGAGGCCTGGAAAGATCTCTCTGATTATACTCCCTGCGCTCATTGATCCCATTGATCCCATTTCTGAAGCAGCGGGGAAAGGAACACTTCTCATCTTGGTAGCTTCTCTTGGTGGGCTGCAGCTTCTGTGTTCAAAGAATGAACACTTTTCTGGGTGAAACACCTCGGTTTTGGTTTTCTGCCAGACAGGTGTGCAGTGCAGTGCCCGTACCTGCGTTTAAAGCCACCGAGAGATCCGGCCCTGAGAACGTGGCTTAATTCTGGCAGCATCCACAGAAGAGCTGGAAGAGACACTCCAAGGGATTTACTTTGTGTTTGGTATTTAATTCCCGGGAGGAAGGACACCATAATCCTCTTATCTAGGTAAACCAAGCAGCTCTTCACCTCACTCACCGCAAACGTCCTCAAATCGGCGCAGAAAAGCCAAACCGCACCTGATACTTGGCCTAAAGTACAACGGGACAGAGCAGAACAAGTCGCATTGTATCAGCGTGATGTGTCACCCGCTGGTTGCTTGGACAAGTCAGACTCTGAACACATAAATCCAAAAGAAAGGCGCTTGGAGAAAACCTTCAGGGCTCCAGCAGCGAAGGGGTGGGGAGCGAACCTGAATTTCTTGCTTATTGCCAAGGCTGCAAACAATCCATCGCCTCCTCCCCGCTCTGGGCAGATCGGAGCCGCCACTCGCGCAGGCCGTTTAATTAACAGGAAGGAACAAATGATAAATGTTCGCTTTAAATGAGAGGAAGAAAAAAAAACGGCTATTGAACGGAGCTTAGAGGCCCCTTCCCGCCCAGCACCGCGGCAGAAGAGGCAGGAGGAGAAGCCGGAGAAGCGCCGGGAGGGCCGGTGCCCCCTGATCCCGGGGCAGAGCGTTAATTAAAGCGCGGGTGTCAGGCGGAGGAGGGCGATCCGGCGGCTCGCTCGCTGCCACTTTGGTATTTGAAGGCTATTTGAAGGTGGGCGAGCGTCCCCACGCACAGCTGGACGAGCTGAGCGGGGCCGAGGGCTCCCGGCTGGAGGGTCACGGTGACAAAAACGGGGAGGCCACCGCGGTTTGGATCGATCGAGCCCCCTCCTGAAAAGGGAGCTGTGTGTTTCGTCTCTGGGAGGAAGAGTCGGTACCTCCCGCAGATGGGGGGACAACAAACTCATGGTGTCAGACGAGCCGGACGGACAAACACCCACCAAGGAAACGACGACCAAGGAGATGGTGCGAGACAGCTCTGCACCCCCTGCCTGGTTCCTGGGGCAACAAGCACTGAAATACCCTTAGAATGCCAACTAGCTACAATATCCTTTTTTTGGGGGCCAAACGACCGGTCCCTGAAGGATGGTGGAGCCTCACGGGGTTGTCTTGGTTCAAGGCAGCGCCACAGCCACACCGGCCTCGCCGGATCGATGTCCCCACGCCGACACGGGGCCGAGGCTGTGAATCTTCACTCACAACCAGCAATGGAAATGGATTTTGCCGTCCCGGCGCCACGGGCTCCTCGCTGGAGGACAAACCGCTCCGCCTGCTGCGTGATGAGCTCAGGGCTCTCTCAAAAGTCTTGCGAGATGCTTTGTTAGGCAAGTGTTAACCCCCCTCTGTAGGAAGGGAGTAATTCACCCTCAAAGCCTGGTAGAAAAATCACTGCCCGGCTTCCCATCCGTGCCGTCTGGACACAGCGCAGGCGGCGGCAAGAGATGAGATCAGAGCCCGGCAGAATGGCAGATGCAATTACCCCCGAAGAAAAGTAACGTGCTCCCCAGAGCAGATCTGACAAGGGCAGGAGGGACCAGCCACCTCTAATTAGTGTGGCCACCAGCAGCAGAGAGACGGCGACGGAGCCAGAGCAGCCGCAACGCTGGAGCAGCGGGATCTGCTCAGCCTGTGCTTCCACTACATGGAAGTAGCTGCTCCATGAGTCCTACGCTACCTGCTCCCGGTTAACAGCGTCTGGATGCTCCTGAGCGCGTCCCAGCTGCGGTCTGACACGTCCTGGAGTCCTGCGTCCAGCTCTGGGTCCCCAGCACAGGACACGGAGCTGCTGGAGAGGGGCCAGAGGAGCCACAGGAATGAGCTGAGGTTGGAACAGCTCTGCTGGGGAACAGGCTGAGAGAGTTGGGGTGTTCAGCTGGAGAAGAGAAGCTCCGGGGAGACCTTAGTGTGGCCTTTCTGTGATGGGGACAAACTTTTGAGCAGGGCCTGTTGTGATAGGACAAGGGGTGATGGGTTTAAATTAAGAGATTGAGGCTGGATAGAATGAAATTGTTGCCCTGAGGGTGGTGAGAGCCTGGCCCAGGTACCCAGAGAGGGGGTGGATGAACCATCCCTGGAGACATCCCAGGCCAGGCTGGACGGGCTCTGAGCAACCTGAGCTGGTGGAGATGTCCCTGTCATGGCAGGGGGGCACTGGGGGAGCTTTAAACGCCCCTTCAACCCAAACCACCTGTGACTCTATAATCCTAGAAAGGAGAAGATCACCCTGTAGACTAGAAACCCTCTTTGGCTCCTGCAATGTCTTGTACACCAGGACACATTTGGCAGAGCTCAGCGCCCCAGCCAGATTCATCCTCTCCATATTTTCAAGTCCAACACGCGGCGCTTGGTGCACGATGTGGAATCGACCAGAGCCGAAAGCCAGTGGGGCTGGGGATGCTGCGGTCGGGGTTTGGAAAGCCCTGAAGTCAAACACAGAGCAAAACTGAGCCACGGAACCAAAGCGAAACCCAACTTGCACCTGCACTGTGCCTAAAGACTCCGAGCAGAAGCGCGTTTTGCTTTCAAGAGGTGATTTCTGGGAAATAGAGCTGGACAAGCACCGTCCCATCAGTTCTGGGAGCTGAAACGGATCTATCGCTTAGCGGAGAGAGCTCTGCCCTCGTCGCAGCGATTAAATCAACAAGGGATATTGCGTGAGTCACCTTTGGGCCGGGATTTACACTCAGCCGCTGCCGCCGTGGAGAGGCCACTTCAACCCTTTTAAAACCTCTGCAACACCTGTTTACCGAAACGCAGCCACACAAGAACCCCCGAGCGCCGCTCGCCACGCACGACCCTTCCAACAGGGCCTTTGTTTTCCCCTTGTAGCTGCTACAAACAGGGCTGGTTTCTATAACAAAACATTTTCAGCTCCCTCCCCAAGCGCCCCCCGGTTGGTAGCGACGCTGCCAAATCCACCTCCGAGAGCTTTAGAACACAAAACATTCGTCTTCCTGTACGCGAGGAGCTACAATTTTAAAATCGCAGTTCACAGCGTCGGTAGAAAGCGTTATTTAAAAATTAAAATTAATAGAGGTGGACCGCGAGAAAGCAATTTTGTCTAGGAATTGAACGTGTTCTTCCTCTATTATTTCGGTAGGCATCTCCATCTGGTCTCCAGCACGCAAATCCATGCCGCGCCTCCAAAGACAAGGCAGAAACTGTGAAAGGCTTTATGGTTTCTTAAAGAATCGGTACTTGCCTCCCATGGTGAAAAAACCCAATTAATTCTAGGGATGTGAAAGAACCCAACCGAGCTCCCTCGCTGGGCGGCGGGATCCGCGTTTCAGAGCGGCGGCTGCGCCATGTGGATGCTAAAAAACCCAAGCAAAACCATCACCCCGCTACAAAAAGCGCCACTCGGGGTTCTGGGTGGGCGGAAATTTCCACCTCTGTGAATCCCTGGCTGCCTGGAAATTGAAATGGCGGGTGGATAAGTATTTGGTGTTGGTGGATGTGGGTCTTACCTTCTGAGCCTGAGAGGGTTCGGTCAAGACCAGAGTGAACAGCCCCAGGCAGATCTCCTCGTGCTGGGGGGTTCCTTTACAGATCTAGAAGAAGGAAATAGAAAGGCAACACAGTTGGTGAATGGGAGAGGTGGGATGGTAACGCAATGGGAGAAGAAACCCCCCTCGAGCCAACACACAGGTGGTTAATGGAGCACCCAGCGGCGCACGAGGAATTCAGAGCAGGATCGTATGAGATTATAGAACACTAATATTTGCATCCCGGTGTTGGTGCAAATCTTTCAGCAGCAACAGCGTCCCAGTGATTTTAGTGGTGCCTCAAATCCTGGGGGTAGTTCTGGGGTGTCAGCTCAGGGCTCAACATGGTGGTACCAGAATCACCTCAGGGCTCGGGATGGTGCCAGAATCACCTCAGGGCTCAAAACGGCGGCACCAGAATCACCTCAGGGCTCAAAATGGTGCCAAAATCACCTCAGGGCTCAACATGGTGGCACCAGAATCACCTCAGGGCTCAGAATGGTGCCAGAATCACCTCAGGGCTCAAAACAGCGGCACCAGAATCACCTCAGGGCTCAAAATGGTGGCACCAGAAACACCTCAGGGCTCAAAATGGCAGCACCAGGGGCACCAAGATTGCCTCAAAACACAAAATGGTGGCACCAGGGGCATCAAAATCACCTCAGGGCTCAAAATGGCGGCCCCAGGGGTGGCGGGATCACCTCACAATGAGAAAGGCCTTGAGTTGCTGGAGTGAGTTCAGGGAAGGGGCTGGAGCACAAGTGTGATGGGAGCGGCTGAGGGAGCTGGGGAAACGGCCACAAATTGCACCAGGGGAGGCTGAGGGTGGAAATTTGGGGTGATTTCTCCCCAAAGGGCTGTGGGTGTTGGAACAGCTGCCCAGGGCAGTGCTGGAGTCACCGCCCTGGAGGGGTTGAACACAGAGATGAGGGACATGGGTGCCAGCCCAAGGTGTTCTGCGGAGGAAAAAACTCAACCAACACATCTGAGAGCCCGTTAACGTGTCACACAACAGTTTCCCTTATACGGTAACATCTGCGGCTCGCTGGCAAGTATTTTAAGGCTAAGTAGAGGTCGAAATAAATGCTCCATCCCTCAGAAGAAAAGCTGAACCTGCCTTTCGCAGTGGTCTGGAGTCTGGGAGGCAGGGAAATGCTGATCTGAGCGGGGCAAGAGTCCAAAAATCCGGGTGAAACACAAACACCAGCAGCACGCACGGAGCGACAGGCTCCCACCTGCATGCCCAGAGCGCTCGGACAGATTTCGGCGAGAAATCGGCTCCCAAATAGGTTACTGGACGCGGATTAAAGCTGCGATGTTCTGTCTTTGAACTGTCAGAGAATCCTTGAGAGCGGCGAGAGGATGGCGGGTTCCGCTCCCCAGCCTCTTTGTGCCTTGCTAAGAGCTCCCGTATGAGTAAAATATCCCCTAATTTATTTAATCCGGGCAGGACTTCTCGTCTCTCAAGGAGATGACACTTACGTGAGCGTTGAGGGCATCGTTAGCCTCCCTCTCCGACAGCCCGTTGGTCAGCGAAGTCACGATGCCCACGCACCTTTCCAGCTTCTGAAAGAGAGCAAAGCCAAACGTCACCAGCTTGGAAGAACAAGAGCAGGTCCTCATGACACAAAACCCCCACCCAAACCCCCGAACGGACAGAAAAACAGCCGGCGACACTACAGCCCGTCCAGGCGCACGTCAAGGCTCCGAACCTCCCGCCGGCTGGAGAAGCCGCCGCTCCATCACCATTCATTTATTCACGAATTTGGGCTTTCAATACTCCATTGACACCACAAAGAGTAAATGCACCATTACACAGTGACGCTAATCCTGGTGTCGCTGAGATACGAGGCCGAGACACCGGTAAAGGGTGAATTTGACGCAGGGCTGTCACTCCTGGTCCCCAGAGCAAGACCCACTGTTCCCATCCCCACGGGATCCCCGGAGAAGCAGCCTGGAAACCTCCTGTTCTCTTTACTTAACATCCACGAGGCTTCTGGCTGAGAAATAACCAGCAGGAGCGGATGCTTGTGTGCAGGGATGGAGCGATGAGAAGAGCCATGAAGTCACGATGGCGCAGGCAGGAAAACATCGGAGAAGCAAACGGTAAAATTAACGGAGCGGCCACCTGTTGGCACCGGGGGAAAGCGGAAAACGCGGCCTGAGAGAGGCAACAAGCGCGTTACGCCAGGGTTATTTCTACACAGTCGCTTCTTGATTAAAAGGCAAACACATCGCAGCGATTATAGGACTGATTAGCGACTCCTTTGCATATCAAAGGGGCTGCAGTGAAGAAGCTGTTGAGAGAGGGGTCAAGAGTTCTCCACTCCGCGGCAATCTGAAAGAAGATGTACTGGTCAGTAATGCAGAGATAATGCCGTCGCGAAACGGGTTTTGTTCCAGGCTCTTTATGCAAGAGCAATGGGGCAAAACCCATGAAAATCTCGCATCTAAAGCAGCTGAATTCCATGAAAGGGAGGACAAGATCCAGCGGCCGAGAAACAGAGTCGGCAAAATCCCAGGGCGAAATAAGACAACTTGTCGGCAGATAATGCGGCCAATGAACCACCAGAAGAGCTTTGCGAGGAAGTTCAGCGTCAAATGACGTCTTTGATCTGAGACCTCCTGACAGACGGGCCGAGCGGGGTTTGGTTTTCCCTTCTCGGGGTGAACGGGAGATGCTTCTGCCCTTCTACGTGGGTTATTTGTGAACATTTCCACCTCTGAGCAGGTTTAACAGTTCACGTTCCCATCACGAACTCTGCAGCCTCTGCCAAAACCCACGGTGGATCCTCTGATGACTCCTTTGCGCGAACACCTGGTTACAAGACACATTTTCACAAGCTCCAGCCCTTCCCATCGCGTCTTTCTCCCCCATACAGATGCGTTTTTGCCACCAGCAGCTCCAACCACAGCTGGAGGGAAAAACTGGAGGTTTTCCCCTAAACACGGCGCCCTGTTTAGCACAAAAACCCAACGCATGGCGATCCTGCACATTTCCCGTTCCTTTAGTGCAAAAAACACACAACTTGTGACAGTAAATCCACCGGCGCGTTGGAGCATAATTAATACACGAAGCGCTTTCTCCCAACTGACGGGGCTTTCAGTCAAAAGTGCTGCTTTCCAGCGAAGAGAAGTCCTGGGAAGTCTTCTTTTGGTGCCTGGATACATCATCATCACCAAAACCTTGTGGCAGCTCCTTCTTAGGCGAAATCTCCACCGGAGGTCAACGCGGACCCCAGCAGCTCCGCTTCAGTAGCCCCGAGGCCGATTCTCAAGCCCAAAGCGAAGCTCTTGACCCCACAGTCGCCCAGTGCTGAAGCTGGGAACGTTCTGTCCAGACCTGGCCACGACCCAAAACACACACGGGGACCGACAGTGCTTTGAACGAACATAAATACACTCTGAACGGCAAAGGACAGTTTCCAGACCTTGAGACCTAGTTATTCCAGTTACCACCCTGTTTTTCTCCTGTAATTCAAATCAAATATGGTATTTTTTTTATTCCGCTGTTTCATGAGCTCTAAATACACTCGTTTCCATCACACCATAAATAACCATGTCCAGAAGTCTGGGACAGCCCTGAACACTCTGCTCTTGCCCAGGTGTAAATCAGCGTCACCTCTCCCAGGCCCCCGCGCTACCAGGAACAGAACCCAGTTGTCCTGGGGAGCCCCCAAACCTATAGACCAACCAATTGTTTTTGGGGGGGGTGGGAAGGAAAGCGCCAGGACAGCGCAGGGAACATGGGGCCGGGCAGGATGGTTTCCCCAACAGTGGAAAAATGAGTTCTGTCGGTGCGAGGAAAGCTTCATAACCCTGTTCCACAACCTGCACCTGCTGTGCTCAGGCTAGGAGACCCTGTTTGGGGGGTGGTTGGTGCTCTGAGCCCCCTGCCTGCGTGGGGATGGGCAGCGTGGGCCTCCCTGCCTGCACCCTGCCCGTGACCCCCCCGGAGCCTCCCTGCCCCCAGCCCCTGGCACCTACCTCCTCCAACTCATCCTTGGCATCCAGAAGAGTGGAGACCAGCAACTTCCCTCCTCCTCCTCCTGCCGTTCCCCCCTTCCCCTTCTGCATCTCCATGGCCGGGGAGAGGGGGGCCGGGCAGCCCCGATCCAGGGGGGGCTTGGCCTGAGAGGAGCCCCCCTTGGCAGGCCTGGTGAGCCCCCCCACCCAGCTCTTCCTCGGGGGAGGACTTGGGGGGGGGTTACGTGGATACCCCTTCTCTTACCCCCGGGGCAGCCCCTGCTCCTGCAATGGGGGGGACACACGGGCACCCCCGCCTGCTCCTCAGGGCTTCACCCCAGCACGGGGGGGGCGCTGCTCTTTGACTAGGCCAGGCCTGGGACCTGCGGCCCCCGGCGCTGGGGGGGCTGTGGGGGGATCCCGGTGGGGCGAAACCCCCGTGACAGGTGCGGCCTGTGGGGCGGGGGGATTGTGCTGCGGGGGTCCCGCCGCGGCGGGGGCCGGGGGGTGACAGGTCCCCCGGTGCGGTGCGGGGGGGGCAGGGCGGGCGCTGCAGCTGCGCCGGGCCGGGGGTGGGGGTCTCGGTACCGGGGGGGAGGGGAGCGGCGGCTCCGCACCCCCCGCCCAGCGCCGCCGACCGGAAGTCACTGGGAGAGGAACGGGAGGGCCCGGGGGGAAGAGGAAGAGCACGGCGGGCGGAAGCGCCCGCCCCTCGTGTCTTCTGACCAATGGCAGCAGAGACACGGCTCGGAGTGGCAGCGCGGGCAGTGGGTTCGGGAGGGCGGGGCCGCCGTGGGCTGCTCGGCCAATGGGGTGGAGGGGGCGGGGTTTGGGACAGGAGGACGGGGCGTGTTCCCGCGCCCGCGGGTCCCGCGTGTGTTCGCCGGTCGGGACGAGCGCGACCGGGACCCCTCGGACAGCCCAGGGAGCCCCCCGGGACCTCCCCAGGGGCACCCCCGGGTGTGCACGGCCGGGAGCCCCCAGGACCTCCCAAGGTGTGCATGGCCCGGACACCCTGCCCCCCCGGGAATGTCGGGACCCTCCCCGAACCTCCTGGGGGGCGGAAGGAACACACGGACCCCCCCGCCGGGATGTGCACGGCCGAGAACTCGCGGACCCCCACATCGGGAATATCGGGACCCCCCTCCGGGGCCGAGAGCGCCCATAACCCTCCCCCTTGGGCAGCCCCTCCAGTCCCTTGGCCTCGGGACTCCCGGGCACTGAGCACCTTGCGGAGCCCCCCGAGCCGCCCAGTCCCGGCTCCCCTGAAAAGACACCCCCGGCTGCCCCCTTGCAAAGACCCCCCTCCCTGCAGGGGGCTTGGGCCGCTGCTCTGGGGGCGGTTCCAGGGGGCATGGGGGCACCCAATGTGGGGTGCGTGGCGAGGGGGACGACGGGACACAACCGACACCCACAGCAAGTGCATCCACACCAGCTTTATTACAAAAATTAGAGCTCTAGTGACCCCCCACCCGGGGGCCGGGGCTCTCCCCGTGTCCCCATGTCCCCCCCAACTACTCCACCGGTGCCCCCGCTGCGCTCAGGCCGGGGGGCTGCCCGGGGCTGGGGTCGCCCCCTCTGGGAGCAGTCGGGGTTCAGCCTGGGGACCGTGGTGCAGTTGGGGGGTGCGCCCATTAGAGCTCCCATGCCCCGGCCCCAGCCTGGGGGGGCCCTTGGCGGTGGTGGCAGGAAGGGCCCCGTGGGCCCCGGGTGTCACCAGGGTGGGGTCAGCCCCGGGTGCTGCTCCCGCGCTCCCCCAGCAGCCAGTAGGTCCTCACCTTGCCCTTGCCCTGCGGAGAGAGGGGGGCTGCGGTCAGGGGGTCCCCATTGCCCCAGGGTTTGGGGTACAGGGGGTGCCCATTTCCCCAGGGGCTGGAGTGCAGGGGGTGCTCATTTCCTCAGGATTTGGGGTGCAGGTGGTGCCCCTTTCCCTGGTGTTTGGGGTCCATGGGGTACCCATTGCCCCAGGATTTGGGGTGCAGGTGGTGCCCCTTTCCCTGGTGTTTGGGGCCCATGGGGTACCCATTGCCCCAGGATTTGGGGTTTGGGGTGCAGGGGGTGCTCATTTCCCCAGGGTTTGGGGCGCAGGGGGTGCCCATGGCCCCAGCAGGGCTGCAGGATGCGGATGCAGAGGGGGGACCTGGCGGGGCGGCTCCCCCCAAGCACCCCCGCTTTGAGGCAGCCATTGGGGGGCTGGAGCATTTTGGGGGGGCTGGGACTCACCTTCATCTCCACGTCCCCCCTCAGCTCCAGCTCAAAGCAGCCGAACTCCTCCAGCACGGCCTTGGTCACCGCCGAGATGTGGATCTTCAGGGCTGGAGGAGGTGGCCCCATCAGCACCCATGGGTGCCCATCCCGCTCCCCCCAGCACCCATGGGTGCTCATCCCAGCCCCTCACCTTCCCCGTTGGACTCCATGCGTGAGGCCGTGTTCACCGTGTCCCCAAACAGGCAGTACCGGGGCATTTTGAGACCCACGACGCCGGCGCAGACGGGTCCTGCGGGACACCCCGTGAGCCCCCCGGCACAGCCCCCCCTTGCTGGGGTCCCCTCTGGGTGCTGCTGTCCCCTCCCCTGCTTCTGGGGCCATGGGAGGGCTGGCTGGCCCCTGGCCCCAGGTCTCTACTGGTCCATGTGGGTGCTGCGTCCCCTGCACTGTGGACCCGTGGAGGTGCCATATGCCCATCCCTGTGACCTATGGGGGTGCAATGGCCCTATCCCCATCCCCAATGACCCCTGTGACCTATGGGGGTGCAATGGCCCTATCCCCACCCCCAATGACCCGTGTGGATGCCATGTCCCCATCCCCATCCCCACTGACCCCTGTGGATGCCACATCCCCATCCCCATCCCCACTGACCCCTGTGGATGCCATGTCCCAATTCCCACTGACCCCTGTGGATGCCCTGTCCCCGTCCCCACCCCACTGACCCGTGTGGATGCCCTGTCCCCGTCCCCATCCCCACTGACCCGTGTGGATGCCCTGTCCCCGTCCCCACCCCACTGACCCGTGTGGATGCCCTGTCCCCGTCCCCATCCCCACTGACCCGTGTGGATGCCCTGTCCCCGTCCCCATCCCCACTGACCCCTGTGGATGCCCTGTCCCCGTCCCCATCCCCACTGACCCCTGTGGATGCCCTGTCCCCGTCCCCATCCCCACTGACCCGTGTGGATGCCCTGTCCCCGTCCCCATCCCCACTGACCCCTGTGGATGCCCTGTCCCCGTCCCCATCCCCACTGACCCGTGTGGATGCCCTGTCCCCGTCCCCATCCCCGCTGACCCGTGTGGATGCCGATGCGCAGCTTGAGCTGCTGCTGCGGCCGGTGGCGGATGCGGAAGGAGCGGACGGCGTCCAGCAGCGCCAGGGCCATTCGAGCCACCTCCCGGGCATGCAGCTTCCCGTTGCGCACCGGCAGCCCCGACACCACCATGTAGGCGTCCCCGATCGTCTCCACCTGCGGCGGGGATAGCGCGATGACACCGCGGGGGCCACGCCGTGGGCACGATGCCGCTCCGGCGTGTTCTGCGGCGCACACACGCGTGTGCGTTTGCACGGACGCGTGCGCCCCCTCACCTTATAGACGTCGAAGTTGTCGATGATGGCGTCGAAGCAGGTGTAGAGGTCATTGAGCAGCGTCACCACCTGCATGGGGGTGCTCTCGGCCGACAGCGCCGTGAAGCCCACGATGTCGCTGAAGTAGATGGTGACGCTGTCGAAAGCCTCGGCCTGCACCGTCTCCCCCCGCTTCAGCTGCTCCGCCACCGAGCTGGGGGTGCAGGGGGTATGTGAGGGGGACACGCAGCCCCCTGACCCCTCCTGGGGTGTGGGGTCCCCAGTCCATGGTCCCTCTGAGGGTCCCCCCAGCCCTGAGCCATGATGGGGCTGCAGGGTCATGCCGGGGCCCTCCAAGAACCCTCACCCCATGTCAGGGCTCTGGGGCGGTCCCTGGCCCCTTTGGGTACCCTAAGCCTTGAAGAACCACATTTGGGGCCCTTGGGGTCTCCAGCTCTCCCAGTACCCCAAGCCCTGAAGAACCACATTGGGGGTCCTTAGGGTCCCCATCCCCGAACCACATTGGGGGTCCTTGGAGTCTCCAACCCTCCCAGTACCCCAAGCCCTGAAGAACCACATTTGGGGCCCTTGGGGTCTCCATCCCTCCCAGCCCCAAACTACATTGGGGACCCTTGGGGTCTCCAGCCCCCCCAGTACCCCAAGCCTTGAAGAACCATGTTGGGGGTCCTTGGGGTCTTCAGCCCTCCCAGCACCCCAAACCCTCAACCACGTTGTGGATCCTTGGGTTCTCCAGCAGGTAGGGGACACCTCGGGGTGCCCAGAGGGCTGGGATCCCCCCTGGAGCTCACTGGGGCAGGATCTGGTAGAGCAGAGCCTCGGCCTTGCGCTTCTCCTCCAGGTAGGCCTGGGTGCGCTCCTCCACCAGCTCCTCCAGGTTGTTGGCGTACTGCTCCATGCGCGACAGCAGGTTGTCCAGGATGTTGCTGCTGCTCTCCCTGCGGGCAGGGCCACCCAGCAGTGGGTCCAAGCACCCATCAGTGGGTCCAACCACCCATCACAACAGGTCCAATAACCCATTACGGCAGCTCCAAGCATCCATCAGCGGGTCCAACCACCCATCAGTGGGTCCAACCACCCATCACAACAGGCCCAATAACCCATTACAGCAGCTCCAAGCATCCATCAGCGAGTTCAACCACCCAACCCAACAGGTCTAATAACCCATAACAGCAGCTCCAAGCACCCACCAGTGGGTCCAACCACCCAACTCAACAGGTCTAATAACCCATAACAGCAGCTCCAAGCACCCACCAGTGGGTCCAACCACCCAACTCAACAGGTCTAATAACCCATAACAGCAGCTCCAAGCACCCACCAGTGGGTCCAACCACCCATCAGTGAGACAAACAACTCATCTGTGGTCCAAGCACTCAGCAACTCATTCAATAACCCAATGGTGGGGCTGGGCACCCATCAGAGCAGGTCCAAGCACCCATCGTTGACACCAACAACCCATGAGCTGGCCCACCCATGAGCACCCACCCAAAGGACCCTTTTCAGGGCCACCTGTCACCCATGGGGCTGGGGGAGGCAGAGGCACCTGTTGAACCTGCGGATCTGGACCTTGATCTGGTTGAAGTCGGGGCGCTCCAGGACGTCCTCGGCCCAGCAGTGCTGCATCAGCTGGCCCAGCTCCTCCATGTGACACCCCACGTTGGCCGAGGGGCGGAAGCTGGGGCGCTCCCCGCTCTTCACCCTCTCAATGATCTCTGCGGTTCCAAGCACCCATTAGCAGGTCCAGCCACCCACCAGTGACTCCGAGTACCCACCACAGGAGGCCCAAGCACCCATCAGCAGGTCCAATAACCCAACAGTGGGGCTGAGCACCCGTCACAGCCCTACACCCCCAGTCCACACACCCATCAGTGAGGCCAACAACCCATAAGCTGGCCAAGCACCCATCAACAAGACCAATAACCCATCGCAGCACTTCCAAGCACCCATGAACTGGTATAAAAACCCATCAGCAGGTCCAACCACCCATCACCATGTCCAGCCCCCCATCACCGTGTCCAGCCCCCCATCACCATGTCCAACCCCCCATCAGCAAGACAAATAACCCACCACAGCAGGTCCAAACACCCATCAGGTGGGCTAAACCCCTGTCACCTGGTCCAATAACCCATCAGCATGGCCAGCCACCCATCAGCAAGGCCAATAACCCATCACAGTTGGTCCAACCACCCATCAACAAGACCAACAACCCATCGGCAAGACCCATAACCCATCACAGCACTTCCAAGCACCCATCAACTGGCCTAAAAACCTATCAGCTGGTCCAAGCACCCATCAGCTGGTCCAACCGCCCATCAGCAAGACCAACAACCCATCACAGTAGGTCCAAGCATCCATCAACTGCTCCAACCACCCTCATCAGCGGGTCCCCAGCCCCACCGCCCTGGTCCCCTTGCTCACCTTTGGGGCTCAGGTCCAGCCCCTCCACGTAGAAGACGCCGTTGCGCAGGGCGATCTCTTGCAGGATGATGCCGAAGCTGTAGACGTCGCCCTTCTGCGTGCCGCGCGCCGGCGGTGACTCCATCCGCAGCAGCTCAGGCGCTGTCCACAGCTTCTCTACGACACCAGGGGAGGGCGCTCAGGGCTGGGGGAGCCCTGGGGACGTGGGGGGGGACACGGGGAGGGGTGCTCACTGGCGAAGAGCGCGTGGGAGTCGTCGCCATCGGGGGCCACGCGGAAGCTCTCCAGCCCGTAGTCGGTGATCTTCAGCACGAAGCGGCTGTCCACCACGCAGTTGGAGGACTTGAGGTTCCCGTGGGACACGATCACCCCGTTGTGCAGGAACTGCATCCCCTGGTGGGACCAGGAGCGGTCGGACCCTGGTGTGCGTCCCCAACCCCACCGCGGGGACGGGGAACCCTGACGGGAACCCCCACGTTACCTTGACGATGTCGTGGGTGAGGGAATAGCGGAACATCCAGTCCAGGGTGATGCTCTCGTTCTCCAAGATGTCCTGGGGACACCAGGGTCACCACCTTGCTGTCCCCACACCACGGCTGGTCCCAGGAGCGGGGGGCAGTGTCTACCTGGAGGCTCCCGCGTGGGCAGTACTCGGTCAGGATGCAGATGTTGGGTGGGTCGGTGCAGGCGCCGATGAAGCGGGTCAGATGCTCGTTCTGGACATCCCGCATCTACGGGAGGGTGGGACATGGGACCTGCTGCACCCCGCCCCATGCAGGGGGCACCGTGCTGGGCACCCCCGTCCCACCGGGGTCACCTACGTGCTTCAGCTCAAACAAGACCTTCCGCGTCAGCTCGATGCGCTTGCCGTTTAGGTGCTTCACGGCCACCAGGTTGCCCTGGGGAGATATGGGTGACCAATGGAGTGATGGGTTCCCGGTGGGATAGTGGGGGTCCAGGGGGCTGATGGGTTCCTGGTGGGGTGGTGGGTTCTCAGTGGGGTGGTGGGTTCCTGGTGAGTTCCCAGTGGAGTGGTGGGTGCCTGGTGGGGTGGTGGGTGCCCAAGGGGATGGTGGGTTCCTGGTGGGTTCCTGGTGGGTTCCTGGTGGAGTGGTGGGTGCCCATTGGGGTGGTGGGTTCCTAGTGGGTTCTCAGTGGGGTGGTGGGTTCATGGTGGGTTCCCAGTGGGATGGTGGGTGCCCATTGGAGTGGTGGGTTCATGGTGGGTTCTCAGTGGGGTGGTGTGTTCATGGTGGGTTCCCAGTGGGATGGTGGGTGCCCATTGTGATGGTGGGTTCCTAGTGGGTTCTCAGTGGGGTGGTGGGTTCATGGTGGGTTCCCAGTGGGATGGTGGGTGCCAATTGGAGTGGTGGGTTCATGGTGGGTTCTCAGTGGGGTGGTGTGTTCATGGTGGGTTCCCAGTGGGATGGTGGGTGCCCATTGTGATGGTGGGTTCCTAGTGGGTTCTCAGTGGGGTGGTGGGTTCATGGTGGGTTCCCAGTGGGATGGTGGGTGCCAATTGGAGTGGTGGGTTCATGGTGGGTTCTCAGTGGGGTGGTGGGTTCATGGTGGGTTCCCAGTGGGATGGTGGGTGCCCATTGGAGTGGTGGGTTCATGGTGGGTTCCCAGTGGAGTGGTGAGTGCCCATTGGGGTGATGGGTTCATGGTGGGTTCTCAGTGGGGTGGTGGGTTCTCAGTGGGGTGGTGGGTGCCCATTGGAGTGGGAGGTTCCTAGTGAGTTCTCAGTGGGGTGGTGGGTGCCTGGTGGGTTCCTGGTGGGATGGTGGGTGCCCATTGGGGTGGTGGATTCCTGGTGAGGTGGTGGGTTCCCAGTAGGGTGGTGGGTGCTCAGTGGGGTGGTGGGTGCCCATCCCTGCACCCCCACACCTTGTAATACGCCGTCTTGGCATAGACCTGGAACTGCCCCTCCGCCGTCATCAGCGAGCCGTAGTTGGAGCCCCTCTGTGGAAGGGCCACGGGGTGAGCGCGGTCCCTGACCCCATCCCATGCTGGGGACAGGCGGGGTGCTCACCAGGGACAGCGTGAGCTTGCTGTCCCTGTCCCACGCTGGGGACAGGCGGGGTGCTCACCAGGGACAGCGTGAGCTTGCTGTCCCTGTCCCACGCTGGGGACAGGCGGGGTGCTCACCAGGGACAGCGTGAGCTTGCTGTCCCTGTCCCATGCTGGGGACAGGCGGGGTGCTCACCAGGGACAGCGTGAGCTTGCTGCCCGTGCTCCGGAGATGCTTCTCCAAGCTGCTCATCTGCAGGTCCTCCCAGCGCACGCGCCACAGCTCGGCCGCCAGCTCCTTCTCCAGCTGCAGCTTCCTGCACCCGGGGGGACACGGTGAGACCCCCGCGTGTGTCCCCACCCCCCCACCCGCCACCTCTGGGGTCCCCCAGCCCTGGCGCCCCCACCTGTAGATGAAAAAGGAGGTGACGGTGATGGCCAGGAGGATCAGGCTGACCACGAGGGACAGGACCTCCAGGGTGGACAGGTTGGCTGCAGGGCGAGAGGAGGGCGGTGAGGGGCTGGGGGGGACCCTGGGGACCCGTGTGTGTCCCCCCCGGGCACCGCTCACCTTTGCGGCACAGCGGGTTGCTGTTATCAAAGCCACACGGGGGGACATCGGAGGGGACCACATTCCCCGGCCAGTGGATCTCGCGCCCCGGCACCATCTGGATCTTCTTGGTGGTGCCGTTGTAGTTGGCCACAATCTTGTGGGGCAAGGAGGGGTGAGAAATGGGTGAGATGGGGCCCCCCGACACCCCCCGGGACCGGCTGCCCCCGCGCTGGTGTCACCTGGAAGTCCCCGGTCAGCGGGTCCATGTCCCACAGGGAGTAGTCGCTCTCCCGGTCCCCGTTCTCGTCGATCTTCAGGAAGCCGGTGACACCTGGGATGGAGGGCGAGGGGCTGGGGGGGACACCGGGGACCCCAGCCCATGAGGGGGCTGTGCTGGGGTGTGGGGACAGTGGCACACACTGGGGACATCAATCTCCATCCTGCCAGCTCCGATCCCAAAACATCATCATGGAAGCAGGACAGGGACGGGGGGGACACGGGGATGGGGGGACATGGGGATGGGGCTCACCATAGAAGGTGCGGTTCCACATCTGGCGGGTGACGGCTGAGGCGTTGGTGACGGAGCCGCCTCGCTCCAGCGTCTCATTGAGGGCCTGGGCGTAGAGCAGCACCCCGTCGTGGAAGGCGGCCGCAATGAAGTTCATCTGGGGACATGGAGCCGGCTCGGGGACGGGGAACAGCTGGGGTCCCCTGACCCCTCATCCCCAGCAGCCTTGGTCCATCCTGTCTGCCCTTGTCCCTTTGGCCTTGACTCTGTCCTGTGTCCCCCAGCAGCTCCAGCTCCATCCCATGTTCTTGTCCCCAGCTCCATCCCATGTCCTTGTCCCCAGCTCCATCCCATGTTCTTGTCCCCAGCTCCATCCCATGTCCTTGTCCCCAGCTCCATCCCATGTCCTTGTTCCCAGCTCCATCCCATGTTCTTGCCCCCAGCTCCATCCCATGTCCTTGTGCCCAGCTCCACCCCATGCCCACCAACAGCTCCAGCTCCATCCTATGTCCCCTATCCCCAGCACCATCCCATGTCCTTGTCCCCAGTTCCATCCCGTGCCCCCCAGCTGTCCCCATGTCCCACCAAGCCGTCCTTCATGGAGAAGTTGAAGTGGGCGAGCGCCTCCTCCTTCAGCCGCGCCAGGAAGGGCCGGTACTCGGGGTTCTCAGGCTCCTTGTAGGTGATGATGGTGACAGCCTGGGACAGGGGACAGCGGCTGGCAGGGGGCGGCTGGACCCTGCTGGGGACAGGGACACTGCCCGTGCCCTGGGGGGCTGCAGTGCCTCTGCTGCTCAGGCGGCGCTGGCACCCGGGGACATTGGTGGCGTTTCCTTCCTCCCCGGTGGCCGCCGGCAGCGGGGATGGTGGCGGCTGCTCCGCCAGCTCCGGCGTCACCACGGCCCCGCTGCCCAGGCCGGGGGACACACGCATGGATGGGTGAACACGTGTGTGGTGGCTGCTCCTGCATGTGTGGGTGTCCGTACGTGTGTGCACGTGTACATGGTGGGTGCCTGTGCATGTGCACACGTGTGTGTGCTGGGTGCTTCTGCACGGATGCGTGTGTATGTGCACACGTACACAGTGGGTGCGTGTGCATGGTGGGTGCCCGTGCATGTGCACATATGCACCCAGTGGCTTCCCATGCATGTGCACACGTGTGTTGCGGGTGCTTGTGCATGCATGTGCACAGTGGGTGCTCCTGCATATGTGCACTTGTGTGTTGTGGGTGCTCGTGCACACATGTGGTGGGTGCTCATGCACACATGTGCACAGTGGGTGCCCGTGCATGTGCACACGTGTGGTGGGTGCCCATGTACAAGAGTATGCAGTGGGTGCCCGTGCATGTGCACACGTAGGTGCCCATGTACAAGCGTATGCAGTGGGTACCTATGCATGTGGACACGTGGGTGTCCGTGCATGTGCACGTGTGTGGTGGGTGCCCATGTACAAGTGCATGGAGTGGGTGCCCGTGCATGTGCACACGTGTGGTGGGTGCCCGTGTACAAGCGTATGCAGTGGGTACCTGTGCATGTGGACACATGGGTGCCCGTGCATGTGCACATGTGTGGTGGGTGCCCATGTACAAGTGCATGGAGTGGGTGCCCGTGCATGTGCACACGTGTGCACAGTGGGTGTCCGTGTACAAGCGTATGCAGTGGGTGCCTCTGCATGTGCACACGTGTGCACAGTGAGTGCCCGTGCATGTGCACGCGTGTGGTGGGTGCCCATGTACAAGTGCATGCAGTGGGTGCCCATGTACAAGTGCATGCAGTGGGTGCCCGTGCATGTGCACACATGTGTGGTGGGTGCCCATGTACAAGCGTATGCAGTGGGTGCCCATGCACACACGTGCACAGTGGGTGCCCGCGCATGTGCACACGTGTGTGCCCGTGCATGGCGGGTCCCGCGCGGTGCCGGGCTCACCTCGAAGGCTCTCCGGGCGCTGGCGTCGTGCCGGTCCCCGCGCCGCCACGGGCGCTGGGGCTCGGGGAAGCGGCCGCCCTGCAGGCTGGCCCCGAAGATGTCGATGTAGAAGAAGACGAAGTCGCCGCGCGTCAGCCCCTCGCGCTCCGCCTGCAGCAGCAGCTCCCGCAGCGTCTCCGGGGCGCAGCACACGTACACGACTGCGCGGGGAGAGACGGCTCATGGCACCCCAAGACCCCCATCCCGCGGGACCCCGAGACCCCCATCCCGCAAGACCCCGAGACCCAGCGCCCCGGTGAACGTGTGACCGGGGAGAGGACACACGGGGGCTTGTGCCGCTGTGTTTATGGGTGGCTGAGCGGGACACAGGGGAGCCCCAAGCCCCGCTGCCCGCCCCCCCGTGCCCTGCCCGGCTCTGCCCTCGCCGCGGGCGCCAGGCCGAGGTTTCCTGTTTTCCCGACTCCGTTTCCTCCTCCCCGCGGCCCAGATCGCCGGCAGAGATTGATTCCTGGTGACCCCCGTGGGTGCCGCCTGCACCCCCCCATGGTCACCTTTGGGTGCTGCCCACAGCTGTGCCACCCACCAGGAGTGTGGGCGCCCCAAAATAGCCCCCACCCAGGCTCGGCAGCAAGATGGCGAGGCCGGGGACAGCTGGACGCCACCACCCAGCGCCAGCGCCACCGGCACCGCAGCCCCGGTGCCACCCGGGACGGCTCTGGTGGGAGCAGCTGGAGGGGACAGGGGACAGAGGGGACGGGGTGTGTGGCTGGGGCAGCACACGCGTGTACGGTCATGCAGCACAGACGTGTGCAGCCGTGCTCACCCGCGTGGGGCCGTGTGGGGCTGTGCACACCTGTGTACAGCCACGTAGAGCCACATACGGCCATGCACAGCCATGTACAGCCATGCACAGCCATGTATAGCTGTGCACAGCCGTGTACAGTCATGTATAGCCATGTATAGCTGTGCACACATATGTACAGCTGTGTAGAGCCATGGCCAGCTGTGCACAGCTGTGTACAGCCATGTAGAGCCACAGACAGCCGCGCACACTTGTGTACAGCCGTGCATACTCATGTACAGCCATGCACACTCATGTACAACCACAGACAGCCATGCACACCCATGTATAGCCGTGTGGAGTTGTGTAGGGCTGTGTACACCCATGTGTGGCTGTGTACACCCATGTATGGCTGTGCATACCCATGTATAACCGCATAGAGTGACAGACAGACATGCACACCCATGTACAGCCACGCAGAGCCACGGACAGCCGTGCACACTCATGTACAGCCGTGTGGAGTTGTGTAGGGCTGTGCACACCCATGCATAGCTGTGCACACCCATGTACAGCCACACAGAGCCACAGCCAGCCATGCACACCCATGTACAGCCACGCAGAGCCAAGGGCAGCCATGCACACTCAGGTACAGCCGTGCACACTCAGGTACAGCTGTGCACACTCAGGTACAGTCACACAGAGCCACAGCCAGCCGTGCACACTCAGGTACAGCCATGCACACTCAGGTACAGCCGTGCACACTCCTGTACAGCCACACAGAGCCACAGCCAGCCATGCACACCCATGCACAGCCATGCAGAACCAAGGGCAGCCGTGCACACTCAGGTACAGCCGTGCACACTCATGTACAGCCACACAGAGCCACAGCCAGCCACGCACACTCGTGCAGAGCTGCCCGGTGCACGCTCACCCCGCCACAGCCACGCACACCCACGTACCCTCACAAACACACCTCCACAGCCGTGCAAAGCCACGCACACCCGCGCGGAGCTGCGCCCACCCACAAACCGCCCCGTCCCCCACGCACACCGCGTCCCCCGCCCGTGTCACCCCCGGCCCGGCACTCACTGCGTCCCTTCTGCTTGATCTCCTGGATGATGAAGGAGAAGTTGCCGCCGTCGCGGAAGACGATGTCCAGGACGGTGAGGTTGCGCAGGGTGGGCAGCTGGATGTACAACCCCTCGGCCGCGAAGAAGTACGGCCGGTCGTCCAGCTTCTCGTCCCAATAGACCAGCAGAGCCCGCCGCGTCCAGTTGAACCATCGGTGAAGCTGCACGCCCAGTTCCCCCAGTTTGCGGTGACTGGGACCGGCGCGGGTGGTCAAGCAGAACTGCTCCTGCTTGTCGTCAAAGCCGTGGGCTTCGGCGCCCGCCGTCACCAGTGGGAGCCGCCAGTGGCTGGTGAAGCGGGCGACCGGTGCCGCCGTGTAGACGCACCCGGGTCCCAAAAAAGCGACGGGGTGATGGGCGAGCCGGAGGTCGACGGCGGCCAACGGCGCGGCCATTTCGGAGCAAACGCCGTGCCGGTCCTCGCTGCTCCCGAAAACCCAGCGCAGGGTGAAGCCGGGCAATAAATCAGGCCGGGCGTTAACGGCGGCGGTGGCTAAACGCACCGCCGGCCCCACTCGTGGCCAAGCCCACGGGTAGGTGAGGTTGCGCTCGGGTAACACCACGGCGAGAGTCAGCGCGGTTGTCCCCGCCGCCGCCGCCGTCACCGTCACCGCGCCGCAGAGCACGGCCAGCACCGCCAGCATCGCCCACGGAGAGTGGCTTTGGCTTTTCCCCCCGCGGCGGGGCTGAGCCCTTCCCGCCCCCCCCGCGGTGACACAAAGGGCCGTTATCATCCACACCGGCCTTAACTCCTTCCTGCCCGCCCCACGGCGTCCACCCAGGACCGGGATGGAGGGTGGGATGGGGCCGCCCGGTGGCGGTTGTGGATATTTCCCCCCCACCCGTGTGTGTGGGGATGTCACCGCGATGTCGCGTTATTGCGCGGTCACCCCCCCCCGAGCCCCCCTGCAACACGGTCACCCGTGGGGGGCGCTGAGGCTCGACAAACTCATCAGGGGGCAGCCCCAGAGCCCGTCCCCACGGAGCGTCCCCCCCCGCCACACCGAGCTTTACGTGGCCCCGGAGCCTCGTCCCGCCCTGGAGGGGGCTCAGTCACCTCTTACCCCACGCGTGGGAGCTCCCGGGTGCTCTGCCCCGCGTCCCGGTCACGGCAGCCCTGGGAAAAAGGGGCGACGACCCCGGGGACATCCTGGGGACACGCACAGCGCTCGGGGACACGCGTGGCTCTGGGGACATGTGGAGCTCTGGGGACACGCGCGGCGCTCCCACCCCGATATACGCAGAGCGCTCCGGGGACAGACGCGGCTCCCGGGGACACGCGTGACTCCGGCCGTGCCTGAAGACCCCCGGCTCCCCGTGCTCTGCGAGGCTGCAAAAGATCAGTCTGCCGGTGAGAAACAAGGAGCGCCAGAGTAGCCGGTAGCAATTAAAGTAATTAATTACGGAGCTAATTAATATGAAAAAGGAAAAATAGCTAGCAGAGGATGGTTTCGATCCATCGACCTCTGGGTTATGGGCCCAGCACGCTTCCGCTGCGCCACTCTGCTGTCTGAGAAGTTATGTCTACCCGCTCTTATGTACGTACGCAGCGCACTAGTCGTCGCGTGCGCATGCGCGCCGAGCGCCCCAGCCGCTCCATTCATGAACGTCGCGCCCCACCCAGCGGCGCAGCGCGCACACGGCCCGCGCCCTCACTGGCGGCTTTCACCCGCCTCCGCTTTCAGGTTGACGGTTCGCTAAGCCAATGGCTCGCAGCGCTGTGCTGCCAGTGGGCAGGTCCTCCGAGAGTGAACAACCAATGGGCGGGCAGGTTGTTGCGGAGTGTTGAGCGCGCAGCCCAGCCGGGGTCTCCACAGCGGCGGTGCTCATTGTTCGGAGCGGCGGAACCATGAGGTGCGGGGCGGCGGGGCCGGGCCGGGGGTGGCCGATCCGCGGGGTGGGACCCCAGGGAGTCCCCGGGGCGAGGCCGGAGCCCGCGGGGAGGCGGCGGGGCCGCTCGGGGGGGCTCCCGGGCCTTGCGCGGGCGGTGGGGGAGACCCCTCAGGGCAGCTCCTGGTTTCCCGCTCCTCTGACACCGTCTCCCTCTTCTCTTCCGCAGGGGCGACCGAGGCAGAGGCCGTGGCGGACGCTTTGGTTCCAGGGGAGGCCCTGGCAGGGGGCGAGTCCGGTTCTGCCGTAGCGGGGGTGGCTCTTTAGCTGCCAGGCCGGGGTGGGGGGGCGGGCAGGGGCTCTAGGGACGGAGAAGCAGTGTAGGGGAAAGGGACCTGAGGGACAGCGGGGTGACCATGAGCCAGCACTGTGGCCAAAAAGACCAGTGGGACCTGGGGTGGGTTAGAAGGGGGTGGTCAGTAGGTCAGAGAGGTTCTCCTGCCCCTCTGCTCTGCCCTGGGGAGACCACACCTGGAATATTGTGTCCAGTTGTGGCCCCTCAGCTCCAGAAGGACAGGGAACTGCTGGAGAGAGTCCAGCGCAGCCACCAAGATGCTGAAGGGAGCGGAGCATCTCCCGTGTGAGGAAAGGCTGAGGGAGCTGGGGCTCTGGAGCTGGAGAAGAGGAGACTGAGGGGGGACTCATTGCTGGGGATCAAGATGGAAAGGGGCAGTGTCAGGAGGATGGAGCCAGGCTCTGCTGGGTGACAACCAGTGCCAGGACAGGGGGCAATGGGTGCAAACTGGAACACAGGAGGTTCCGCTGGAAGATGAGAAGCAACTTGTTGGGGGTGAGGGTGGCAGAGCCTGGCCCAGGCTGCCCAGGGAGGTTGTGGAGTCTCCTTCTCTGCAGACATTCAAACCCCCTGGACCCCTTCCTGTGGAACCTCAGCTGGGTGTTCCTGCTCCAGGGGGATTGCGCTGGATGGGCTTTCCAGGGCCCTTCAACCCCTCACATTCTGTGACTGGGAAGCAGCAGGTGGAACTGGGAGGGGGATACCCTAGGGCTGGGGGGGTGTGAAGAAACCCTTCCTGTTTCTGTAGGGCCTTTCTTGCATCTTGGCTACAGATCTCTACGAAACAGTGCCAGGGAGAGGGTGCTCGGTGCTGCCAAACACATCCCTACAGGGAATAAAGTTTATTTGTCTTTTTCTTTCCCCCCTTTAGGTTCCGGCCCTTTGTGCCACACATCCCCTTCGATTTCTATGTTGTGAGTAACCCTCTCCTGCTGAGACTTTTCCTTGGTTAAAGATACATATTAAACCCCCTATTTTCTGACTCCGTGGGATGGTTTGACTATTTTTAGATTAGCTGGAGTAGAGCTCACTGAAAAGGTTCAGTAACCAACCCAAAGCAGACCTCACTGCCTGTGTTGGGTGTATTTATGTTACCTGGGATGACTACAATGAGTAATAATCAGCAGAAGAAGCTTTTAAAGGCCACCCCACTTACCCTGAACCTCAATTCAGTCAAATCTCTGCAGTGTGAACATTGTGGATTGTTCTGATAAGTCATCGCTCGCCTGTCAGAGGGTCCCCAGGCTCCTTTGCCTTGTTGGGCCTCACGAGGACCGACAGCAACACACATCTCCCACCTTTTAGAGGAGGAAATAATTTCCTCCTCCTCTCACACATCCATTCTTTACTTACAAACCCACTGATCCTCGTGCCCTCCAGGCCCCGTGGATCCTACAGCAACTGAAAAGCTCCAGCCACCTGCAAACACCGGGTGTGATTCTTAAGGAACTGTAATAGAATTCATAAAAAAAAACCCCAAAACTCTTTTTAGAGCCACTTTTAAATTAGATCTGCCCCATCTCGCACCCCTGTTGCATGGGCACAAAAGGCAGCTTCTCCCCTTCCCTTTGGGATAACTGGAAATTATAGAAAGCAACAAGTGGAAAGCACGATGGGGAATCGCAAAGGACATGAGAATTTAAACATTGAGTGGGTTTTTGTTGAGGATGGGGGTCAAACCTTTTTCTTGGGCTGATGTCTGATCCCGTTTCAGTGCGAAATGGCTTTTCCCCGCGTCAAACCCGCCGCCGATGAGTCCGCGTTCAGCGAAGCTTTGCTGAAGAGAAACCAGGATCTCGCTCCGACCGCTGCCGAACAGGTTCTGTGCTGGAAATTGCCTTGAATTCTCCTTTACTGTAGCGTTAGCAGATGCAAAAACCAGCCTGTCCTTCAGAGACAGCCAGGAGTTCTCATTATTAGCCTAAAAAGTAATTATTTCTCTCTGAAATAAGCACCGCAGTAGAAATACGGCTGGAGTTTCTTGGTCAGTGATTTAAATTACATTTTATCTATTAAACCCTTTGTGTTGGTTGTCTGTGTTACGCTATGCAAAATCAGGTTGTTTCAAGTCATACCGGACGACTGACTGATAACGCCGCCTGTCTCCCGATTCCTTTTCAGGCTTCCATTCTTTCTCTGGTGACCAAAATCAACAACGTGATCGACAATTTAATTGTAGCGCCCGGAACATTTGAAGTGGTGAGTTTAAAAGTGGAAAAAGCGACACGGGGGGACGCTGGTGCTCCAGCTCCCAGCCCAAAGCGGATTAAACATTCACACGTGTGTTAAAGTCACACTTTGGTTTTGCTTCTCTCTTTCCACCAGCAAATCGAGGAGGTTCGCCAGGTGGGTTCCTACAAGAAGGGCACCATGACCACGGGGCACAACGTGGCCGATCTGGTGGTGATCCTGAAAATCTTACCCACACGTGAGTATCAGCTGCTGACTGACTGCGACGCTCGGCCCTGCTCTAACCCTCCTCTTCCTCCTCTTCATCTCCTTTTTTTCCTTCATCTCCCCAGTGGAAGCCGTGGCAGCTTTGGGAAACAAAGTCGTGGAAAGCCTGAGAGCGCAGGACCCCAGCGAAGGTGCGATGTTCTGTGCTGGGAGACGTGGGGTGACATGAGACAGTTTCCCCTTCAGCTTTGGGCACTGGACGGTTTGTCTGGCGGGGATGGCGCCGTGATCCAGGGTCTTTTCCTACTTTTATTTTTCCTGGACGATCTTCCATCCCTAATGAAGGAATTCTCGCTCTTTCTCCCCAGTCCTGACGATGCTGACCAACGAGACCGGCTTTGAGATCAGCTCGGCCGACGCCACCGTGAAGATCCTCATCACCACGGTGCCGCCCAACCTCCGCAAGCTGGACCCCGAACTCCACTGTAAGGGCTCGGCTCGCTCCAAACCTCCATTGGGGTGAAGGCCCCACCGCTACTCCCTTTTCGGTTTAAAAACCGAGTATTTCTGCTGCTTCTTTCAGTGGATATCAAAGTGCTGCAGAGCGCCCTGGCTGCCATCAGACACGCCCGCTGGTTCGAGGAGAACGCGTCGCAGTCCACGTGAGTTCGGCCTCGCGCAGGAACCGCGGTGGAATTAACGTCCTTTGCGGAGGAGAAAAGCGAGGAGCCGTCCCTGCGGTGGGAAGGGGCCGCGTTACAAACCCTGCTCCTGTCTCTTCTCCAGGGTGAAGGTCTTAATCCGGCTGCTGAAAGACCTGAGGATTCGATTCCCCGGCTTTGAGCCCCTCACGCCCTGGATTCTGGATCTGCTGGTGAGGGGAACGTGGAAGCGCCAGACGCATTGTAGTTAAATTTGAGCTGCCTGCGCGTCCCCAGGCTCTGGCGTAAGGCAGCTCCGTGTAGCTCCCGCGGCAGGAGGAGCGGGGAAGCTGCCCTTGTCCTAATGCTCCTCTTTCACCCCTTCAGGGGCACTATGCGGTGATGAACAATCCCACCAGGCAGCCCCTGGCTCTCAACATCGCCTACAGGTCTGTTGCTGTTCGCTTTTCTCATACGAATTCATCTTACGGTCTCAGATTTAGAATCACAATCATTTGGGTTGGAAAAGAGCTTTAAAATCATGGAGTCCAACCGTAACCCACCCCTGGCACCGCCCCGTGTCCCTGAGAACCTCATCTCTGTGTATTCAACCCCTCCAGGGATGGTGACTCCAGCACTGCCCTGGGCAGCTGTTCCAATGCCCCACAGCCCTTTGGGGAAGAAATCACCCCAAATTTCCACCCTCAACGTCCCCTGGCACCACTTGCGGCCGTTTCCCCAGCTCCCTCAGCCGCTCCCATCACACTTGTGCTCCAGCCCCTCACCAGCTCCATTCCCTTCCCTGAACTTCCAGCACCTCAAGCTCTTTCTTGGGGCCCAAAACTGCCCCCAGGATTCACAGTTGGGCCTCCCCAGGTCCCAGCACAGGGACGGTCACTGCCCTGGGCCTGCTGGCCACACCGGTGCCGGTACAACCAGGGTGCTGGTGGCCTCTGGGAAACATCACTTGTGATCATTTTGAATGCTGCAAATAAAAGCAGCAGCATCTCGGGCCTTGAAGGGTCCAAAGAAGAGACAAAGGATCTTCCTCGCGTCCGTGTGCTAACCGCAGACTCTCAGGCTGCGTTTCCCTGCTGGGGATGGTCTTGTTTTAACACAAACCTCCTCATGCCGTAGGCGCTGCCTTCAGATCCTGGCTGCCGGGCTCTTCCTCCCCGGCTCCGTCGGTATCACCGATCCCTGCGAGAGCGGGAACTTCCGAGTCCACACGGTGATGACCCTGGAGCAGCAGGTGAGCAGCGAAGGGCCGGGAACCCTGTAACCTCACCTGTTCCTGCTCCGGCAGGGGGATTGCACTGGATGAGCTTTCCTGGTCCCTTCTAACCCTGACACTGTGATTCTGTGAACCCGCCTGCTGACGCGTCCCCGTCCCCGCAGGACATGGTGTGTTACACGGCGCAGACGCTCGTCCGGATTCTCTCACACGGAGGCTACAGGAAAATCCTCGGCCAAGAGGGCGACGCCAGCTGTAAGCGCGGCTCCTCCTCACTGGGGTGACAGGACCAGGGAACCTTAAAGTTTCACCCTGATTTTTATTGGGTGACTGTGAGCTGCTCTTGTTTTTTGCAGATTTGGCTTCCGAAATGTCTACGTGGGATGGAGTGATAGTGACGCCTTCCGAGAAGGCGTACGAGAAACCTCCGGAGAAGAAAGAAGGAGAAGAGGAGGAGGAGAATCAGGAAGAACCAGCCACGGGCGAGGAGGAGGAAAGCATGGAGACGCAGGAGTGAGCTGCCCGCTGACGCCGGTCGGTGCTGCCCGCAGCAGGCAGTGCGGGCAGGGGGCAGGGAGGGAAGGCTTTGGGCTGCCCGCGCCCCCCCGCAGCGAGACCCCCCCCTTGCCGGGAGTTGCTACCTGAAGGACACAAAGAACCGAGCCCGTCCCAGGGTGCGCAGCCAATGGTACCTATTCCCTGTATTTGTTTTTGTAAGTTGCCCAATTACACCGTTCCGACCCCATTTTGAGCACGTCCCGTTTGTTTTGGTAGAAGTTGTGTTATAGAAAAAGTCTGACAGCAGGAGGGGGTTCCAGAAGGTGAAGGAGCCCAGCCTGGGGGTGCTGAACCCCAGCCTCTGCTCTCCCATGTGCCCGCGGTGACCCCCGAGCCTCACAGACTCGCGCTGCCTCCTCATCGCTTTATTACGGCGCCTACAAACCTCTTCATACAGCACCGGGGACCCCGGTTCCTTCGGCTGCGGCACAACCGCCGCGGCCTCACCGCGCGGGACCTCCCGCTCTGTCCCTCAGCAGATACCAGCGGGGCCACCCACTCCACTCGGGGACACCCGGGGGGGCCCTCACTTGCCAGGGAGGCCCTGTGGGTAGCCACCCGCCGCCTCCAGCATGGCTTTCCTCCGCACCGTCTCCTTGGCCACGCTGTGGTTCAGCCGCCGCAGCCGTTCCTGTGCGGGGAGCGGCAGCCGTCAGGATGGCGGGGGGGCGCTGGGGTTCCCCAAAACACTGTGGCCCCCCAAAACCCCTCGCCCTGACCTGAGCGTTCTGTAGGATGTTGTTGACCAGCACCACCCTGCGCCGGGCGTTCAGCAGCTTCTTCACGTAGGGATCGAGGTCCAGCGCCACTTTCTGGTCCTCGTTGATTCGGCAGAGCTCTGGGGACAGTGCAGGGGTGGGAGGGGACCGGGGACACCGCGGACACGTGGGGAATGGGGGGGCAAACCCTGCTGCACCCCCAAAGCGGGGCTGCGGAGGTGACACCCCCATGTCTCACCTGTGGCCAGGCTGTCGATGTGCTCCCGCAGCTCCACCTGGCTCTCCCTGCGGAGGGGACGCTTTGGTGGCCAAAGGTCCTTGTCCCCCACCCCAAACCCACCTTCCCCCCATCAATGCGCTTCCAAACCTGCACTCCCAAACCCTGCCTCACCAAGCCCAAAATCCCGCACCCTAAATCCTGCACCCCAACATCAGGCTTTCCAGATCCTGCCCCTTCAAACCCTGCAGCCCAAGTGCTGCATTCCAAACTGCTGCACCCCCAGATCCTACCCCCCAAACCCTGAACCCCCAAATCCTGCACCTCCAGTTCCTCACCTCCCAAACTCTGCACCTCCAAACCCTGCACACCCAGACCCTGAACCTCCAAACCCTGCACCCTCAGATCTGCACCCCCAAACCCTGCACCCCAGGTGCCGCATTCCAAAATGCTGCATCCCCCCAAACCCTGAACCCCCAAGTCCTGCACCTCCAGTTCCTCACCTCCCAAACTCTGCACCTCCAAACCCTGCACACCCAGACCCTGAACCTCCAAACCCTGCACCCTCAGATCGTTCCCCAAACCTGCACCCCAAACCCTTCCCCTAACCCTTGCACCCCCAAACCCTGTACCCGAAACCCTGTACCCCAGGTTCCGAACAACAACAACAACAACGAACCCGGGTCCCCACTTCCCACTCCAAACACCCCCCGCTCACCTGCACCCCCAATTCCCCACAGCCACACGCTCCCCGTCTCTACCCCCTCCCGCCCCACAATGTCCCCAATCCCGGGGACCTCCCCCGCTCCCCTAAACCCCCCTCAGCTGCTCCTAAAGCCCTTCACCCCTAAAACTGCCCCCCCCAGCCTCTCAGCTCCCCTCAGTTCCCCTCAGCCCCGCTCTCCCCAGGCTCCCTCCCGCACCCCCGGGCCCTCCTGCCGCCCCCGTCCCCGCACCTCACGGCGTGGACGTGCCCGTCGAGCTGCCGCACCGCGGGCCGCAGGAACTGCAGCAGCCCCTCGGCGAACAGCTCCCGGGCGGCCGGGCCGCCGCTCCCCGCCGCCATCTTGGCGCCGCCCGGAAATGGACTCCGGGAGGCGTCAGAAACGCCACTTCCGCCCGGCGCCGCGGGGGCCGCTGGGAAATATAGTCCGCGGCGGAGGAGGGAGGCGGAATCCCGACCCTTGCGCGGGGCGGGGCACCCGCGGAAGCATCAAACTTAACCCTGTTAAATAACACCTAGAACCAGCGCGTTTTTTGATATTTTTTTCTCTTTTTTTTGGCTTTTTCTTACAAAATTAAATTAAAGGGCATCCGGCCATCAGTGCAGGGGGCCCGGCTCGGCGGGCATGGCGTGCAGCACCTCATCCAGCAGCTGCAGCGCGCGGTGCAGCTGCACCTCGATCCAGCATGGCGTGTGCTTGATGCTCTGGCGCGGGTAATCGGGCCCCCAGCCCTTGACGAAGCTCAAGCGCAGGATGCACAACCGCCGCAGGTCGTCCACGCCGATCCCCGCCGCCGCCGACAGCCCTGCCGGGGGGACGCGGCCGTGGGTGGGGGACCCCCATTTGGGGTCCTGTTTCCCCAGCCTGGGGGTCTCACTCACCCACGGCGGGCGCGATGCCGCCCACGGCGCCGGGGCCCGGGATGGTGCCGGCCACCGCGGCTGCTTGAGCGGCGGCCGCCGCCTGCGCCGTGGCCGCTTGTTGGTGCATCTGGCGGTGGCACTGGCGCAGGTCAAACACCTGGGGGGACAACGCGGGGAGACCCTTGGGTGGGGCGGGGGGACACGGACACCCCGGGACCCTCTTCAGCGTGGGGGGTTCTTCATGCTGGGGGTGCGGCTGGGACAGAGAGCACTTTAACATGAATGTGGGGTCACCTCGCTCTTGGGGCCTCCCCAGCGTGGGAGACCCATTGCCTGGAACCCCTTTAATGTGGGCATGGGGGGGGGTCCCTCTGTTCTGTCCCCCCCAGCATGGGTGACCCCTTGCTGGGACCCCTTTAATGTGGGCATGGGGGTCCCTCTGGTCTGCCCCCCCAAACATGGGTGACCCTTTGCCTGGGACCCCTTTTAGAAGAACACAGGGGTCCCCCCAAGGCCCCCCAGCACAGGAGACCCATTGCCTGGAACCCCTTTAACGTGGGCATGGGGGCCCCTCCATTCTACCCTCCCCAAACACGGGTGACCCTTTGCCTAGAACCCCTTTAACATGGGCATGGGGGCCCCTCCATTCTGTCCCCAGCACAGGTGACCCTTTGCTGGGACCCCTTTAATGTGGGCATGGGGCTCCCTCCATTCTGCCCCCCCCAAACACGGGTGACCCTTTGCCAGGACCCCTTTAACAAGGACACTGGTGTCCCCATCTCCCTCCTGCAGCCTCGGGGTCCCCCCGTCCCGGATCCCCCACCTTGATGTGCGCCCCGGGGTAGATCTTGTGCACGGCGTCTCCGGGCGCTCTGCCCGCCTCCCGGTCCAGGTGGTAGCTCTGCAGGAACACGGCGTGGTCGCTCAGGCACCGCATCCAGACGTCGCCCTCGCCGCGGCACTCCAGCTGCACCCCCCTGCCGATGTGCAGCCTGCCCCGCGCCGCCGTCAGCAGAGCCCCCCCGGACCCCCCTTTGCCCCCTACATCCCCCTGCAGCCCCACACGGCTCCCATCTGTCCCCCCCCACCTGCCCCGTACATCCCTCAGTTACCCCCCTACATCCCGTTTGCCCCCTATACCCCCCTGCTGCCCTGTGCATTCCCCATTTAACCCCTACATTCCCCATCTGCCCCCTATATCACCCCACCTGCCCCATATATCCCCCATTTGCCTGTGTGTCCCCCACCTGCCCCATAAGCCCCCCATTTGCTTCCTATGTCCCCCTTCTGCCCAATATATCCCCCATTTGCCCCCTATACCATCCCACTTGCCACATATATCCCCCTTTACCCCTATATCACCCCATTTGCCCCATCATCCCCCAGTTGCCCCTATATCCCCCATCTGCCCCCTATATCACCTTATCTGCCCCATACATCCCCATTTGCCTGTGTGTCCCCCACCTGCCCCATAAGCCCCCTATTTGCTTGCTATGTCCCTCTTCTGCCCCATATATCCCCCATTTTCTCCCTATATCACCCCACGTGCCCCATTTACCCCCTATACCACCCCACCTGCCCCATATACCCCCTTAACCCCCTATATCACCCCACCTGCCCCATATACCCCATATACCCCCTATATCACCCCACCTGCCCCACATACCCCCTTTACTCCCTATATCACCCCACCTGCCCCATACAACCCCTTTATCCCCTGTATCACCCCACCTGCCCCCTATACCCCCTTAACCCCCTATATCACCCCACCTGCCCCATATACCCCCTTAACCCCCTATATCACCCCACCTGTCCCATATACCCCCTTAACCCCCTATATCACCCCACCTGCCCCATACACCCCCCTTTACCCCCTTCTGCCCCACTCCTCACCCCGACATCGCCCCCCTCACTCACCCCACGCCGTTCCCATCTGCACCCCCCAGACTCCCCCCGTCCCCCCATTTCCCCCGGCCCACCGGGCTCGCTCGCTGGCGTCGGTGCGGTGCACGTTGGAGAGCTGCCCCAGGCAGAACCGGGCGCCCCCCGACGGGTCCACGTAACCGTCCACGGTGACCACGGGGCAGCCGGACGGCACCTTGAAGATCTCCCCGACCGGCACGTCCATCTCGAAATAGGCGATGGAGCACCAGAACTCCGGCCCTGGGGGGAACAATGAGGGGGGTCATGGCATCCACAGCTCAGGGATGATCGAGGTCATCACTGGGGTCCAGAGAGGTTCTCCTGCCCCTCTGCTCTGCCCTTGAGAAAAGGGTTTAGTTCAGATACTATCAGGATATATTGGGGAACATATAGATATACATAATGTAATCTTTACAGCCATAGCACCCTGAGAACGCCCCATCTCGTCTGATCTGGGAAGCTAAGCAGGGTCGGGCCCGGTCAGTGCTTGGATGGGAGACCAGCTGGGAACAGCGGGTGCTGTGGGCTGAGCCAGCACTGGGCCCTTGTGGCCAGGAAGCCAATGGGACCTGGGGTGGGTTAGAAGGGGGTGCTCAGTGGGTCAGAGAGGTTCCCCTGCCCCTCTGCTCTGCCCTGGGGAGGCCACACCTCACACTCTGATTCTGTGATGATCACGGGGGTGTTAATTGGGGTGGGGGGCGCTTACCGGGGTGTGTGGACACGGGGTGCTGGTACAGCGCAGAGTTACGGTGCGGGGGCCCTGGGGAGGGGGCGGAGATGGTGTCAGCACAGCAAACCCCACACGGAGACCCCCCCACCCCAGACCTCACCCCATAAACCTACAGTAGCGGTTGGGGTGGTGGAGCGGGGGCTGCGGCCCCCCCAGGTTCGGCGCATAGGCTGTGCCGCTCCAGCTCGCCGGCGAACCTGCAGTGGGACACAGGGTGAGCGCGGTGTCCCCTGCCCAGCGGGGGACACGGGGGGGACCCCGGTACTCACTGTGGTAGGGGGGCTTGGGGTGGCCGTTCTGCGGGGGGGGCTGCGCCGGGGCGGGCGGGGGTGGCGTGGGGATGTGCAGAAGCCCCTCGCCGTGGGGCAGCGAGAGCAGAGAGGTCACTGTGGGGGGAGATGGGGGGCTCAGCATGACACCCCCCAACCCTTCCCCAGGGGTGGGGCACGGGGGTCCCTTCATTCTGCCCCCCAAACATGGGTGGCCCTTTGCCTGGAACCCCTTTAACAAGAGCACAGGGGTCTCTCCGAGCCCCCCCAGCACGACCCATTGCCCAAGAACCCCTTTAATATGGCATGGGGGTCCCCCCCAGCATGACCCACTGCCAAAAACCCCTTTAATATGGCATGGGGGTCCCTCCAAGCCCCCCCAGCACAGGAGACCATTTGCTGGGACCCCTTTAACATGGGCACAAGGGCCCCTCTGTTCTGCCCCCCCAAATATGGGTGACCCTTTCCCTGGGTTCCCCTTTACCAAGGGCACGGGGGTCCCTCCAAGCCCCCCAAGCATGGGAGACCATTACCCAAGAACCCCTTTAATGTGGCATGGGGGTCGCACCATTCTGTCCCCCCCCCCCAGCACAGGAGACCCTGTACCTGGAACCCCCTTTTCATGTGGGTACAGGGCTCCCTCCACTCTGCCCCCCCAGCACGGGTGACCCTTTGCTGGGACCCCTTTAGTGTGGGCACATCCAGGGATGGATGTGGGTCCATGGGTCTTACCTGGGGGTGACATGGGGTAGAGGTTCCCGGGGGGGTGCGGGGACTCCGGGAGCTGTGGGGGGGGCAGCAGCTGGCGCTGGGGATCGGGGGGGGGCAGCCGTGCCCCCCGCTTGGCCCCTCGCTCCCGGCCGGGCGGCAGCTCCATCTGCACACAGGCATGGACAAACTCCTCCTTCACTGGGGGGGACACACCGGAGAGCATGGGGGGCACGGGGACCCACTGCGGGAGGGGGTGCCCCCCAGCAGCCCCGCGGGCCGGGCTCTCACCTGTGCTCTGGATGCTCAGACCTACCGGGGAGAAAATGGGGGGGGGGGTGTTATGGGTGCTGGCGGCTGGAGGGGGGTCCCCAAACCCTGGGGGTGCTGGTGGGGGTGTCCCCCCCTTGTGGGGGTGCTGGTGGGGGTGTCCCTCCCTTGTGGGGGTGTCTTCCCATTCTGGGGATGCTAGTGGGGGTGTCCCCATATTCTAGGGGTGCTGGTGGGGATGTCCCCATTCTGGGGATGCTGGTGGGGGTGTCTCCCCATAATGGGAGTGTCCCCACATTCTGGGGGTGCTGGTGGGGTTGTCCCAACCCTGGGGGTGCTGGTGGGGGTGTCCCCCCATAATGAGGGTGTCCCCACCCTGGGGGTGCTGGTGGGGGTGTCCCCCCCTGGAGATGCTGGTGGGGGTGTCCCCCAGATTGGGGGTGCTGGTGGGGGTGTCCCCCCATAATGAGGGTGTCCCCACATTCTGGGGGTGCTGGTGGGGTGTGTCCCCCATTCTGGAGGTGCTGGGGGGGCTGTGACCCCATTCTGTGGGTGCTAGTGGGGGTGTCCCCCCCAGGGATGCTGGTGGGGGTGTCCCCCTATAATGAGGGTGTCCCCACATTCTGGGGGTGATGGTGGGGTGTGTCCCCCATTCTGGGGGTGCTGGGGGGGTGTCCCCCCATTCTGGGGGTGCTGGGGGGGGGTTTGACCACCTCACCGCTGGCGGGGGCCACCACGCGCTCGTAGTGGTAGGGGTTGACGCAGACGCTGTCGTGCTTGAGGTCGAAGGCGAACTGGCAGAACTGGACGTGTCTCAGCTCGTTCTTGTGCAGGTCGGGCCAGCGCCAGAGCCGGGCGTAGATGACGTGGGGGAACCCCTTCCTGCCCGCCACCTGCGGGGGGGACACAGGACAGGGGGTGACAATGAGGGGGGGGGTCGGGGATGCTCCCCCTGCATCCCAACCCCAGCTGCATCCAACGCCCCCCGGCGCTGGCGCCGCCGCTGCGGTTTGGGGGCTCCCCCTGCGCCTCCCGGCTCCAGACACAACAACCCCCCCGCTCCCCCGTCCCGGGCTGCCAGACAGTGACTCATCGGGAAGGGGGGGCCGAGCCCTGGGGACGCCAGTGTGGGGACATGGGGGGGACACACGCCGCCTGCAGCCGTCCCTGCTGCGTTTTGGGGGGACATGAGCCCAAGCACTGAACTCAGCGCGGCCCCCAGGTGATGGGGGGTCCCCCCATGCGCCCCCTTCAATGGGGGGATGCCCCCTCCCGCCCGGATGCCTGGGTCCACCCGCCTGGGGAGGGCTGGGGGGGGTCTCAGGGCACCCCAATACCCAGGTGGGTGAAGTCCGGGGAGGGCTTGCACAGTGGGGGGGCACAGGGCACTTGGACACTCGAGTACCCCCAGTTTGGGGAGGTTTGGGGGGTCTTGACACACCCCAATGTGCAGTTGCTCAAGGGGGTCATGGGACACCCGGGTACCCCCAGTTTGGGGAGGTTTGGGGGGTCTTTGAGCACCCCAACATGAAGTTGCCCAAAGGGCTCATGGGGCACCTGGGTACCCCCAATTTGGGGAGGTTTGGGGGTTCTTGGTGCACCCCAATGTGCGGTTGCTCAAGGGGGTCACGGGGCACCTGGTACCCCCAGTTTGGGGGCGTCTTGGTGCACCCCAACATACAGTTGCTCAATGGGGTCATGAGGTACCTGGGGACCCCCGATTTGGGGGGTCCTGGGGCACCCCAACATGCAGTTGTCCAAAGGGGTCATGGGACACCCGGGTACCCCCCATTTGGGGAGCTTGGGGGGGTCTTGGTGCACCCCAACATGCAGTTGCCCAATGGGGTCATAGGACCCCCAGGTACCCCCAGTCTGGGGGGTCTTTGAGCACCCCAACTGCAGCTGCCCAATGGGGATCATGGGACACCCGGGTACCCCCAGCCTGGGGAGGGTTTGGGGTCTTGGGAGTTCCAAGTCACCCCAACATCCAGCTCCCCCAACTCGAGGGGTGGGTTTTGGGGTCCACAGGGGGTGCTGCCGAGCCACCCGGCCCCCCGATTCCCACCCCGGTGTGGCCGTACCTGGAGCCGCCCGTCCAGGGTGCGCTGGATGGTGACGCACTTGCTGGGGTGGGCGCCGTTGGTGGTGACGGCGGCGATGAGCGAGTCCAGCTCGTCCTTCTTCTCCTTGAGCTTCTTGAGCAGGCTCTCGATGGCGCGCTTGGCGAAGCTCTCGCTGTCCCCGCCCTGCCGGTGGCACATCAGGCTGTGCACCACGCTGGGGACGCCGGCGCTGCTGGCGGGGGCGCCCAGGGACATGGCACCGCGGCCCTGCAAGGCCCGGCACGGCCGTCACCCCGCGCCACGGCTCCGGCGGCTCCCTGCACCCGCACCGGGGGACGCCGGGGTGGCACGGGCCCTGCTCCTGTGGGGAGGGGCCCAGGGGTGACGCTCGGGGTGTCCCCGGAGCTGAGAGCGGCGGAGCCAGAGCGGGGATGCGGGGACAGTGGCTGCGGCGCAGGGGTGAGCGGCAGCGAGCACGCGCGTGTGAGCAGCGGGCAAGGCTGAGTGTGTGTGCAAACCTGTGTGTGTGTGCAAGGCTGAGTGTGTGTGCAAAGCTCTGTGTGTGCAAGGCTGAGCGTGTGTGCAAAGCTCTGTCTGTGTGTGCAAGGCTGAGTGTGTGTGCAAACCTGTGTGTGTGTGCAAGGCTGAGTGTGTGTGCAAAGCTGTGTGTGTGTTTGTGCAAGGCTGAGTGTGTGTGCAAAGCTCTGTCTGTGTGTGCAAGGCTGAGTGTGTGTGCACATGTGTGTGCAAGGCTGAGCGTGTGTGCAAACCTGTGTGTGAGTGTGTGCAAGGCTGAGTGTGTGTGCAAAGCTCTGTGTGTGCAAGGCTGAGCGTGTGTGCAAACCTGTGTGTGCGTGCAAGGCTGAGTGTGTGTGCACGTGTGTGCAAGGGTGTGTGTGCATGCAAAGCTCTGTATGTGTGTGCAAGGCTGAGTGTGTGTGTGTGTGTGCAAGGCTGTGTGTGTGTGCAAAGGTCTGTGTGTGTGCAAAGGTCTGTGTGTGTGCAAAGCTCCGTGTGTGTCCGTGCAAAGCTCTGTGTGTGTGTGCAAGGCTGAGTGTGTGCGCACAAGGTTATATATGTGTGTGCAAAGCTGTGCATATGTGTGCAAGGCTAAGTGTGTGTGCAAGGCTGTGTGTGCGAAGTTCTGTGTGTGTGCACATGTGTGTGTGCGAGGCTGTGTCTGTGTGTGCAAGGTTTTCTGTGTGTGCAAGGCTGTGTGTGTGTGTAAGGCTGAGTGTGTGTGCAAGGCTGTGTCTATGTGTGCGCATGTGTGTGCAAGGCTGAGTGTGTCTGTGTGCAAGGCTGAGTGTGTGTGCACGTGTGTGTGCAGGGCTCTGTGTGTGTGTGCAAGGCTGAGTGTGTGCACGGTTGCATGTGTGTGTGCAAGGCCATGTGTGTGCGCAAGGCTGAGTGTGTCTGTGTGCAAGGCTGAGTGTGTCTGTGTGCAAGGCTGAGTGTGTGTGCACGTGTGTGTGCAGGGCCGTGTGTGTGTGTGCAAGGCTGAGTGTGTGTGCACATGTGTGTGCAAGGCTGAGTGTGTGTGCGTGCACATGTGGTGCACATGTGTGTGTGTGTGCACATGTGTGTGCAAGGCTGCGTGTGTGGCTGCGCTGGTGCCCGCTGGCACGCGTGCTGTCTGTGCTGTCTGTCTGTCCGTGCTGTCTGTGCTGTCTGTCTGTCTGTCCGTGCTGTCTGTGCTGTCTGTCTGTCCGTGCTGTCTGTGCTGTCTGTCTGTCCGTGCTGTCTGTCTGTCCGTGCTGTCTGTCTGTCCGTGCTGTCTGTGCTGTCTGTCTGTCCGTGCTGTCTGTGCTGTCTGTCTGTCTGTCCGTGCTGTCTGTCTGTGCTCCCTGCGCTCCCCGTGCTCCGCGCTGCCCGGCGCTGCCGCGTCCCAGACTCAGACTAAACAGAGCCCAGCCTGGCGCCGCTCCTTAACCCCTCGCTCGCTGCCGCGCTTCTCCCTTTCCTGCCTCCCCCGCCAGGCCGCTCACGCCAGGAGCCGCCGACACACGCACACGGGGGTCCCACGCGCGTCCCCCACCCGCGCCGGGGCCGCGCCGGGGTCCGTCCCGCCGCGGTGCCCGGTTTTGCAGAGCGACGCCGCTTCCCGGGCTCCCCCGGTTTGGGGTGAGCCGGACGCCGTTGGCCATGGAGACACCGATGCCGGAGGGGCCCCGCGGGTACAACCCCGAGCACCCCACGAAGCGATGGGTCACCCCACGGGCGCTCATCCCGGAGCTGCCGCGATGCTGGTGGCGCCGCCTGCTCGTCCCCAGGGTCCCTGCCAGCCTGGAATGCTCTGTGTCAAGGCTCAATTTTGAGGCCAAAGAAGGTGAAAGAGGGCGGTGGGGACTCCCCGTGACTGGGGACTTTGTGGGATCCCCCTTGAAAAGGCGGCTGAGCACCCCAGCGTTGGTCCCGGTGCCCCAGCTCTGCTGGCTGGACCCCAAGGGTCCAGCGCCAAAAGGCTTGAGCTGTCTCCAGTACCATGCGAAACTCAGCCCAGCCCAGTCTGGGGGGAACTGGGGGGTGTGGGGGGCAGAGACGGCTCCTCCCCAGCTCCAGCCCCCCCAGCCGGCAGCGCTCGCTGTCCCCATGGGCAGAGCGGACCCCAAAAGGCGCCCCCGGCCCCGGCGTCGCAGCGAACCAGAGCGATAACAGGCGCCTCATCGCCCCGCTCCGCATGCAAAGTGACATTTCTGCCTCCGAGCCTTTTGTCCCAGTGGCTGGGGGGGGTTTTCACCAACCTGTCAGGGCCCCCCTGGGATCCAGGTGTCCCCTCCTCCCCACCCCACATGGCTCCTGCCATAAGACCCCCCTCGAAGTCACAGCCAGGGGGTGATGAGCAGTGTGGGGTGGGGGAACCCAGCTCCCGCAGCCCCTGCGTGGATGTGGCCCCCGGTGTAATCTCGGCTTGCACCCCGATAATCCCCGGGGCTGGGACAAAGGGACCGGGGGGTGCCTGGAGGGGGGGGGGATTTCATCGCTGGAGCTGCTGCCCCAGCCCAGCTCCGGCACCCCCAGCCGGGGATGCTCCCCGGGTTTGCAGCCCGGGCTCGGGCTGAGGAGCGGGGGGAAGCAGGAGGGGTGTTCGGGGAATGTGGGGGACACCCCACCACCTCCCAGCTCCCGGGGCTCGGTGGGGTAGCAGCCCAACCCCGTCCCGAGGGGACTCGAAACCACGGGTGTTTCGCTGCTTTCGGAGCGGAGCTCGGGGTTACCGGCGGGAGGGGCTGCCCGAGCGGGTCGGGGGTCCCTGTGTCCCCCCTGCGCCGTCCCCGAGGGGCCGGGGGATGTTGCAGCAGAAGGTGGGGTCGGCACAGAGGGGTGAGGGGAGCGGACACGAGTGGGGACGTGGGGTGGGGGCAGCATGCACCGGGCTGGGCGCTCACCTCCGGCTCTGCTCACTCGGGGCTCGGCTCCCGCTGCATCTCCTCCGGTTGCCCGTAGCCCTGCCCGCTGCTGTCGGCCCCTGCCCACCCCTGCCCGTCCCTGCCCACCCCTGCCCGCCCCTGCCCGCTCCCGCCCGTCCGTGCCCGCTCCCGCCCGTCCCTGCCGCTCCTGCCGCCGCTTTCCAACTTGTTTGCTTCAATAACAAAAGGCGAAGCCGGACCGCGTGAGGCGCTGGAGCGCCGCAACCAATCACGGGGGCCATGACAAACGACCGTCGCGCCGCCAACCAATAGTGGCCGCGTTTTCATGGCGGGCGGGGCGCCTGGCGGCCGCCCGGCGCCAGCGCCGGGTTCTCCCTCCCCACCCCGGTAGCGGGGCTGTCAGGGAGCGGAGAGCGGCGGTTCCCGGGACTTCCTGGGGGGGTTAGAAGGGGGTGGTCAGTAGGGCAGAGAGGTTCTCCTGCCCCTCTGCGCTTGAGAAAAAGGTTTAGTTCAGATACTATCAGGATATACTTGGGGAACATATAGATATGCATAATGTAATCTATACAGCCATAGCACCCTGAGAACGCCCCATCTGGTCTGATCTGGGAAGCTAAGCAGGGTCGGGCCCGGTCAGTGGTTGGATGGGAGACCAGCTGGGAACAGCGGGTGCTGTGGGCTGAGCCAGCACTGGGCCCTTGTGGCCAGGAAGCCAATGGGACCTGGGGTGGGTTAGAAGGGGGTGCTCAGTGGGTCAGAGAGGTTCTCCTGCCCCTCTGCTCTGCCCTGGGGAGACCACACCTGGAATATTGTGTCCAGTTGTGGCCCCTCAGCCCATGGTCCCCCAGGAAAAACAAACCAAAGAGGCCAAGCTGACATCGCTTTTATAATTATTTCTCTTTTGTTACAACAAACCAGAAATACAAGAAATTCATCGGAAGTGGAACAGTTCACAGAATGGTGGAAATCAAACCTTGCAGAGGAGCGGAGCCCTTCCCAACCCCCCCGGAGCGCAGGTGGGCGGGGGGACACTGTTTTGGTGACACCAAAAGGCAAAAGGACTGGCAAACAGATTAATTTTGGACCCCATGGTTTAAAAGAGACAGTTCTACCACGCTTCATCATCCCGGCTGTGATCTTACAATCCTGCTGCCCCTTCCTTTAAATCAACGTCTCATTTCTCGCAGATACAGAAACTACCGGCGTCATCTGTTCTAACGTGATGCAAAAGTAACTCAAACTATCTAAAAACAACCAAAAAAAGAACAAAGCAAGGGAGGTTTCAACCTGGGAAATGGTGCACTAAGCATGAACGGAATGCAAACCAACAGGGAGGGAGTTTTGGGGTGAAACGCGACGATTCGTGTGTCTACAAGGAGCACGGCGCCTAAACCCGGCCCCTTCGCCCTGCCTGGATGGGTTTGGTTTTGCTTCGGGTGGGTTCAAGTGAACCGCGGGCGTGAACTCGGCCCTTGGATCCCAAAATGCAACCCCAGAGCCCGAGAGGGACGGCAGGAGGCGTTGAGGAGCACGTCCCCACGTGCCACGCGGTGTCACCGGCCGGCGAGGAACCGCGGATGCGTCTGGAGCAGTCGAGAGAGGGAAAGATATAAAAAACAATCCAAAAAAAGGTTTCATACAACACATAGTATCAAAACGTTAAAGGAACACGCTAAGGTCGGGTCTCTGGGTAGAACGGGGCCGCTCGCTATTCCCGCGGGTCCTTCCATGAATCGGGGGGTTCCGTATTTTTAGCTTTATGGGCATCGACATCACACACAAACTGCAACGAAGAGTCTTTGCGAACGACCCTCAGTCGTTTGTCTCCGGGTCCGTCTGAGCCATGTAAGCATCCAGCTCGGCGTCCAGGTGTCCTTTCGTTTTAGACATGTAAGCGTCTAACTGGTTGTCCAGCTGCTCCTTGGTCAGGGCGGGCCGTGCCGATCCTCTCCCCCGGCCTCTCCCTCTGCCGCGGCCGCCGAAGCCGCCTCGTCCCCGGCCCACCATGCCGCGACCTGACGGGGACACAGGACCATGGTGGCACACGTTGCGCTGGCAAAACCGCGGCCTCTCATCCCACCCGGCTCCGCCACGGGCTAAACTTTCAGCGTTGGAACGCCGTGAGCTTTTCCTATAATTACTCTGATGTTTGCAGAAATACCCAAAAGCCCGCAACCATCGGGGTTTGTCAGGCTAAAAAACAAAGCTAAAGCTACAAGCCAAAGCTGTCAAGAGATCAGCGGCTTCCTGAGAAGCGTCTGGGTGGGCTCCAACAGACACTGGGCCAACGAGAGCGTTTGGCTGATGTTCCCACCAAACATCTGTATTCCATCGCACACCCTATAAAAGGGGGAGATCACGAGGGTCTGGCTTTGTTCAATCAGATGAGGACTGATTGTCACCGCAATCTGAGGCCTGGTGACAAACTGTCACCCTTTATTGCAGGGTGACAATGAACCGTGGCAACAGGGAAGTAAAGAATTAAAGGTTATTTAAGCCCGGGAGCTCGTGTGTACTGACCTCTGCCACCGAGTCCCCCGCGGCCCATGGCACCTCGGCCCAAACCGCCTCTTCCAGGGCCACCGCGACCTCTAATGCCACCTCTTCTCAAGCCCATCCTTGGGGACATCCCTCGTCCTCCCCGAAGGAGGCTCTGACCTTCAAGAGAAGCAATTCCGGTCAAACAAATCAAGTTTGCAGCCGCAGAATCCCAGTCCAGTTGTGGCCCCTCAGCTCCAGAAGGACAGGGAACTGCTGCAGAGAGTCCAGCGCAGCCACCAAGATGCTGGAGGGAGTGGAGCATCTCCCGTGTGAGGAAAGGCTGAGGGAGCTGGGGCTCTGGAGCTGGAGAAGAGGAGACTGAGAGGGGACTCATTGCTGGGGATCAAGATGGAAAGGGGCAGTGTCAGGAGGATGGAGCCAGGCTCTGCTGGGTGACACCAGTGACAGGACAAGGGGCACTGGGTGCAAACTGGAACACAGGAGGTTCCGCTGGAAGATGAGAAGCAACTTGTTGGGGGTGAGGGTGGCAGAGCCTGGCCCAGGCTGCCCAGGGAGGTTGTGGAGTCTCCTTCTCTGCAGACATTCAAACCCCCTGGACCCCTTCCTGTGGAACCTCAGCTGGGTGTTCCTGCTCCGGGGGGATTGCACTGGATGGGCTTTCCAGGTCCCTCCAACCCCTGACATTGTGTGACAAGAGCGCAATGGAGAAGGAACGCGGCGTGGCCGCGGCACTGACCTCGGAGCGGGACTCCTCCCCGCAGCAGAGCTCGTGCCCCCCGGCCGCCGCGCATGGCTCCTCGTGGCAAACCTCTCTGCCCCATGGCCAGTCCTCTGCCCCCCATGGCCCCGCGAGCGAGGGCTCCCGCCGGCCGGCCCAAGCGGGCCTGGATGTTGCTCTTCCCGAGGCGTTGTTTTAAGCTCTTCTGGAATAGATTTTTAAGTAAAACGAAAGTCATGCAGCAATCTCGGACTCGCGAGGCCAACGGCGCTGGTGACAGAAGCAACGCATGGTTTGCGCTTTGTTTTTTAAATAAGAGAGAGTTAGCACTAGGTATGATTAAACTCAAAGGTAGGCAATCTGCTTTGGGAGGGGTGATCTGGGAAGGTCAAAGAGACAACAACGATCCTGGAAGTGTTTAGAAGGAACAATTTGTCTCCAATTATATCACTGCTGCTCAGTTCAACCCAAAGCAGCTACACCTGCTGTGGCACAAGCCCAATTTCCCTCTGCAGAGCAAGCGACATCCGTGCAGCCACGCGTCACAACGTCACTCCCAGTGGCCCTACTGGTACCACCCCATCCCGCTGAAGCATCCACACAAAGGCAACAGCTTGGAAAAGCATCACCTTTCCCATCTATATCACAAAAACTAGGCTGAAGGAATTCACAGCAGAATAGTGACCTCCGTGCATCTGGATTTTAAAGGAGTTTTTGTTCTTCTGGAGGCACCGCTGAACCCTACGAGGAGTTAAGGAGGTGATGGGAGCAGCCTTTGAAGGTGTATTTTAAACAGAGTTGCTTGTCAAACTCCCAGGTCTACTTGACCCAAGCCTGCGGACAGTTGAGCTGGTTCCTCTAAAACCCGTCCCGTCTGTAGCTGCAGGTTTTAAATTAAAAGCCTCAGAGTATAGACAACGATTCATTTTCCAATGGTCTAAAACGCTGCCTCTCTCAGCCCATCCTCGCTGGGAGAAGGGAATGAGAAAGCGGGCGGATGCTCCACGTCCAATTCTTTACGTCACTTACCATGAGTTCAAAGATAAGCTGCTGGACTTTGCATTGAAACAGCCTAACAGTGCTCGCCCCTCCGCTCCGGCTACTGCGCAAACCAGCGTGGAAATCCCATCGCCACAACACCTCCCGCAGCCACCCAAGGGGAATTTCCCCTTCCCCTCCAGGGTTTAATCCCAGAGAAACAAACCTACACCCGACATGAAAATCAAAGCCAAAAAGCTGTTTCTTCCCCGTTCCCCCGCGGCACCTCAATCCAGCAGAGACTCCATGTTCTCAATCCAGCTTCACTTACTACTTAGGAAATCCTTTTCAAACCTTATTCTTTTAAAAGCAGAAGATAATTTAGACGACTATTTGCAGAGCTCTTGTTTACAAGCCCTGTAAGCCCAACTGGCACCACAGTCTGTTTTACAACAGCCGCCTCAAGAGATCTTCAAACCCAGCCGCATTCCTCTTTAGCAGAGTCCTGAATATCAGCGTGTGTGGCAGGTTTAAGCATTTCAACTATGCGGTGCAGCAGCTCAGCTACAAAACATTGCCAGGGCTTTCTCCTCGTGTGCGAGGGAACGTAGGGAATTACACTTAACCACTGCTGCAGCCAAGTCGCGCTGTCTGAATTCACCACGCGTTTCCATTCCTGCCCCACGCGTCCATTTTAAGCTCGTCTTACCAGCCTTCCCACTTAAACACGAGCTTTAAAATGGATCAGAAGCTCAGTAGTTTGCTTAGGTTGAAGGCGATTTGAGGAACGCGCTGTGATTTGTAGCTCTCATCGCTGAAAGGTAAAATGGTAAAGATGCTTTAACGGAAGGAGAACGCAATGCCAGTCCTTAAATCCAGGCTTGCATCCTAGCATTTGCAATCAGAAAATAAACTCGTTCCTCGCCACGCTATTAAGGGGGTGCAGCAAGAGATGGGGAGTTAAGGGTGGGAGCGACCAGCATGGACAGCAATGGTTGGAAAGGACCTGCAGCTAAATAACGAGGTGAAGCACTCAGCAGATCCAGAAACCCAGAATGAGAACATATCTCTGAAAAAACAGAGAGGAGATATGAACAGAGAGCACAAAAAACTACCCCAAACCAACAAAAAAGCCACCACACCTCGAGAATATTAACCGGTGAGTTAAGGGTTACTTATCCAAAAAAAGAGTGTTTCTCGAAAGCAAGAATATCCTGAAAATCCACGCGCCGGGGATGGGTTTTCCTCACCTGTTTGAGCTTCAAAGCGGCCTGGACAGAAGGTCTGTTCTCCATCTGCTGGGCCAGTCTTCTGTTTCTGGCACTGGCCAGTTGCTGCTGCTGCTGCATGGTAGCCCGAATATTCACTGGCATCGGCTGTTTGTTCTTCAGCATGTTAGTAAAGCTTCAAGGTCGAATAAAATGGGTGTTTAAAGAAAGCTTTATTACATACATTTATTGGCATTTCACGGTTCTCAAGATCGGATCTCCAGATCCCACGAACCTTACGAAAAGAGCGGTACTTAGGTCACGTCATGCGTGATGACGTGCTGCGTGTTTTCCACGAGTGTGCAAGGACTGGAAACTCGGAAATGACGTTGTGTATTAATTGAGAAGTGATAGAGCTTTAGGTTACGGAGTTTAGAGACGGCGGAAGGAATGGAAACAAGCAGGAAGCAGAGATGGTCATGGCAGATGAGAGAGGACGTCACGGAAACAGAGAAGCAAACTGAAATCTGACTGCGAAACCCTCAAAGATCTGAGAAAATGGTTTAAAAACTTAATGATTTCCAAAAGATATGAGAGACCGGGAAGAAATGCCACCACCTGAGCGTTCTTTTGCATAAAAACAGCTCATTTGGCAAGTTATTTGGGGCATAATCACCTGTGTTTAATAGCGGTGGAACACGGAGCGAGATGGTAAAGCTCCTTAGCAGCAACCCATCCGCTACACAAAACCGCAAAAGAAAACACGTAGAGATGAGGAATATGGACTGACCGAAATGAAACGGGCCAGCAGGTCCCCCCGAGCTGAACCAAGGAGCGCTGAGCAGCGTTTCAGGCCAGATTGAGATCCACAGTGCAAAAAACAGCTCCGTCTACCCCTGGCTCGATGACACCGCAATTAATCCAAAAGCAATTAGTAAGAAAGCAAAACACAACCGCGGCGTCGCCGTTACTCGATGGCACGGAAAGGAACCAACACAACGCTCGACAGGAAGGAACCAAAGCAAATCAGCATCGAGGAGAAGAGAGAGATGGAGATGAAGCGAAGCGTTTGCCTCTTACAAGGCCCAAAACGGTGTTAAAGGGCCTTCGGGCTGGTTTAACGACCTGCTGCGTGCCTCTTACAGACCGGCCCCGGCGCGGCCGCCTCGGACAGCGCAGCAAGCCCGCCGCAGCGGGGGTAACATGCTACCGCGCCGCAGCCGCGGCCAGCTAAATGTAAAATACATGTGGAAGAAAAACAGGGAGGGTGCGAGGATTCTCTCTTTTGTTCTACCACATCCCACCATATTTACGTGTCGGATAGTTTAACGTTAAGCGCTACGGATAAATCCCTCCGCAACGCTCGCCCTTTTAACCTTGCGCGCCACATTTGTTGCTGTTTAAGACAGAGGTGCGTAGGCATCTGCTTGTTTTAGTGAGGTTAAAAGAGGGCAGAAACCACGTTGGTTTTTTGGACACCGGACAGCAATAATTAAGTAAAAAAATATCTCTTATGGGCTGAAGCTGCTGTTGGCTTCCTCACCGCTCGTTCAGAGACATCTTGGTGGTGCTCTTTAGCACAACCTTCGGTGCTGACTGTGCAGCCATCTTCAGATCGAGAGAATCTGCAAAACACACAAGAACCGGGTTTAACAACCAGCACGGAGATCTTGTGCTTGCTCGATCACGCAAAACCCCGCGTTCCGGCTCTGCTAGCGGAGAGAAGCGAGAAAACCGAGTTACTCGTGTGCCATTAATGCGTTTTTGCCGGGTTTTCCGTGATGCAGTAGGTTTGGTGAACGAGCAGCTTTTGCTAACTCATCTCACCAAGCAGTCGTCCCTTTAGGAAGGGAAAATCTGATCGCTGGCAGGAGTAATGCTGCAAAAATCCAGCACATCAAACGGCACCCAAAGGTTCAGTCCAGCACCTGCTGGCACTGCCACAGCTCCCTTTTAATTTCTTTTTGATGTATATCACATATTTGGCAATAAAATTCCAATATCACTCTACAGAAGTCCTATATACTTTCGATAATTTCAAGCCCCATCCTCCCATACGATGTTATGATCGCAACCGCTGGGATGGAGGTTCAGGATGGAGTAACTTTGTCTTTTTTAGTAGCTTATGATCGCAGTTCTCACCACATTCCGCAGCAGAGCAGGAAAGGGACTTAATTTAAACGCAGCTGTTCCTGACCTCGGGCTCAAGCCGTGACGAATCCCACCGAAACGTGCACAGCTCAAACTACGCGGATCGACTGCGCTTATTTTTAATTAGCATCAAATTTAATCCCTATTTAAGGATTTAACCGCATCCCGCAACGGCGCCCACGGACCCGCGGGGACCCGAGAGGAGCCGAGAACGCCCGAGGGGACCCGAACCGCACGATGTTGGACCCGAGAGGAGCCGAGAACGCCCGAGGGGACCCGAACCTGCCCGATGTTGGACCCGAGAGGACCCGAACCTACCCGATGTTGGACCCGAGACCACCCGAGGGGACCCGAACCGGCCCGATGTTGGACCCGAGAGGAGCCGAGACCGCCCGAGGAGGAACCGAGAGGACGCGATGTCGGAACCGAGACCGCCCCGGGGGGACCCGAGAGGACCCGAGACCGCCCGGGGGGGGACCCGAGACCGCCCGGGGGGGGACCCGAGACCGCCCGGGGGGGGACCCGAGACCGCCCGGGGGGGGACCCGAGACCGCCCGGGGGGGGACCCGAGACCGCCCGGGGGGGGGACCCCGCGGGCTCCCTCCCCGCTCCCCCACCGCTCCCTCCCCTCACGCCCCTCCCGCTCTCACCGAAGCACACGGTCGCCAGGTCTCCGGTGGGGCTGAGCCGGCGGGTGGCGCGGGGTGTGGGGCTGAGTCCGGCGCCCTCCGCCCGCTCCCGCCGCACTCAACGTCCCGCGACAAAATGGCGGCGCCTGCGACCACAGCACCTTCCTCCTCCCAGCACCAAGCCGGCCCAAAATGGCGGTGGCGGCGCTCAGGGCGCAGGCGCAGAGCCCGGCGCGTCACCGCCCACCCCCTGCTATTGGGCGGGGCAGCCCTGACGCAGGCCCCGCCCCTTCGGTCATTGGTTGAGTGGGCGGGGCCAGGCCGTGGGCAGGGGGCTCAGGCAGGGGGGTGGTCGAGGGTTCGATCCCCGGGTGCTCCCGCTACGAGGAGCGGGCGCCCGAGCCCCGGGTCGTCGAAGGCCTCAGGAGACCTCATGGGTCCTGCGGTCGCCCCGGGACTGGACTGGTCCTGACCCCGAGAGCCCGTGCGGGGAGCCCGGCACAGCCCCGGCAGACGATGGCGCTGGCGGCCCTGAGCGGGACCGGGCGGGCGCAGCGCGGGGGCTGCTGGCGGGTGTCCTGCTGGGCGCGGAGATCGGAACCGGTTCCTCCAGCCCCACGGGGCGCGGTGCCTCCGGAGGGACGGGCGAGCGCCGAGTCCCGGCCTGCGGCTGCCCCCCCAAACCCTCATGTCCCTGTGCTGCACCCCATGACAGAACCCCAGAATGTCAGGGGTTGAAGGGCCCTGGAAAGACCATCCAGTGCAATCCCCCGGAGCAGGAACACCCAGCTGAGGTTCCACAGGAAGGGGTCCAGGGGGTTTGAATGTCTGCAGAGAAGGAGACTCCACAGCCTCCCTGGGCAGCCTGGGCCAGGCTCTGCCACCCTCACCCCCAACAAGTTGCTTCTCATCTTCCAGCGGAACCTCCTGTGTTCCAGTTTGCACCCATTGCCCCTTGTCCTGTCACTGGTGTCACCCAGCAGAGCCTGGCTCCATCCTCCTGACACTGCCCCTTTCCATCTTGATCCCCAGCAATGAGTCCCCCCTCAGTCTCCTCTTGTCCAGCTCCAGAGCCCCAGCTCCCTCAGCCTTTCCTCACATGGGAGATGCTCCACTCCCTCCAGCATCTTGGTGGCTGCGCTGGACTCTCTCCAGCAGTTCCCTGTCCTTCTGGAGTGGAGGGGCCACAACTGGACACCATATTCCAGATGCAGATCCCGGGCTGTGGGGCAGGGTGGGGCGCAGGGTGCGATGGAGGAGCCACCACAGCCTGGAGACGGGGATGTCTGCAGGCACTTGGGGTGACCCTGGGTGACTTCTCGCTGTGACCTCGCGGCTCGGGACAGGGAAGGCTCCCTAAGGCAGAAACCCCCACCGTGGAACCGAACTGACAACGTGCCGCTGGCTGGGTGGGGGCCTTTATTGTGGAGCTGGATCCCCGCGGGGTGCTGGGGAGCTGGGGGTGAGCTGGGGCGTCAGGGGGGATCTCTGCGTTTTGGGGACACCGCGGTTGGCGACCGGCCGGGCTCAGGCGTTCTCCCAGAAGAAGGTGTTGCAGGCCACGGTGAGGGCGGCCACCAGGACCACGTACTCCTGGAAATCCACCTCCCCATCGCCGTTCTCATCCAGGTCCTGCATGATCTTCTCCACGGCGCCCGTGTCCTTCTGGGTCTGTTGTGGGGGGCGCACAGGGTGAGGCCCTGGGGCTCAGCACTGCGCTGGGACGCAGGGAAATGGGGACACCACGGAGGGAAAGGGGACCCCGGGAAGCAAAGGGGACCCCCAGCTCCCCGCACATGCAGCCCCTACCTCCAGGAAGCAGCCCAGCTCGCTCTGCAGCAGCTCCTTCAGCTCCTTCTTGCTCAGCTTGTACTTGTCCCCCTCTTTGCCCGAGTAGTGGTGGAACACGTTGATGAGCGTCTCCATGGCCCCTTCCAGCTGCGATGCCATCGCTCTGGCTGCGGGGAGGCACCCGCCGCGTTACGGGGGGACAGCCCCACACCACAGCACCCCCCGCTCTGTCCCCTGCTGGGGCGTCACACGCCGTCACCTCCACCCCAGCCCTTGGCAGGGCTGTGGGAGGGGGGTCCCGGCCGCCAGCCCCCTCGGATGGGGCACCCGCGCTCACCTGAGCTCCGCGCCGACTGCGCCGGGCCGGGGCGGCCGGGATGTTAAATAAGCTCCAGGCCCCCTCCCTCCGGGAGGATCCGATACCGGGGCCGGGCAGCCCGGCTGGCACCGCTGTGCCGCCTTCGCGGGGGCCGCGGCACGGGGAGCGCGGACCCCCGGCGCCGGCTCGCCCCACACCGGGGTGACGCAGGGGAGCGTCTCCAGCCCCACCGGTGCCTATGGGGCGGCGTGGGGCAGGGGACGGGTGGGCAGCGGTGCCCAGAGTCACTTTGCGGGGGGCTTGGGTGTCACCGCCGCCGCCACCGGGGCCGCCGTGGGGTATGCGGGGTGGCATTGGGGTCCCTCACTGGTGTCACCCCAGCTTGGCTGTGCGGCCAACATCCCGCAGTGCCGGTGGCCCCGGTGGCACCGCGGCGCCCGGGGGCTGACCCCGCGGCGTCACCCGCCGGCGTCCCCCATCTGTCAGCGCCGCGGTGCCGGAGCCCCCCAGCCCTCCTCCCCATGGCCGATAAGCCGCAGGTGTCCGGTGTCCTGGGCCTCGCAACGGGAGCCAAGCGGGGCCGGGGGGAGCCGGCGGGGGCTATCGGGTGACTGAGCCCCGGCCCCCCGGGGCCGCCTGCTCCCTGCGCACACAGAGGCCTCTTGTCAAATTCAAAGAGCCCCACAATCCCAGCCCGGACGTTGCTCCAGCAACGGCGCGGCCAAGAAACCAGATTCCCGAGCTGGTATGGCTGATGCCGATAATCCCGGCCCCGCCGCGGCTCTGCTTACGGCCCCCCCGGCACCCGCATCCCGGCGCTGAGCCCCCAGACTCAGGCGGTCATGATCATCCCCCCATGTTTTTGGGACCCCCCACATGGGGGCTGCCGGGAGCTGCTGGTGCGGCCGTGTGGTTTTCGCAAGAGCCGGGTGGTGCCAGGCCCTTTATCCCGGATTCCAGTCCTAATTTGGGGTTAATTATATCCCGCTCCCTCCGTTTCCATCTCCCGCACTTCCTGGCCCTGCGGTTGGGAAACGCCGTGGCTGCATGGCACCCCCCCCAGGACCCCAAAATCACCCCCTGACCCATTGTGGCCACCCCACTGTCACCACCCTGCGCTGGGGGGCACAGCGTGGGGGGCTGGGGGGTTTGGGGTGATGTGCGGGGTCTTGGGGATCCAACCTGTTCTGCACATGGGGCGGCAGCAAAGGGGGTCTGGCCTGGAGGGGGGGTCTGGGGTGGACGTGGGGGTCCCAGATGGATATGGGGGTCCCAGATGAATTTGGGGGTCCCAGATGGATGGGGGTTCCCCGATGGATATGGGGGTCCCATATGGATGAGGGTTCCCAGATGGAAGGGGATTTCCAGATGGATATGGGGGGCTCAGATGGACATGTGGGTCCCAGATGAATTTGGGGGTCCCATATGGATGAGGGTTCCCAGATGGATATAGGGGCCCCAGATGGATTTGGGGATCTCAGGTGGATATGGGGGTCCCATATGGATGAGGTTCCCAGATATATTTGGGAGCCCCAGATGGATGTGGGGGTCTCAGATGGATATGGGGGTCCTAGGTGGATGGGGGTCCCAGATGGATGAGGGTTCCCAGATGGATTTGGGGGTTTCATATGGATTTGGGGTTCCCAGATGGATGAGGGTTCCCAGATGGATATGGAGGATCCAGATGGATGGGGGTTCCCAGATGGATATGGGGGTCCCAGATGGATGGGGGTCTCAGAAAGATGGGGGTTCCCAGATGGATATGGGGGTCCCAGATGGATTTGGGCATCTCAGATGGACATGGGGGTCCCATATGGATGAGGTTCCCAGGTGGATATGGGGGTCTCAGACGTATATGGAGGGCCCAAATGGATTTGGGGTTCCCAGATGGATTCGGGGGTCCCGGATGGAGGCTCAGGAGCTGCTTCTGAGCGGGACACGCTCCCATTTTCGGTGCGGGGCAGCGAGTGGGGCTGGGGGGCTCAGGAGAGCCGGATCCACCCTGAGCCTGGGGCCGGGCACACGGTGCCATTGGCCCTCACTCAGCGCCGGCACAGCCGGGGCCGCTGCACCACGCACCCCACCAACCCATTGTGCCGAGCTCCCCAGGGCTCCAACCGCCCTCGGGGGGCCCTTGGATTGAACCCCAAACCCGCGGGAGAGCCGGGTTTGTCCAGGGCTTTCCCGCGCGGCGGGGCCGGGGTGCTGCGGTGAACCCCGACGCCGCGGGGGTGCCGGAGGGGTCGGTCGCCCCGAGCGCCGCCGGAGCGGGCCCGGCGTGTCCGCGCTGGTGGATCCCCAGGACGAGCCCTTAGCAAACCGGGAGCAGCGAGGGACATGCCAGGAGGTTTACACACATCTTGGAACAGGTTTCAGCCACGGTGACTCCCGGTGCTCCACTTTGACCCAGCTAAACCAGTCGCTCCAGTTGCTGGTGCCGGGGCTGGGCTGATCTTGTCTCCCTGTCCCATCGTGGAGAGGGGAAGAGGCTTTTCCATGGGGTTTGCAGGGGGCAGCTGCTGGGTGCCCGCCGTGCCAGGGTTGGGGACACCGTGGTGGCTCAGCCCCAGATCGCTGCGCCCCGCACCGTGATGGAGGGGGCCGGTGTGACCATCCCTGCTAGAGCCAACACGCACTGGGGACAATGGGACACGGTGGGTTCCAGTCCCTTTGGACACACGGGGACGCGCCACGCGTTGCCCCCTCCGGTGTGCCCGGTGTCACCTCTCCCTGCCCGCGGGGACGGCCCCGAGCGGCACCCCGGCCTCGACCGGGAGGTGCTGTTTCTCCCGCCACCTGTGATTTGGCCGCATCCTGTCGCGGGGCCGCTGCAGCACCTGCTGCCTCCTCACCCCACCGTCCCGACACCCCGAATTCCAGGGGGAGCGAGTCACGGGCCCGCCTGGCTCTCGGGGTGGGTGAGTCACCCCAAACTTGTCCCCGTCCCCGCCGAGCCTGACTCACCCCAGCGGTTTCCCAAGAGCCCATCTCAGTCCCCTGACGTTTGGGGCTCCCCGGAAGTGCCGTCCCCGTCCCCCCGTCACCCCGGGCAGGGGGCCGGGCCGGATGGGGCTGCAGGAAGCCAATTCCTGCCCCGTGAGCTGGTGTGGTGGCTCCGGGGTGGGGACCGGGCCGCCCGGTGACAACAGAGCCTCCCCGTCCCCGTGGAGAGGCGGACTGAGTGCGTCAGGGCTCAGCACGGGTGACGGTGACGCTGCGCTGGGGACCTCCCTGCTGTGGGTCCCCAAAACACTGCAGGTTGCGGGGGTTCCCTGGGACCCCTCCTGTGTGTGCTGCTCGCCATGGGCTGCGGGGCTGCCGGGACCACAGCCCCGTGGTGCACGGGGACGCCCCCGTGAACCCGCACCCCGGCGGGGAGTGGGGGCGGCTGGTGATCGGTGGCGTCCCCACCACTCTCCATGTCCCCAGTGTCACCTTTATCCCGCACGGTTCCCCCCGCTCTGGCCCCGGGGCTGTGCCGTGGGTGCTGCGCAGGGTTTACGTGGGGCCAGGACGCGGTGCCGCGGCGCAGGACCCCGTGGGAACGGCGGAGCCGCTCCACCTGCCAGCTGGAAACCTCCAGGGCTGCCATGTTATAAATACACAGTGATTAAAGGGGAACACTCCAGCAGTTCCAACCCCCTAATTAATTTGGATTAATTAATTTTTACAAAGCCCACTATTAATAGGGATGATGTCAGTGGGCGGCTGACTCACAACTCTCACTCGGTGCGGGTCGAGCCCAGCCCCGGGTCCTCAGCGCCGCTGGATCGCGGGCTTGGCTTGAGCTGCCACATTGGGACCACGTCCCCACCCCCATCGGGGTGCGTTTGGGGGTGACACCAGCCCCGCACCCCCAGAACGGTCCCGGTGACGCTGGAGCTCCGCGAGATGCTCCAGCCCAACAGAGCCCTGTGGTCCCACGCTGCTCCCAGCCCCGGTGGTGCTGAGGCCGGGGCAGGTTGGCACCCGCGGGGCCGAGCGCTGCGCTTGGGCCGCTGCCCGTGCGGGGGGGAGGAGAGCAGGACGGAACGGTTCCGCGCTCGGGCGGCGTCCGTGCGTCCGTCCGGCTGCAACAGGAAACCCAACACCGCGGTGCGGGGCACAAAGCGCCGCGCTCTCCCCTCCTGCGGCGCGGGGTATAAAACCCACCGGGGTGCATCCTGCCCACGGCTCTGCCCACGGCTCTGCCCACGGCTCTGCCCGCAGGCCGGGGGGTAAGTAGGAAATCGCTGCCTGCGGCACCGGCCCCTCCCCAGCCACCATGTTTCCTGTGCTTTCGGGGGACCCCGTGGTGTCCCCGTCCCTTTCCTGATGTCCCCTTGTCCTGTGGCGTTTCTGCCCGATGGCAGCGGCGTCACCAAACGGCTCTGCCCCCCCTCCCCGCACCAATCCGGGGGGTCTGGCTGATGCAGGGTCCCTGCTCAGCCCCGCGGAGCTGAGACCGTGCCGACTCAAAGCTGGCGAAGGGGAGAGGGATCCCAATGGGGATGGGGATGTGGTCCCAACGCGGCAGCTGGTGCCAAGCCTGCAGTCCGGTGGTGCTGAGGGTCCCTTCTCCCCAAGCACCCCGACATCGGCTCCCCGGGACGCCCCTCCGCCTGCCACCCCTCCGGGCTCCTCTCCCTGCAGCCCCGTGGCCCGGCGCCATGGCCACCGGCGAGCTGACCGAGCTGGAGTCGGCCATCCAGACGATCGTCACCGTCTTCTTCAGCCACGCCGGGAAGGAGGGCAAGAAGGGCACGCTGACCACCGGAGAGTTCAGGGAGCTCGTCCAGCTCCAGCTGCCCAACCTGATGAAGGTGAGACAGGGGGTGCGTGCACGGGGTGGATGGGACAGTCCCGTGAGCCCCCAAAGCTGGGGGGCTGCCCCGTAACGTGGGATTTGCAAACAAGAGCGAGCGGCAGCGCCCGCCCGCCCCGTCCCGCTCACCGGGGGTCAGGACGCGGCCGAGCCCCCCGGTGCTGTCCCCGCAGGATGTGTCCCTGGAGGAGAAGATGAGCGAGCTGGATGTGAACAACGACGAGGAGCTGAAATTCGGCGAGTACTGGCGGCTCGTTGGCGAGCTGGCCAAGGCCATGCGGAGGGAGAAAGCGGGGCAGAAGTGACGGGGCGCTGGGGAGACCCGGCCGACATGGAGCTAATAAAGAGGTTTTCCCGAGCATGAGCATCGCTGCCGTTCTTAGCTGGGGGGTCCTGGTTTGGGCAGCCCCTCTCCCCCCTGCCTGCAGCTCCCAATGGCCACGCCGTGCCCAGGGACCGGCCCGGTGGGTCGGGGCTCGCTCTGCGTCGGGGTGGCCGCCGTGGGGAAGCGGTGACGGATGGGGCCATTCCCAAATGGCCCCTGGTGCCACCCTGCACCCCACAAACGCCTTCCTGCCGGGCTGTGGGGTTGCTCAGCGCAGCCCCGATGGGTGGCAGAGATGTGGCTGCGACCGGGGCGGGGCTGCGGGAGCATCGCCGGCAGCGACGCCACGGTGGCCGCTGTGGCCACCACCGCCACGGGATCAATGGCCAAGCCTCTCTGGGGTCTTGGGTGGCACGGGGCGACGCGCCTGTTGGCACAGCACATCCCAGGCTACCCAAGAACCCGTATCCCGGTGTTGTTGGGAAACGGTGACATCCCTAGCATGGGGTGACCCATCCTGGAGCCGCCCGGTGCCTGACGCGGTGTTCCCGCGCTGCGCTGCCGGGATGGATGGATGGATGGATGGATGGATGGATGGATGGATGGATGGATGGATGAGCAGCCATCAGTGTGGCCGGGAAGGAGGCGTTTCCCAGCCCCACGCTGGCTCCGGGCCAGGCTCCAAAATGAGACGCCTTGCACCACACCGCAGCTGGGAGCGCAGGGAGCTCCCACTCACACCTCCCCGCCGTATAAAACCCCGGCGCGCCGCAGCCTGCGCACACCCAGGAGAGCCCGAGGAGCAGGTAAGTGGCCCATCCACCGCCGCGGGATGGGGGTCCGCGCCCCAGGGGTCCTGCCCCCCCTCCACACCCCCGCTGCTCCCACGCTCTGGCTGTGCCATGACTCGCCGCCGGGGCAGGGGCGCTCCCGCTGCCGGGACGTGTCCTGGCAGCTCACCGCACCCCGGCGCTTCTTCCTCGCGCCGCGCTCAGCCCCGGCGCCCAAGGAGGGAAAGCTCCCCCCGCGCCGAGAGCTGAGCTTGGCTTTCTCCCCCCCGCCAGCTCCCCAGGACCCCGTCGGACAGGACAACCCCAGCGCCGGCACCGCCGCCGAGGAGCTACAGCCCCGCGAGGAGCAGCATGGGCCAGTGCAACTGCCGCAAGAAGCACAAGGTCCGGCGAGCGACGCCGCGGCACCGGGGGGGTGTGGGGTGCAGGGTGACCCCGCGCGGCCCTGGCCCTCGGAGCACGGCCCCGGGCTCGGGGTGACTTAGAGCAGCACGGCGGGGCAGCCCCAGCCCCATCCTGGAGCCAGCGGAGGACATGGGGGGGATGTTTTGGGGTTCGGCGACGCTGCCCCGGCGCTGGGCAGGGGGACTTGGAACCGCTTGAAAGCTCGAGGAACCGGGCGGCTTTCTCCAGCTCCCGTGGATTCACCTTGGAGCTGCGCTCGCTCCTTGAACTTCTCCAAGGATGCCCAATGGCAGAAAGCGTCCTGTTCTCCTCGGCTTTCAACCAGGGGGTGTCCTGCACCCCTTTGCACCTGCGGAGGATCCGGCCCGGGCCGGCTGAGCCGGGGCAGCGGGCTGAGGCTCTGGAGATTGCGAACGCGCCTCGCCTGATGTGGTTTACTGGTGTTTCGAGGGGGAAACCGCAGCTGCCGGGTGAATCACCGTCGTTTCCCTTCAAACGCGGCTTTGCCTGATTAGCACGAGCGGCCGAGGAGCTGGGCGTGTGGGTCAGGCCCCCCGATCCATAGGGGAAGGGGTCTGCAGCCCCGAGGGGGTGGGAAAGGGGGTTTGCTGGTGCCAAGCCCACCGCGGTGGGTGCCGGGGTTGTCCCGGCACTGACTCACGCCGTCATCCGCCGCTTGTGCAAAGGAGAGGAAGAACCAGTCCGGACGGCCGCGCGGCCCCCGCGCCATGGGTGTAGCGCCCGGAGACGCCGGGGTGGCTGAGCCGCGCTGGCCCCGGGCAGGGAGAGGTCCGGGCAAGCAGGGACGAGGGGTGACATGTCTGTGTCACGTCGGGGTACGGCAGCTGTGTGGCGGGGTCTCACATCTGTACGGAGCGGTCTCGTATCCCTACGGAGCGGTTTAACATCTGTATGGGATGGTCTTGCATCTCCATGGGGATCTCATCTCTGTACGGTGGTGCCACATCTGTATGGGGTGCCCCGCGTCTGCGTGTCGAGGTCTCACATCTGTAGAGGGGGTCTTGCATCTGTATGTGCGGGTATCGCGTTACAGGGAGGTTTGTTGCGCCATTGTGGAGGGGGTTGAACATCCACAGAGAGCTCTGGTGTATCTGGGGTGTCCCATCACCTCGGGGGATGTCCCATCCATCTGGGGGTGTCTCATCCATCTGGGGGTGTCCCGTTGATCCGGGGGGTGTCCCGTTGATCTGGGGGGGTGCCCAGCTGGTGCTCACTCTCTCCCCCCTGCACAGGACTGCCAGGAGCTCACCGACGTGGAGCGGGCGATCGAGACCGTCATCAACCAGTTCCACTGCTACGCGGTGAAGGGGCAGAAGGAGTATCTGACGCCCAACGAGATGCAGGAGCTGGTGTCGCAGAAGCTGCCCCATCTGGGGAAGGTGAGGGCGCAGCCCGGGGGCGCTGGGGTGGGCTCGGGCTGCCCGCGGGACCCCGCAGCTCCATCACCCTGATGTGTTTTCCACCCCTGCTGCAGTGCGTTGGACCCCTCGAAGAGAAGATCGAGTGTATGGGAGACCCTAACGAGGCCAAGCTGGAGTTCGGAGAGTACTGGGACATGATGGGGGACGCGGCCAAGGGCTGCCGGAGGAAGTAGAGGGTGGCGGGGGACGGGAAGGCACCCGAGGGCTCAGGCTCTGCACCGAGAATCGCGAGAGGCTGCTGGTCCCCCTGGGACGCAGCTGGGAAAACGCAGCATCGCGGACCCACCTCCCACGCCCCCCGGGGCGGACGGGTCCCCCTCTCCGCTCTATCCCTGCCCTCTCTTGCCTCTCCTTCCCGTCGGCAAAACTCCCTTCCATCCCCAGCCCTGGGCCGTGCCGTGGCGGGACGGAGGTGGCAAGGGGGCTCCTGGCCCCGGCTCTGGGGCCGCCTTTCTCCGTCCTTTGCTCCAGAGCCTTTCCCCTGGGCTTGTCCCACCTCCAGCCCCAAAACCCCTCCGGTTGCAGGTCCCCCAGCCCCAGAGCATCACAGCAAAGAGGGGCTTGGCTCCTTTCCCCAAAAGGCGTGGGGGTTTGTCCCCCTGTCCCCGTGCCACCCATAGGAGCCCCTTTTCCGCCACTCCAAGCACCTTCAGGGCCTCCTAGGACTTGGGGCCGGGCCCGATGTTGCTGTTCGTGGCCTGGGCATCTTCTCTGCTCTTCCACCATTGCAGGGACCGCGGTGCCCTGTGCCCGCCCAGGTTTTGGGGTGCTGTGCCGGGGTGTGCTGTGTGCACGGTGCTCCCCCGATGCCCCTCTCCAGGGATGCTGGCCCTTGGCTAGCGGCCGCGCTCGGGGCTGGGACGGTGGCGGGTTGGTAGCAGCTTGCGTCACTTGCAACCATTTTTGTATAAATTAATAAAGGAAAATATTGGAAAAACCAGCCAGGATGGGCTGAACTCATTTGTCCTCCTTCGTGGGAGAAGGGAAGTGTTGGAGTGGGAAGGGATGGAGATTTGGGCTCTGAGCATCACTCAGTGCTGGGTCGCACGGCCCCGCTGGCCCCAGCGCAGAGCGCGAGGGTGCAAGGGATGGTGCGGGCGTGCAAAGGACACCACAAGTGTGCAAAGGACACCGCAAGTGTGCAAAGGATGCTGCGGGTGTGCAAAGGGTGGTGCGGGTGTGCAAAGGACACCGCAAGTGTGCAAAGGATGCTGCGGGTGTGCAAAGGATGCTGTGGGCATGCACGGGATGCTGCAAGTGTGCATGGCACTGTGGGTGTGCATGGTGCACAGGGTGAGGGTGTGCACAGGGTGAGGGTGTGCACAGGGTGAGGGTGTGCACAGTGTCAGGGTGTGCACAGGGTGAGGGTGTGCAAAGGGTGAGGGTGTGCACAGTGTCAGGGTGTGCACGGGGTTGTACAGGTGCCCGGTCCCCAGGGTGGTTTGTTCCCAGTGGTCCCCATTGCAGGGACCCCCATGCAAAGCCGGGGACCCCCAAGCAAAGCTGGGGACCCCAAGGGCTCTGGGCTCACCGGGAGCTCAGAGGAGACCCCGAAATGCTGGACTCAACAGGACCTGGAAGCCATGAGGCCATCAGCAGACGTCACCTGTTCCGGGAAAGCGCGGGATTTCTGTGTAATTACAACAAATTAGAAAACAGTAAATGCTACAAAGTGGTGGCTGTTGGGGTGGGGAAATGAGCTCAGGATGTGTGGGGTGGAAAAATGGGCTTGAGAGGGTGTAGGACACCCACCAAGATCAGTTATCCCATCTGGGATGGGACCTGGTTCCTGCTGAGCTCCCCGGGGCTGCGATGGGGATGGGGACCCCAAAAAGGAAGAGGGCGCGGGTTCCTCAGCGGCACCTTGTGCTGTGGGGATGAAAAGAGGATGAACGAACCCAAACGGAGCCAAATGCCAGAGAAATGCGCTGAAAGCCGGGGCTGGCGGCCGGCTCGGCAGCACCGGCACCGCGGCTCGGCCACGGGCCGCCCTCTGTCTCCTCTCACCTTGGGGTGGATTTCACAATGAGAATGACTATTTATTGTTCCTGCCTTGGAAATAAATACATGGAAATTAAGCAGAAAGGTGTGGTGTGCATTTAATTAGAGACAGGAAATGTGTCAAGTGGTTGGAGCGATGGAAGGGGGGGGAACGGGAGCACCGGGCTGGGAATGCGCTGTGGGACTCCTGGGTCCTCCTTCTGGTTTGGCGCTCAGCTCCCCGGCGTGACACCGTGTGTCGGGAGGACGGCAATTCCTGCGGCGTGAGCCATCCCGATAACGATCTGTTTGATCTGGGAAGGCTTCGGAGCGGCAGGGATGGCTCAGCCCATGCTGGGGCGGTTGGTGCCCTTTGGTGAGTCAGTGGCGGCCGCACAGGGATGGGACCACCACATCTCTGGGCACCACCACATCTCTGGGCACCGCGACATCCCTGGGCACCACCACATCCCTGGGCACCACCACATCCTTGGGCACCACCACGTCCTTGGGCACCACCATATCCCTGGGCACCATGACGTCCTTGGGTACCATGACATCCTTGGCACCATGACGTCCTTGGGTACCATGACATCCTTGGGTACCATGACATCCCTGGGCACCATGACATCCTTGGGTACCATGACATCCTTGGCACCATGACATCCCTGGGCACCGTGACATCCTTGGGTACCATGACATCCTTGGCACCATGACATCCCTGGGCACCGTGACATCCTTGGGTACCATGACATCCCTGGGCACCATGACATCCCTGGGCATCATGACGTCCTTGGGTACCATGACATCCTTGGCACCATGACATCCCTGGGCACCGTGACATCCTTGGGTACCATGACATCCCTGGGCACCATGACGTCCTTGGGTACCGTGACATCCTTGGGTACCATGACATCCCTGGGCACCATGACGTCCTTGGGCACTGTGACATCCTTGGGTACCATGACATCCCTGGGCACCATGACGTCCTTGGGTACCATGACATCCCTGGGCACCATGATGTCCTTGGGTACCATGACATCCCTGGGCACCATGATGTCCTTGGGCACCGTGACATCCTTGGGTACCATGACATCCCTGGGCACCATGACGTCCTTGGGTACCATGACATCCTTGGGTACCATGACATCCCTGGGCACCATGACGTCCTTGGGTACCGTGACATCCTTGGCACCATGACATCCCTGGGCACCATGACGTCCTTGGGTACCGTGACATCCTTGGGTACCACCACATCCTTGGGTACCAACACATCCCTGGGCACCGTGACATCCCTGGGCACCATGATGTCCTTGGGCACCATGATATCCTTGGGTACCACCACATCCCTGGGTACCGTGACATCCTTGGGCACCATGACATCCTGGGGCACCATGACATCCTTGGGTACCGTGACATCCTTGGGCACCATGACATCCTGGGGCACCATGACATCCTTGGGTACCGTGACATCCTTGGCACCGTGACATCCTTGGGTACCACCACATCCCTGGGCACCATGACATCCCTGGGCACCATGACGTCCTTGGGCACCACGATATCCTTGAATACCACCACATCCCTGGGCACCATGACATCCTCGGGCACCATGACATCCTTGGGTACCACCACATCCTTGGGTACCACCACATCCCTGGGTATCACCACATCCTTGGGTACCACCACATCCCTGGGCACCGTGACATCCCTGGGCACATCACGATGGACACTGAAGACCCCCAAAGCCAGGGCTCCGTGTCCCCCCTCTGCAAAGGTTCCCACGGGGCAGAACCCATCTGTGAGAAGCCAAACCACTCCATGGGACCCTGCAGAGCTGGTGGGGATCAGGGGAGAGACAAACGTCACCGGGGCAATCAGAACGTCTGGGAAACGTCTGGCGATGGGCTCGGATGGTACGTGGCTGCTCTGAGCACACGCACACGCCCTGGATGCCTTGTAAGAATAAGGGCCTGGATGTGGTTGTGACATCTGCCAGGCAGAGGAGAGTAATGAAAGCCGGTGATTCAGAGGTGAGGTGTTTGCCTGCAGGGTCGGGGAAGGATTCCCACCCTCCTGGGATGTTGCATCAACGAGAGCGGAGCATCTCGGCCGCGGACGGGTTTGCTTCCTCCCAACCGAGATTAGGAGGAAGCCACCGCAGAGCCGAGATGACACACGTCGCCTTCTTCCGGGATGAGAATCCCCGAGGTCCTCTGAGCAGGTGCCTGTTGTGCATCACCTCCAAATATGGAGCTCCCAATAACGCCCGTATCTAATCTCGGCATCAAATCGCCGCGCCATCGCTGCAGTAGACATCCAGGGGTACAATTTGCTGGGACAATTAATTACGGATGTGAGTTTACAAGCACAGCTACCAGCTGAAAAGCACCTTATCTGTGCCGGGGTATCTGGAGAGAGCTGAGCGCTGCGTACGGCCCCGCTTGGCGCTGCTGATATCACAGAGACCCGAGCCAGAGCCTTTCACCCTTTAGAATGAGTGGTTTTGGTTCAAATAAATGATTCCCCCCAATTTACTCTTGGGCCACGTTAGATCCAATGGGCCGGCCTTGCTGGTACTGGGTGCACACGGGGGGTTCGGAGCGGGGCAGGTGATGGGGAGGTGGGATGGGGCAGCTGCATTTTCGGTGGGTGGGTGTTTGGATCACGGTGGGTTTGCAAAACCATTGGATCACCACCACCAGGACCCCTTCCAGCCCATGGGGTCCCTGGGGGTGGCCCCCAAACGCCACCCGTGGCCCCACCACGGAGCCGCAGCCCATCGCGGGTCCCTGCTCGGGACGACCCGTCCTGGGTGTCGCAATCGCACGGAGCCATTTCCCAGGTGAGCCCCAGCCTGGGAACGCCCTGGGAACGTCAGGGAGGGGCGGGAGCCTCTTTAAAAGCCCCGCTGGGCCCCACGGGTATGGGTGCAAGGTGAGGAGAGAGCGGGCGTCACCAGTTCCCAAAGCCCGCGCCGCCGGATCGGTGACAGACGGACGCAGCAGGACTCGCGGACAGGGCCAGGTGAGGCTCTGGGAAGGACAAATCGGGACCTTTGGGTTGAATATTCAACCAGGAGCAGCCCCGGATGCGCTGCTGCAGGTTGGGCGGTGGAAACCCCCTCGAGCCCTTCGGCGGCGCCGCGCGCGGGGCCGGGAGGACGGGACCCTCCGGCTGCCTGGGGAGCACCGGGGGAGCTGGGATGGGGGCGGGTGGTCCGGCACACGGTTTGGCAGCGTCCATCGACCCACAGAGAGCCCAGCATTGGGGGTTGCCAGTGGGGCCTGGCCCCTGAAAAGGGGAATTTCCCCCCGGTGATGCCGGTGCTGTGGGCAGGGAGCACGGGGGTTGTGTCCATCTGCGGGTCCAGCTCAGGGTGCTGGTGCTGTTGAGTGTGCGAGGAAGGAGAGGAAGAGGAGAAAGAAGAGTGGGGACGGCAGCAGGAGCCAAGCGGCCGACGAGCCCCATCCTGCCCGTCCCGCCTACGGCGCCCAGCCCCGCCATAGCCGTGCCAGCACCCCTGCACCCCGCCACGGTGACAAAGTCCCGGTGCCCTGGGCTGGCCCTGGGGGCGCGTGGTGGGGCCGTGCGCGTTGGCCGTGCCGGTGCCGTGAGTCAGCGTGGGAGCAGGAGCCGCGATGCCCCGAGGACGGGCTGGGTGCGCTGGTGGGGAACCCGTGATGTGGGGTCTGCATTGGGGACCCAACGGGTGAAGGGGTGGGTGTGCAGTGAGTGCTCTGGCCTGGGTGCTGCTGATTGATTTTTGTTGGTAATTAATGGTCTGGGATGACGGGCCGGAGCTGGAGGTCTCTGGTGTGTGGCTGTGCCGAGCACTGCAGCTCATGGTGGGACCTCCTGCCAGCAATGGGACTGTTCAAGAGCCACCCCAGCACCCTGCAAGCCTCTGACCTTGTGGCCAGGAAGCCAATGGGACCTGGGGTGGGTTAGAAGGAGGTGGTCAGTGGGTCAGAGAGGTTCTCCTGCCCCTCTGCTCTGCCCTTGAAAAAAGGGTTTAGTTCAGATACTATCAGGATACATTGGGGAACATATAGATACACATAATGTAATCTATACAGCCATAGCACCCTGAGAACGCCCCATCTGGTCTGATCTGGGAAGCTAAGCAGGGTCGGGCCCGGTCAGTGCTTGGATGGGAGACCAGCTGGGAACAGCGGGTGCTGTGGGCTGAGCCAGCACTGGGCCCTTGTGGCCAGGAAGCCAATGGGACCTGGGGTGGGTTAGAAGGGGGTGCTCAGTGGGTCAGAGAGGTTCTCCTGCCCCTCTGCTCTGCCCTGGGGAGACCACACCTGGAATATTGTGTCCAGTTGTGGCCCCTCAGCTCCAGAAGGACAGGGAACTGCTGGAGAGAGTCCAGCGCAGCCACCGAGATGCTGGAGGGAGTGGAGCATCTCCCGTGTGAGGAAAGGCTGAGGGAACTGGGGCTCTGGAGCTGGAGAAGAGGAGACTGAGGGGGGACTCATTGCTGGGGATCAAGATGGAAAGGGGCAGTGTCAGGAGGATGGAGCCAGGCTCTGCTGGGTGACACCCAGTGACAGGACAAGGGGCAATGGGTGCAAACTGGAACACAGGAGGTTCCACTTAAATTCTGTGATTCTGTGACCGTCCCCACTCCCAGGATACAATGGCTCTGAGCTGTGGCACCGGGACACAGCAAAAGCTCCCGTGGGGACGAGGACAGCTCAGGAGGGCACCCAGCCATGATGAGACAACAAGTGCGGGAGGCCCAGGACTGAGCCTGGTGTCTCCTTCACCACCCTCATGCACCAGCGCCTTTGTCTTGGTGCTGACGTGGGGAGGTTGGTACAAAGGACGGACAGGGTGAGCCAGGCGTTGGGCACGGGGCAGGTCCTGGGGGCATCACGGGTGATGCTCCTGGGGTGGGGAATGTCAGGGTTGGGGTGCCGCTTTCCCCAAGCCCTGCTGGGGCAGCCTGCGTTACACCCGGTGTAAATGAGCGAAGACACAGGGAGCAACACACCCCAGCTCATCCCCTCCCCACCGCCGCCGGGGCAGGAAAGAGCCAAGGCCGGACAAGGTGACGCCGTTTCCGTCCCTGCCCGGGATGTGGACGCCGGACCCGTGACGGGGACCATCCTGTTGGGTCCGTCCATAGGAAGGAGCTTCCTGGCTTGGGGCAGCCCCAGGGCCACGGAGCGAGGAGAGGGAGCCCGGACATTGAGCAAGCAGGCAGGATTGGACCCCGGGGTGCGAGGGACGCCCTTGGTTTGGCTCGTGGGGGGCTCGGGCAGGTCCGGACCTGCCCGGCGGGGTGTTCCCGGAGCCGTGAAGCAAGAGGAAGGCTGGCCGGTAATTCCTGCCCTGGTCCCGCCGCCACCGCCGCCGCCACACGTCTCCCAGCCCCATTCCTCCCTAATGAGCCCTGGGAACCAGCGGCTGTGGCCCCAGCGCCATAATTGCCGCCTCGGCCTACGCGTGGGGGCGGCCGCCCCGGGGGGCAGGTGGGGCGGGTGCTGTGGGGCGGGTGCTGTGGGGCGGGTGCTGTGCCGGAGCGGGCGCCACAGTGCTGGGGACGGGAGGATTTTTGGGGTGACCCAGTGCGAGCAGTGACATGGGGACACCAGCACGGTGGAGGGTGCTTTTCGCCTGATCGAGGGCTTCCCGTGACCCCGGGGCTGGTGGCACCAGAGACCCCCGTGCATGCCCGGAGATGGCACCATGAGCTTTGGTGGCACGCTGCCTGCCTTTCTACCCCCATTTTCCCCAGTATGGCCATATGGGGTGTCCCGCGGCCCCTGTCCCTGACCCCCGTCCCCGCAGGTAGCGATGGAGCAATGCACAGAGCTGGAATGGGCCGTCCAGGTGCTGGTGAACAACTTTGACAAGTACTCCAGCCACCGCTGCTGCTGCAAGAAGCCGCGGCGCATCACCAAGAAGGAGTTCCGCAAGATGCTGAGCCACGAGCTCAACCACATGCTGACGGTGAGCCCGGGGCGCGTGGGGCCGGGGGACCCGCTCCTCCCGCTCGCGTGGGGTCCCCCCCTGCGCCCCGCTTGCCCCGGTGTGAGCCGTTCGGCTCTGTCTCCCCGCAGGACACCGGGAACCGGCGAGCGGCCGATAAGCTCATCTGCGACCTGGATGAGAATAAAGACGGGCGCATCAGCTTCGAGGAGTACTGGACCTTGATAGGCGGCATCGCCAGCCCCATCGCCCAGATCATCCGCCAGCAGGAGCAGGGTGTTAAGCTCACCAAGTAGCCAGCAGCACCCAGACCCCCCCATGGGCGCAGCCCCCCGGGTTCAGCCCCTGCTTCTCCACAGCTCCCCGCTTCTCGCCTCTCCTGCTGCTGAGCCCGGTCCTGAGCCCCAGCCCGTCCTGGTTCACCCCGGTGCACCCCGGTTCACCCCGGTGTCCCCACAGCTTTGCTGGCTGAGCTGAGCCACGTCGGGATGCGATGGGGCGGGCAGACCCTGGGGGTGGGAGCGGGGGGTGCGAGGCCTCGGCAGCCTCGGGGGGCTCCTCCTCGCCCCACGCCATCCCCGCCCTCACCCTCCCCGCCAAGCCCTGTCCTCGGCTTCCCCTCATCTAGGACACGAATTCCGCCTGTTCTCAGACTTCCGGGACACGGCCCCGCTGGTAGAAACCCATCAGTACCGGGACCCCCTCTCCCCTCGGAGCTGACCCTCAGAATTGGGGGTGTCCTTGGGAAGAAGGTGCCTTTCCCCAACCCGAGCGGGTGAAGGGTCTGTCCTGCCCGCGCTCCCCGGTGCTCTGGTCCCCTGGGCTGGGGGAGCGCGCGGTCCCCTCCGGGCGCCACCACTGTGGTTATTTATTGCAGCAATAAAGTTTGGAGGAGCAGCGGGCGATACTGAGGATTTGCCTTCCCGGGGGGTGCCCCCCAGCCTGCGTGCACCGAGGGGACGCGGGGGACCGAGGGTCTGCCCTGTCCCCTGTCGCCCACCCACTCACGGCATGGCCTGGGCTGGTGGGTGACAACGGCTGCCCCAGCCCTCTGGCCTCGCAGGGATGAGCTCCCTGGGGCGATGGAGCCACCACGAGGTGTCAGCAGACACCCTGGCCTCCCAGCACCCCACCAGCCCTGCAGCACCGCGAACCGCCGCTGGGGCACAGGGTGTGGGCACTGCTGTCACATAGCCCAGGGGACCCTCTGCATGTCCCCATGTGGGGTCTGAGCAGCGTGGGACCACAGCCCCACATCCGTGCACCCAAGGACATGGCCACACATCCTGGGGGACCTTGTTCGTGTCCCCATGTGGGGTCTGAGCAGCGTGGGGCCACAGCCCCACATCTGTGCACCCAAGGACATGGCCACACATCCTGGGGGACCTCATCTGTGTCCCCATGTGGGGTCCAATCAGCCTGAGACCACAGCCCCACATCCGTGCACCCAAGGACATGGCCACACATCCTGGGGGACCTTGTCCGTGTCCCCATGTGGGGTCTGAGCAGCCTGGGACCACAGCCCCACATCCGTGCACCCCAAGGACATGGCCACACATCCTGGGGGACCTTGTCCATGTCCCCATGTGGGGTCTGAGCAGCCTGGGGCCACAGCCCCACATCTGTGCACCCAAGGACATGGCCACACATCCTGGGGGACCTTGTCCATGTCCCCATGTGGGGTCTGAGCAGCCTGGGGCCACAGCCCCACATCTGTGCACCCCAAGGACCACAGCCCCATGTCTGTGCACCCCAAGGACCACAACCACACATCCGTGCACCCCAAGGACATGGCCACACATCCCAGGCGGCCTTGTCCATGTCCCCATGTGGGGTCCGAGCAGCCTGAGACCACAGCCCCATGTCTGTGCACCCCAAGGACCTGGCCACACATCCTGGGGATTTTGGGGCACCCCAATTCCTGCGCTGCATCTCGGCGCACCCCATGCCCCCCCCCAGGCTGGGATCACCTCCGTGGCGCCGCGTGTGCCGGGACCCCGCAGGCCACCAGCGCTCGGCGGGGACTGTGCCGCCGCTCGGGTTGTGGCGCCTGGGGACGCCCACGGTGTTGGCAGAGAGCCCGGCCCGGCATCCTCAGCGCCTGCTGGGGATTTTCCACTGGGAGGGGACTTGGCCCTGGGCCTGCGATCATGGCGCTGCCCCCTGCGCCCCTCACTCCCATGGCAGGGGGGTGGCAGCACCTTGGAGCTGAGACCCCTTTCCCCAGTCAGACCCCCCCTCACCGACCCTGCTGCTCCCTCCGCGATGCAGGAGCATCACCGGCTTCTCCTGTCCCCCCGCCGGCGCTGCCCACCTTCCCCTGCCCTGCAGCGCTGGGGGTCCCGGGCAATCTGGGGGTGCCCCCATGGGCGATGGCGCAGCGGGGCAGGGCGGCGCTGAGTCACGGTGCAGGAATCCTCAGGCGTGGGCAGGGCTGTGAATCACCGCGCCGGCGATGGGGCGAGCGGGCTCGGCTGGTGCTGCTCACAAGGAATCCCAGCGATCCGGCAGCCTCGGGACCTCTAGAATTGACCTGGAGCGTGAGGGGCAACCAACCCCCAGCACCTCATTTGTAGATGCGGATAGGCTGCAGTGATCAGAGTCAATTCAGGATGTGCCCCTCTTGTTTGTGCTTCCCCGCAGGACCCGAGCAGCCGGGCTGGGGCTCCGAGCAGTCGTAACCCCCACACTGGTGCTGGTTCAAGCTGGGTGTGTTATTTCCCACCCCGGAGCTGCTCAGAGCAAACATGGGTGCATGTGGAGCCCAGGGCACGGGAGGAGCTGCCGCAGGGCACGGGCATGCAGGACGTCCGTGTGTCCGCGTGGGCAGGCGGTGGTTTGTGTGCTCAGCGGCTGCACCCATGGGTGCTCCTCCTGGAAAGCCCTGGGGCACTTTGCAACGGCACCGTATGGCAGGCGGGGAGTGGGACGCTGCGGGGCTGCAGGACAGGGATGGGACTGCCAGGCTCTGCGGCTGGCCCCAGTTTAGGGAGCTCAAGCCCACGGTCCTGTCCCCGCGTCCTCGGTGGGATCAGCTCTGGGGACCCTGTGCCAGCTGCTAACCCAGTCCTGGCAGTGCAGCAGCCTCCGGGTCCCACATGGCACAAGGTTTGTAAGGTTTCAGAAAACGCCCCAAATACATTCCCCCCCAGTCTTCCCCAGGTGCCACAGCCCCAGGAGAAGGAAAACAGGTTCCTCTGCAATCCCCAGGGACTGCAAGGTTGGCTCAGGATGCTCAGTGCCACCTTGGGTTATGGCAGATGAGGATTTACCCTGGTTCCCTCCTCCAAACAAAAGCTCTTGCAGGGGGCAGCAATGCAAATAGAACTGGGGTCTGTGCAGCACAGCCAGGTGCCCTCCCCGCTGCTCTGCCAGCGTGGCCACCGCGCTGGGAGAAGCTCTGGCCCCCAGCATTGCCACCTTCCACCAGCACTCGGGGAGGGAGGGCGACGGGCACCAGCTGAGCAAGGGCGGCTGAAGGAGCTGCCCAGTTATATGGGGGGGACACATGGGACTGAGCCCCACCAGCATCCTCATCGATGAGAGGGTCAGGGAAGGCCTCGTTCCTCCCCAAAGCTGCTTACCCCCATCTGCCGACACCGCGCGCTGCGGTTGACGCCGTGGCCGGTGAACGCCGTCCTTGGCCCCTCTGTGCCAGCAACTGGATGGGCGCAGCTTCTGGGTGCTGCTGGAGGACAAGGACAACATGATGGACTCCAAGGAGCTCCTGCACCTCCTGGGCTGCCTCAGCATGTTCTGCAATGACTGCTGTGCTAAGGTTTCACCAACAGCATCGAGCCCCAGCCTGTGGCACAAGTAAAGCTGCTGTCACCTCCCCAGACAGAGCCTGTTTGTGTTGGGGACACTGGAATGGGAATGCTTGGGACACCCAGAAAGCTGGGGGTGTGGGGGACACTGCAGTGATGGCTTAGGCGGCGACGTGGGCTGGTGATCGGCTTCCTCAAGGAGTCCCAAGGATGCTCCAGCCCTCCCCAGTCCCCTCAGTCGTCCCTTGGCTGCTCCCTCGGTCCCCAGACTTCTTAGCAGGGCCAGCAGCACCCAAACCCACCCACCTCCCACTAACGGGATCACACAGTTCGTTAGGCAAAAATGGGGTGCGGGCGAAACCACCTGCGTGGAGCTGCTGGGAAAGCCTGGAGGCGAGGGGGCTGCACGGGCCGGCGCCACCCCAGCTGGGCTATAAATGCCCCTCGCACTCAGGCTGCGGCACCCCGGCCGCTCACCGCACCCGCACCGCACCGACCCGGTGAGTGTCCGCTCCCGCATCGCCCGCCCCGCAGCTTCGCTCCCCTGCTGCAATTCACCCCAATAGTCCAGGGGTGCTGGGGTTGAGCTGCCACTCCACAGCGTTGTGGGTTGATTTGGGCAGGGTGGGGGGATGGATGAGGCTGAGGGGTGACCTCATTAATGGGGGTGGTCAGTAGGGCAGAGGGGTTCTCCTGCCCCTCTGCTCTGCCCTTGAAAAAAGGGGTTAGTTTAGATACTATCAGGATATATTGGGGAACATATAGATATACATAATGTAATCTATACAGCCATAGCACCCTGGGAACGCCCCATCTGGTCTGATCTGGGAAGCTAAGCAGGGTCGGGCCCGGTCAGTGCTTGGATGGGAGACCAGCTGGGAACAGCGGGTGCTGTGGGCTGAGCCAGCACTGGGCCCTTGTGGCCAGGAAGCCAATGGGACCTGGGGTGGGTTAGAAGGGGGTGCTCAGTGGGTCAGAGAGGTTCTCCTGCCCCTCTGCTCTGCCCAGGGAGGTTGTGGAGTCTCCTTCTCTGCAGACATTCAAACCCCCTGGACCCCTTCCTGTGGAACCTCAGCTGGGTGTTCCTGCTCCGGGGGGATTGCACTGGATGAGCTTTCCAGGGCCCTTCAACCCCTCACATTCTGGGATCCTGTGATTGCCACCCTGGGCTCGCCCTGACCCCATTCCCCGGTGCTCTGTCCTCCAGAAGCTGGCCATGGCGTGTCCCCTGGAGCAGGCGCTGGCCGTGATGGTCACCACCTTCCACAAGTACTCAGGGAAGGAAGGGGACAAGTACAAGCTCAGCAAGGGGGAGCTCAAGGAGCTGCTGAACAAGGAGCTGCCCGTCTTCGGGAGCGTAAGTGGCCGTGGGGACACGTCTCTTTGTGTCCCTTGGAGATGCTCGGGTGTTGGAGGGGCAGGACCCAAACAGCCTTGGCTCTTCCCCTACAGCACGGTACAAATGAGGGTGAGACACAGTGCTCTCTGAATTTCCCAAGCCCTGGGGATGAGGAGGGACGAGACCAGGAGGACCCGAGCTCAGACCTAAAGGAAACTTGGCTTTCTTACAGCCACCGAAACATTTTGATTGGCAAAGAAAATTACGCTCCGATTTCAATTGGTTTTAATCCTGTTACTTTCAACCCCCACTTCCCCTTCTTGGCTTGCGGTTTAAATTGGGAGGAGAGATTTTTGTAGCCGTTTTCATGATGGAGAATCAGACTTGCCATAGGCACGACCCCATCACGGGTAAACCACCTGTATTTCCAAACACAAAGAGAAAACCCTTCATCAAAGCAGGGGGAGGGAAGCACAGGCTCTTTACAGCCTTCCCTGTAAGCAGCAGGGCTGGATGGGGAAGCACTCACCCCCGCACCCCAAAACCCCTTATCCACCCCAGAAACAAATGGACGAGGCTGAGTTCAAGCGGCTGGTGAACGACCTGGACCACAACAAGGACAGCGAGGTGGACTTCAAGGAGTACGCCTGCTTCCTGGCCTGCATCACCATGGGCTTCAACGAGTTCTTCCAGGACGGGCCCCCCAAGCAGCCCCGCAAGAAGTGACCCCGCAGCCGGGCTTTCAATAAAAGCTTTGCCAGAGCTCGGTGGGTGTTGGGCGGCAGAGGGTGACTCACGCTTTCCTCCAGCTCCGTGGGATTTTCCACGGCGCAGCTCAGCCCCGGAGGCATCTTTCAGATATAAGGGTTGAGTAAAACCAGCTCAGCGACATCGTTGGACTTTCCACCCCGAACCTGCTCCTGCTGGCTCTGCAAGGAGCTCAGGGCATGCTGAGCTCAAAACACAGGAGCTCCCCTAAGCCCGGCTCGCGAGCCTCCCCTAAGCCCAGCTGGCGAGCCCCCCCTGAGCCCAGCTCGCGCGCCTCCCCTGAGCCCAGCTCGCGAGCCCCCCTAAGCCCAGCTCGCGCGCCTCCCCTGAGCCCAGCTCGCGAGCCCCCCTAAGCCCAGCTCGCGAGCCCCCCTGAGCCCAGCTCGCGAGCCCCCCTGAGCCCAGCTCGCGAGCCTCCCCTGAGCCCAGCTCGCGAGCCCCCCCTGAGCCCAGCTCGCGAGCCCCCCTGAGCCCAGCTCGCGAGCCCCCCTGAGCCCAGCTGGCGAGCCTCCCCTAAGCCCAGCTCGCGAGCCCCCCTGAGCCCAGCTCGCGAGCCCCCCTAAGCCCAGCTCGCGAGCCTCCCCTGAGCCCAGCTCGCGAGCCCCCCTGAGCCCAGCTCGCGAGCCCCCCTGAGCCCAGCTCGCGCGCCTCCCCTGAGCCCAGCTCGCGAGCCTCCCCTGAGCCCAGCTCGCGAGCCTCCCCTGAGCCCAGCTCGCGAGCCTCCCCTGAGCCCAGCTCGCGAGCCCCCCTGAGCCCAGCTCGGTCATTGCGAGCTGCCCCGAGGGTTTGGGTAGAGAAAGTTGTCATGGAGGAACCGGGCAGGAACGTGCAAGGTGCACAACAGCCAGAGCACGTTCCCTGTTCTCATGGGAAAGAGCTGGAGCCACAGGGGACCCTTGGTCCCCTTGGGATGCGGAAGAGCCCATGAACTGCACCAAAGGACCCCCGGGTTGGCCAGGGAGCTGCAGATACGCAGTGATTTCCTGGGCACGCCGTTCTACCAGGAAGCTGGGGCTCAACCCCCCCCAGCAGGCCCTGACAGGTCTGGGCTGGTTTGCAGCTGCTCTCCAGCACTCCCGGAACCCCAGAGAAACCACCCCAGGTTCAAAAAGCCCTTATGAAGCACCTGGACCCTTGCACTGCACAACCCAAGTCCTTCCAGCACCTCCAAACCTCACCCTGCCCCTTCCCCTCTTTATAAAACCCCAGGAGCTTCCACCCCTCCCACTAATTTAAACCAGCTTGCAGCTGGTTCTTAACGAGATGAGGCTCAGGCTTGGGTTTGGTTTCTTTTGCCAAAATGGTCCTTAAAGGAACACCTGATGTGGGGAGACGCTGCGCAGTGTTTGGTCCCAGAGCCGGGAGTGGGGTTCTGCACCCTGTTTTCCCCGCTCTCATCCCCCAGCAGCAGGTGCCGGTGTCCCCAGGGGGCTCGGCCAGGCTTGGGGACACCCGGGGTGTTTGCCAGCCCTTGCACCACAATGAGCAGCCAGCTCACCCCATTGTGGGGGCTGCAAGCTCCTGGTTTTATCCCGCAGCCGCCGACACGTGTCCGGGACACGCAGGCACCGAAATAGTGCTCCGTTACACAACGGGCGTTGTGACGCGCTGCCCTCCCTATTAGGAAACAGAAATTGCTTGCAGTCGAGTGAAAACCAGAGAAAAACCTCACCCAAAGCCCAGCGAAACACAGAAGCCCTGGGCAAACCCTGTGGGGGTTCGCGCGGCTCCAGACACCCCTGGGATGCTTGGCGCGCCGCGTCTCGGCCCGCGCCGCCATCACCGGCCCTCGCCGGCATCACCGGCCCTCGCTTCGCCCCGTGCCCCCAGGGGTGATGCTGGTCCCAGTCCCTGGTCCTGGTCCCTTGGGGACACATTTTGCTTTCCCTAACCCACAGCAGTGCAGGAAGGGGGATGGTTTGGGGGGCCAGGGCGGCTCCCAGGGGTTCCTCTCCTCCTCCGCCAGCCAATGTCCAAACGGGCGCAGGATCGGCGCTGGTGCCGTCCCCCGTGAGCGAGGGAGGTGTCCCGGGCGGGGCTATAAATGCCGTGGCCCCGCACCAGCTCGCCTCCCGCCCTGCCCGTCCTCGCCTGTTCCGCTCGAGCTGCCGGTGAGTTGGTTTCTTCCCTACAACGCCGCGTTCCCCCCGCGCGCCGGCCGGACAGATGTTGCCGACAGATGTTGCCGAGGTTTCCTCCCTGCGGCTGCGTTTCACCTCCGAGAGCTGGAAAACTGGGTGTGCGCCCTCCCTGCCTGGCTCTGGGAGGGAGCTGCTGCCTCCCCCATGTTCTCCCCCCCGGGCGCTGCTCAGCACCATTACCAGCACAGCCACTCTAGCGGGAGGGTGAAATTAGGGAGGAAGTGGTGGTGAATCCGGGGGTGTTCATGATCTGGGGGGCTGGGGGAGAGCGTTGCCCCCCAGCACGGGGTTGCTTGGGGATGCTGAGCTCTGCACTCACCTCCCTGTGCTGTTGGTGCCTCCAGGCTGGCTGGTGTCCCCATGGCGTCTCCCCTGGAACTGTCCCTGGCCTCCATCGTCTCCACCTTCCACAAGTACTCGGGGAAGGAGGGGGACAAGTACAAGCTCAGCAAGCAGGAGCTCAAGGAGCTGCTCACCAAGGAGCTGCCCAGCTTCAGTGTAAGTGCGGGGCAGGCGCCGCGCGTCTCAGGGCTCAGAGATGTGGCCCTTGATGCAAAAGTCCCATTTTAACCCTTTCTTTCCCCTCCCCCCCGGGCAGAAACAAACCAGTGAGGCAAACTTACAGAAGCTCATGAATGACCTGGACAACAACAGCGACAGCGAGGTGGATTTCCAAGAGTACGTGATCTTCCTGGCCTGTATGGCCATGATGTGCAACGACTTCTTCCAGGATTATCCGGACAAGATGCCGCGCAGGAACTGAGCGCGGGGCACCGTCCCCGGGCTGCGCCGCCACCCTCCCAACCTTCCCGCCGCCTTCCTCATGTTCTTTCAATAAAAGTTGTTTTAAACAAAGTTCTCTCTGTGGGATTTGTAATGGGGGTTTCCTGCCCCAGGGCCAGGGGTGCTGGCACATTAGGTGAGACCAAGATTTGGACCCTGCTTTGGAGAGCAGTGAAAAGGGACCTGGGGGTCCTGGGGACAGCAGGGTGAGCATGAGCCAGCACTGGGCCCTTGTGGCCAGGAAGCCAATGGGACCTGGGGTGGGTTAGAAGGGGGGGTCAGTGGGTCAGAGAGGTTCTCCTGCCCCTCTGCTCTGCCCTGGGGAGACCACACCTGGAATATTGTGTCCAGTTGTGGCCCCTCAGCTCCAGAAGGACAGGGAACTGCTGGAGAGAGTCCAGCGCAGCCACCAAGATGCTGGAGGGAGTGGAGCATCTCCCGTGTGAGGAAAGGCTGAGGGAGCTGGGGCTCTGGAGCTGGAGAAGAGGAGACTGAGGGGGGACTCATTGCTGGGGATCAAGATGGAAAGGGGCAGTGTCAGGAGGATGGAGCCAGGCTCTGCTGGGTGACACCCAGTGACAGGACAAGGGGCAATGGGTGCAAACTGGAACACAGGAGGTTCCGCTGGAAGATGAGAAGCAACTTGTTGGGGGTGAGGGTGGCAGAGCCTGGCCCAGGCTGCCCAGGGAGGTTGTGGAGTCTCCTTCTCTGCAGACATTCAAACCCCCTGGACCCCTTCCTGTGGAACCTCAGCTGGGTGTTCCTGCTCTGGGGGGATTGCACTGGATGAGCTTCCCAGGTCCCTTCAACCCCTCACAATCTGGGATTCCCTTTCATGTACACATTGCTGGATGATGAGAGTGAGTCAAAGGACGTTCCCAGCTGGAGTTTGCTGTCTCCAGCCCTCATCACCCACCCGTGGGTCGATCCTCGTGAGTCAGTGGCAGCTCAGCCCCGGTAACGGCCCCGCTGGGCTGGGCGGGGCAGCAGCTTTCACGGGGATTAAGGCGTCTGATCCAAGGGCTCAGAATGGAATCAAATGGAACCATTTCAGTTGGAAGAGATGCCCGGGATCAGCCCAACCACAACCAAACTGTGGCACCAATCGCCATTTGAGGCTTTAACCAGGGCAGCACTTGCACTCAGAGGCACATCCTGGGACTCAGAGCAGCTGGGACTCGAACCCACAACTCCTTGTTTACAGAGCTAGTGACCCATCCACTGGTCCACTGCTGCGTATGAGAGGCACCTTGCACCCTCTTCACCCCAGTGACCCCTTGGGGGTTCCCCAACCCCCAGTTTTTGGATCCAGTGTTCAGCTTGGGGGGGACTTGGGGGGAGTCCCTGGGGTTTGGGGGAGCCCCTGGGGTTTGGGGGGGTGCTCCAGGGAATGAGGGAGCAGGTCTGGGGGGTTCCCACGGTTTGGGGGGACCCTGGGAGGGGGAGCTCGGGGGGCCCTGGGGTTTTTGGGGAGCCCTAGGTGTGGAGTCAGAGATTGGCCCGCATTGGCCACACCCACTGCAGGGAGACCACCAATGGGGGTGTGGGAGGGGCGGGGCTTATGTGCGTCATGCTCCTGGGGGTGGAACCCAGCTAGGGTGGGTGGGAAAGGGGCAGGGCCTGAATGGGACACTCCTATTTGAGGGTGGAAGACTGAGGTGGGGTTTGGGGCGGGGCCTCCGTTGGACACACCCCCTTCAGGAGCCCAGCTGGGTGATACAGAAGGCGGTGGAGTCCAAAAGGGGGCGGAGCCTGAACAAGACACACCCCCAACAGGCCACACATCTCAGGAGGGGGCGGTGCCTCAGCTGCAGGGGCGGAGTCCTCCCGGGGAACTCCCCTCTGCCCCATAAGTGTCCCCGAAACCTCCCAAAGCAGAGTCATGACATGATATTTTGGGGTCAAAACACCCATTTTTATGAATTCGGGGGGTCCTGGTCTCCTCACTGGTCTGTACTGGGAGTCCTTGGGCTGCAGTTGAGGAGCCGCCCCGCCCCTTGGCCCCGCCCCTCGTTGGCCACGCCCCCCCCCCCCGCTGGCCACGCCCCCATCCTGCATCTCCAGTCTTTACACCACATGGGAAGATACACACTAATACCACCTGTTTTAAAGGGAAAAAAGAGTCAATTTGCTGCTTGGGAAGGTGAACACCCACAGGGGTGTGGGGGTGGGCGCCAGCAAGGTAAAAACATGCAAAATAAGAGCATTTACAAAGAATTTCTGTACGGTAGAAATTCACAATATAGACCTATTTTTTGCCACGTGTTTGAAAACAACGACCACGTTTATCACGGGAAACATCCACAGAAGGCTCCAAACCGCCCAAGCATCTGATTTCTACTGGAAAGCACCGAACTTTCGTTAAGAAGGTACCAAAGATGAGACTCGTGAGCAGTAGAGGGTTAAAACACCCGGTTATTCAGGAGATACCAAAAGGAACGAGGAAAGGGGAATATGATGGAGAGATGACTTAGAAGGGAGCTCAGCACCGTTACGCATCATCTGCAGAGAGGCTGTCGCGGAAAGTCATTATCTGCCCCTCCAAATCCCTCGGGGGCGTTATAAATGTGACAGATTGGGACCTACAAAGCAACGGGCATTAAAAGAAAAGAGACACCTGCTTGGAGATCATCTCTGCCGGGACTCGAACCCGGAACCTCTGGATTAGAAGTCCAGCGCGCTCGTCCATTGCGCCACAGAGACCTCCCCATGGCAGCAGCGTCGGAACCAGAACTGGAAAACCCGCGTGCGGCGTCCGGGGGTCTGAACACCCCATGAAAACCCCACGCCCGGACCCATCTCCCCAGCAAAGCATCTCCACGCAGCCCGTTCTTCCACGGGGATGCCGGGGATGATCCACATTGCGCTCGGCAACGGGGATGCTGCAAAAACCTGGATGCGGGCTTGTGTTTGCAGCTCTGGCACTTTCCTGCAGCGTCTCCGGGGGCAGAGAGAAAGCCTGGAGCAGAGTTAATTGCTCGGCAGCATCGTGGCATCCAAGGGAGATAAAGATGAAAGAGGATTTGGCTTACGACACCGGGAAAGCAGAGACCTGTGGTTCGAGCGGAGAAACAGAAGAAAAAGCAGCTATCATGTCTTTATTTTAAACAAGCTGTCAATCAAGGGTTTAATGCTTTTCTATATGGAGAAAAATTACATCGTAACAACAGGAAACATCCTTTTACATCCACTGAGTTACTGAGCGATTGATCGGACTCTGTGACACGATTCCCGGCTGTGAATAAACACGCTCACGAATTTCGGAGCAGTGTTAATCACAAATGTGCTGTTAATTAGGGATAAACACGAAAGGCACAGAAATACAACAGCCTGGGTGAGCCCACTTGGAGCAATCCCTGCCAAATAACTGAGCTGTACAGCAATGGTTTTACTGACAGGTCAGTGGGTGAGCCCAATTTAAGTTTAATATTAATCATTTAGCTTAAGTAAATGCATAGTGAACACAACGAATCAGCTAGAAGTATAAAGTTGTGTGATTTTTAATATACTCTTTGTTTGGTAAACTGGATTTGCTAAAATGTTAAGCTGTAAAGTTCTGCTCATATTTACCAAAAGCAACTACAAATTACACGGAACGTTTGCAAGAGAAGGTCCAGTTTGCACTTTGCTGGGATCCAAGGGTAACACGGAGACATCAGAGATCTGCAAAATGGGGCGGATTTGTCACCTCACTGAGAAGAAAGGGTTTATTTAGACGAAACAGTACCTGCAAGGTTTGTGGCTTCTTGAGCAGTAAAACCCAGCTATAAGGGGTGGGAAGGAAGGCCTGGGCTTAACTTCTGTCAGACAAACCCTTCCTGCTGCAAGAGACACCCGGTAAACTGATAATCCTTGAAATGAAATGGCTCTGTGGACCAAGGCGCTGTAATCCCAGCAGGGCCTGGAGAAAAGTCACCAGCCCATAGGGTGAACAAAGGCTGCACTTAAAACATGACATGTAATAAATCTTAGATAAAGTTGAAAAGCACCAATGTAGAAAAGAAAGAAGAAGGAAAAGAAAGAAGGAAGGAAAAGAAGGAAGGAACAGAAAGAAGGAACAGAAAGAAGGAAAAGAAAGAAGGAACAGAAAGGAGGAACAGAAAGAAGGAACAGAAAGAAGGAAGGAGGAAAAGAAAGGACGAAGGAAGGAGGAAAGAAGGAGGGAGGAAAAGGAAGGAAGGAAAAGGAAGAAGGAAAAGGAAGAAGGAACCCTCCAATCTGCCACACTGCTCAGACTGCACCCCCCCAATCCACCACACTGCTCCGAGTGCACCCCCCAAGTGCACCCCCCGATCAGCCGCACTGCTGAGTGCACCCCCCAATCAGCCACACTGCTCCGAGTGCACCCCCAAGTGCACCCCCGATCAGCCGCACTGCTCAGATTGCACCCCAAAATCAGCCACACTGCTCCGAGTGCACCCCCCAATCCGCCACACTGCTCAGAGTGCACCCCCAAATCAGCCACACTGCTCCAAGTGCACCCCCAAGTGCACCCCCTGATCTGCCACACAGCTCAGAACGCACCCCCCAATCTGCCACACTGCTCCGAGTGTAACCCCCAATTAGTCACGCTGCTCAGAGTGCACCCCAAAATCAGCCACACAGCTCAGAATGCACCTCCCAATCAGCCACACTGCTCCGAGTGTAGCCCCAATTAGTCACACTGCTCCGAGTGCACCCCCAAATCAGCCACACTGCTCCGAGTGCACCCCCCAAGTGCACCCCTGATCTGCCACACTGCTCAGAACGCACCCCCCAATCCGCCACACTGCTCAGAGTTCACCCCCAAATCAGCCACACTGCTCCGAGTGCACCCCCAAGTGCACCTCCTGATCTGCCACACAGCTCAGAATGCACCCCCCAATCTGCCACACTGCTCCGAGTGTACCCCCCAATTAGTCACACTGCTCCGAGTGCACCCCCAAATCAGCCACACTGCTCCGAGTGCACCCCCCAAGTGCACCCCCTGATCTGCCACACAGCTCAGAATGCACCCCCCAATCCGCCACACTGCTCAGAGTTCACCCCAAAATCAGCCACACTGCTCCGAGTGCACCCCTTATCAGCCGCACTGCTCAGAATGCACCCCCCAATCTGCCACACTGCTCCGAGTGTACCCCCCAATTAGTCACACTGCTCCGAGTGCACCCCAAAATCAGCCGCACTGCTCAGAATGCACCCCCCAATCTGCCACACTGCTCCGAGCGCACCCACAAGTGCACCCCCCAATCAGCCACCCTGCTGGAAATGCACCCCCAAATGCACCCACTGATCAGCCACACTGCTCTGCATGCATCCCCCAAGCGCACCCCCGATCAGCCACACTGCCCCGAGTGCACCCCACAAGTGCACCCCCCAATCAGCCACCCTGCTGGAAATGCATCCCCAAATGCACCCACTGATCAGCCACACTGCTCCGAGTGCACCCCCCAAGCGCACCCCCGATCAGCCACACTGCTCCGAGTGCACCCCCCAAATAAGCCACACTGCTCCGAGTGCCACCAAAGCCCCGTCGCCTCCCCGTGCTCCTCCAGCACACGCTCGTGTGACACAAGGACGTGCTCACGGGTACCAAGCGCTCCTCGCTGAACACAACGCATCTCTGTAGCTTCAATAACTCTCCCCCCGCAAACCAACCATCCCTGTCACCTCTGTCCCTGTCACCTCCGTACGTGACACACGAGGAGGGCACAGACTGGAGCGAGCAGCAGCGATGCAGGCGCTGGAGTTTCGATGCTGGAGGACGCCGATACACCCATTTCTGTGGGAAGAGATGACAATGGAACTCAGGAAGCTCTGCAGCGTATTTTGAGATCAGAAACATCAAGTTACAAGTGTGATGGGAGTGAAAAAGTTGCCGAAGGTCCAAGCAAGGTGGGAATTGGCCCCCAGTCGCCTTCCAGGATCAAATCACTTTCCACAGATGGGGAGAACATGAGCCAGGAGCAGGGATGCAGTAGAATGGGGTGAAGCAAGATAATTTACTACCCTATAACAGCCATTTTAGGACTTTTGGAAACTTAATATTACCTTTTACTGGAACGCCTCCTCTCCTCCAAGGAATGCCAACCTAACAAAGCATCACATTACCTCCCGCCCCCCAACATTATTAGTGTTTTTGCCCTAAAATGACTTATTTAGCCGCAGATTGCCGTCCTCCCCCAGCGTATGTTTCAGGTTTTGCCTCTTTGCTTTAAAAACAAACCAACCAAGCCACCACTCGTAGGATCGGCCTGGTAAGCCGAGCCCTGCCTGTCGCTGTCCCCTCGGCGCCACGGCCGCAGCGACTCCCGGGCCTCCCGAGCGGCTCCTTCACTTCCACCAAGTCGCTGTTTCCTCGCTGCCCGCGTCCCCTCCACCCCCCGGCTGTCCCGAGCCGGCCCCGCCGCTCCCCGCAGCCCGGCCGGGCCTCCCCTCACCGCCTGCGGCCACTTCTCGCACCTCAGGCCGCTGTCCCGTGGCCTCTCGCTCCGTCCCCCCACCCCCGGCCGGGCTCCCGGGGCCGCTCCGCCCGGGCTCGCCCGCCGTGTTCCGGCGCTTCCCCGCGCTCCTTTGTCCCCTCCCGGGCCGGCCCTTTCCGCCCGGGGCGGTCGGAGTTTCCATGGGGATGGAGGGGCCGGGCCCGGGCAGCGCCGCCCGTCCCGCTCTGGGCTCCGCAGAATCGCTCGGAAGAGACGCCCAGGGGGCTCCGACCATAACCCAACCGACTCCAGCACCACCCCGTGTCCCTAAGAACTTCGTCTGTCCAGCCCTCCAGGGATGGCGACTCCAGCACTGCCCTGGGCAGCTGTTCCAACACCCACAGCCCTTTGGGGAGAAATCACCCCAAATTTCCACCCTCAACGTCTCCTTGAGGCCGTTTCCTCTGCTCCTGGTGCTTGTTCCTGGGGAGCAGAGCCCGCCCCCCCATGCTCCAAGCTCCTTTCAGGCAGTTCAGAGATCAGAAGGTCTCCCCTCAGCTCCTGTTCTCCAGCTGAACCCCCAGCTCCCTCAGCCGCTCCATCACCCTTGTGCTCCAGCCCCTCACCAGCTCCGTTCCCTTCTCTCAACTCCAGCACCTCAAGGCCTTTCTTGGTGGGAGGTGATCCCGACACCCCTGGGGGCGCCATTCTGAGCCCTGAGGTGATTTTGGCGCCATTCTGAGCCCTGAGGTGATTCTGGCGCCACCATTTTGAGCCCTTAGGTGATTCTGGTGCTGCCATGTTGAGCCCTCAGGTGATTTTGGCGCCATTCTGAGCCCTCAGGTGATTTTTGTGCCACCATTCTGAGCCCTGAGGTGATTTTGGCGCCACTCTGAGCCCTGAGGTGATTCTGGTGCCACCATTCTGAGCCCTGAGGTGATTCTGGTGCCACCATTCTGAGCCCTCAGGTGATTTTGGTGCCATTCTGAGCCCTGAGGTGATTCTGGGGCCGCCATTTTGAGCCCTGAGGTGATTCTGGTGCCACCATTCTGAGCCCTCAGGTGATTTTGGTGCCGCCACTCTGAGCCCTGAGGTGATTCTGGTGCCGCCATTCTGAGCCCTGAGGTGATTTTGGCGCCATTTTGAGCCCTGAGGTGATTCTGGTGCCGCCACTCTGAGCCCTGAGGTGATTCTGGTGCCACCATTCTGAGCCCTGAGGTGATTTTGGCGCCATTTTGAGCCCTGAGGTGATTCTGGTGCCACCACTCTGAGCCCTGAGGTGATTCTGGCGCCGCCATTTTAAGCCTTGTCCTGAGGGGCCCAAAACTGCCCCCAGGATTCACATTTTGTCCTCCCCAGGTCCCAGCGCAGGGACGATCGCTGCCCCGGGCCTGCCGCCCACACCGGTGCTGGTACAACCAGGGGTTTAAAGGATGCGTAGACGATGTTCTTACCGCCAGTGCTGGGTTAATGGCTGGACTTGGCCATCTTGCGGGTCTCTTCCAGCCAAAACCCCTCTAGGACTCTATGACTCTTTCCAACATGGGGCAGCTCCTGGTGTCTCCTCACAGGAGCCACCCCCGCAGCTCCCCCAGCGCCAAATTTGCCACCGAGAAGCCCCCAAACATCACACTCTGATTTATCCCCTTCCCACCCAGAGACCTGAGAGCCCATTTACAAACGGTGCTGACAGGAGAGGGCAGCAAAACGCTCTCCTTTCGAAGGAAGGGACGGCGGGTATTGAGAGCATCTACTGGGGACGTTCTGCTGTTTGCTGTGAGAAAATCAGGGCAGAATCAATTTCTGCTGCTCTTACAAGAGGGGCTCATTGCGACCAAAAGGCTCGGAATCTGCTCCCGCTGGATACTCCACAAAATTAGGGCCTTTTGAAAGATCCGATGCAGACGATGCTCATGGTTTGGGTGCTAGAGGGAGCGCGCAGCTCCCAACCTGGCAAATACCAGTCCGCTGCTTGACATGGAGCTTTGTGCTTCCATCCTGACTGGTAAAACGAGGAGTGCCAGATGTCCCCTGGCACGGGGACTCCGTCATCCTCGCTACGACACCCTTTGCGCAGTTTCTCTTATGTTTTTGGCCGTGCCGTGCAAGCCAGCTCCTCTCAAATCATCCCCAGGCACAGGGGAGGGAGCGTTCCCAAGAGGCTCCAGGTGGGCACATCCTACTCTAAAAAGAGCTTAATGGCGTAGATACAAACTCCACCATTCCAGTGTAGCCTCCAAACCCTGGAGCGATCCCAGGAATGCTTAATTTTTTAATACCGAAGTGCTAATCCCGCTGCTTCGCATCCTCAGGAGCGCCGTGCTTCCCGGGCTGCGCGGAGCCAATTTCAAAGCCTCAGCGCCTCTCGCTACCCGTCCTGTAGGGATGAGGAGCTGAACCCTCATCGCTAGGGCTGTCAAGTCAGCTCTCCTAATTTAGTCTGCCCTAAAGTAGACGCCTCCAATGAGCTCATGGGTTTTTGGTCCTTGTGGTAAGAAATGGGAGCGAGGCACCAGCGGGAGCTGCCTCACCTTCAGAAGGTGCCCCTTGCTCTGCTCAAACACCGATCTGGATGCTGAAAATCAAGCAGATATATCCCACATATATCCCAGATATATCCCATTCCCCAGAGCAACATGTCCTAGGATTGCTGGCTGCTCCCATCCTTTCCATGGACTCTCAATCCTACAGAAACCCCATCGACCCCATCACCAGGACTTGGTTTGCTCTCCACGATGAGCTTCCCCAATCACCCCCCATATCACGTCCCAGGATCGCTGGCTGCTCCCATCCTTTCCATGGACTCTCAATCCTACAGAAACCCCATCGACCCCATCACCACGACTTGGTTTGCTCTCCACGATGAGCTTCCCCAATCACCCCCCATATGCATAAACCTGATTTTTCTCAAGAGGAGCTAAAGAAGAAAACGCAACAACCAGAAAGTTCAACTAAAAGGACTACAGAACTTTTCTTAGTTGGCGGTGAGGCTGAAAATAGAGTTGCTTACACACACAGGCTGCTCGTGCTTTAAAAAGATCTCAACTGCCTTGAATGTGTTTGTATTTATAGCTGAGAAAACACGGCTCCCCTTGCCAAATGCAACCGTTTGCTCGAGTACGTGTGATCGAGAAGCGCAAACCCACCAGGTGGCTGCGGCGCTGCCAGCTCCGCGTTCCCCCCGGGATGTCTGAGAGGGGAAGATGCGCATCGGAGCAGCAGTGAAGGCGGCCGGGTTGTACCCAGGAAAGGGCGCCTGAGCACAGAAGTGCTTGGAAACCCATTCTCCTCTGGTTCTAGGCTGAACTCAAGCCGATGACTGCAGCTCATCTCTGGATACAGCCCGGATCAGCCGGATTTTCAGGTCTGCGGATGAAAACTCAGATTAGAGCCGAGCCCGCGCTCACCCGGGCGCTCTGGTGTCTGTAGGTAAGTGCCTCTTTCGGTGGTGTTGGTGTTGTCATTTGATCAGCTTGCCGCAATCTGCTTTTTTCCTATATTTGACTGTTTATAATTAGCCCGCTGGGTTTGCTGTTCTCTCTGTTTCTTTATCTGTTTCCTGACAGTTTTGGAGATGGCTCCATTTTAAATATATACTGTGCTTTAAGAAAAGAAACTTCTCCGGCTGCCTTTGAAGCTCAGCGCTCTGGGGAGGGTGCCAGTAGACAGGCTTTCAGCTCAAAGAATATGTGTAATAAGGGACAATTAGGTGGCAGCAAACATTTAATTATCAAATGTATTGGTGCTTCTTACACTGCCTGAAGTTAAGCAGGTGCCTTATACACAGGATCCTTCAAATACCACATGTGAAAATTGTTTCAGAGCAAAACCAAATGAGCTGATGAATACATTTAGGCTAGAAATTAGGCGGAGCTTTTTGGTAAAAGCCTGGAACCGGCTTCACGTTGCATTAGCATCTGCAGGGGAGAGCGTCACAGGTTAACACGTCCCGTTGTGGGTGGGGAGGACCAGCTCCTTCCTGCACCGTGTCTGCGAGATGCCCGGTCAGGTGCCACCACCTCCGATACCAAACCCACCTCACGGCAAGGGAGCCGATTGGCCGAGGCTGAGGCCACCAGAGCTGGTGTCCTGGTTTTGTTAAAACCAGGTTTGTCTTTTAGTGAATTAGCTAAAGCTTTCTTATTAACTGCATCTTCCTGCAAGCCAGATCCATGTTTGGTAGACACAGCAATGGATGCGAGGTCATTGATCAGGATGGACGCACATCCACGAGAGGGGCGACGAGAAACAGGTGACCAAAACCTGACCAACCGAGTACACCATCCCATCCACCTGATACTTCATAGAGAAGTGGGAGATCACGAGGATCTCGCCCCGTTTCCTTATGGCGACATCAGGAGAGGACCTTGCGAGTCGTTCCTGCCAACTGAGGTTGGTGACAGAGTGAATCCAGCTCCGGTTGGCTGGAGGGTCCAGTCCGGGACTTTGGCTGCCGGCTTGTGAACTGAGGCCAGTGACAGAGTGAATCCAGCTCCAGTTGGCTGGAGAGTCCAGTCCGGGACTTCGGCTGCCGGCTTGTGAACTGAGGCCAGTGAGAGAGTGAATCCAGCTCCGGTTGGCTGGAGAGTCCAGTCCGGGACTTCGGCTGCCGGCTTGTGAACTGAGGCCAGTGACAGAGTGAATCCAGCTCCGGTTGGCTGGAGGATCCAGTCCGGGACTTCGGCTGCCGGCTCTGCAGTTGCCGGGACTTTCAACATTGGGTTTGTATATTTTGTATTATTTTCTCTATTTTATCAGTAGCATTAGTAAAACAGGTCATCTCAAACATTGCTTTTCAGACCCAGGTCCAAGTTGTCTGGGGAATTAAGACCAAAAGGGGCTCCTGTTCCTGCAGTGCTCCCCTGGGTGCTGTGCAGGCTCTGCCCATTTTTGCTGGTTCACACACACACAGTTCCCAGAGAGATAAATCCCTCAGAGACTGTGCATGAGGGACACTTGCTGGTGGCTGGAGAGTGCAGCTAAAGCAAGCTTTAATTCCACTTACAGGATTAAATTGGCAGGGAGAGCAACTGAATTTTCTGCCCAGCTCTAAAGTGCTCTCAAAGTGATCTAATTTATCACTGCGGCGGCAGCAGCAGCCATTCAAATGCTCTCCCAGCTCTCTGGCTTTGCAATCAGATGATAAAGATGACTTCACGGTAGCAGATGGGGCCAAGTTTTTCATCTGTCTGCAGTTCTTGGGTCCTGACCAGATCTTGCGGTTGCACTTTCAGCCCCGTGCTGTGCCGTGGGTGGCTCTAACAGGCACGGACGCTGAGATTTATGGTTAAAATGACCACACTTGCTTAGAGGAGATTTCTGTCCGCCCAGGGCGTGCAGGGTTTGGTCTTCAAGGAGCAAATGGCACTGGTGGGCTGTGCTGTCTTGGTTTAACCCGAGCTGGCAATGCAACCACGCAGCTGCTCACTCACTCCAACAGGGGAGAGAATCCGAGAGGAAGGGAGAAACTTGGATTGAGATGAACATGGTTTAATAAAATAACAAAATACTAATACTCTACTAGTAAATATATATATGTATATATATAATAGAAATAAAAGATGCTCAAGGCAATTCCTCATGAACACGCTGAGCAGCCAGTGCCAGGAAACGGCACCTGGTCCCACAGCCCATCCCAGAGAGAGAAAAGAGGGGAAAAGGCAGAAGAGCCCAGAGGCCTCTGCAAAATGGCAAAAAACCCAACTAAACGTCCCGACCAAAACTCCCCTGGCTGCGCCAAAAAGAGCAAAGAGAAGAGAGAGAATGAAACTGGAAGGCCCCACTCTTAAATAATCAGCACGATGCCAATGGGCTGGAACACTGTGATTGCTCAGTGTGGGTGTCAGTCCGGCTCTGTCCGTCCATCCCCTTCCTCACTGCCTCACCCCTGTGGGCAGAGCTCAGTGCCCTTGGCTGTCAGAGCAGAGCAATTAAACACATTAATTAACTCTGTGCTGGGCTGGTACCTCTTGTTCCCAAACTAAGTCCAAATAACGAGCGATGGAAAAGAAAGGTTTGTAAGTGCATGAAGAAAATTAACCCATTTTCAGTGAAACCAGGGGATCTGCCTCTTTTCTTGAAAAGATTCACCTGTCAAGCCCTTGTCTTGGTCCCTGAGAGCAGACAAATCTCATACAAGGAGAAATGTCCCTGTCCAGGATGTGCCACATGTACAGTGTGTACAGGAGAGCTCTGCATTTACTGAAGGCCACGCATGCCCATAAACCACCTGAGCACGGGCATCGCACTTGGAGAGAAATCTCTTTTGGAGCGGTTTCTGACACGCGTGCAGCTCCGTCAAACAGCATCTTGTGCCCTCTGGACACGCGGGCCAAAAATCCCAGTCTAATTTCTCCGCTGACAAGAAATAGATGGAGAGGGAGACGGTGCTGTGATAAATCACCGCTTCAGCGAGGTCTCTGTCACTGCCACACACCATGGCCTCGTAAGCAAACTGAAGGAACAAGATCCAGCCAAAGGCAACACCATTTTACGAGGCCTTCTGGGTGCTTGTAACAAGGTTAAGCTGCCAGGGTGAGTTCAGTGGCATCAGCTCCGCGCTGCTGTTAAGATCCACGACACGGACTGCGGCTGCTCCACAAATATTAACAGAAATATAAGAAATACAGGATCTCCCTCAGGAACGCAAGAAATAGCTCTGCTACAAGACACCGGCAAAATATCCAGAGATAATTACCCGAAGCTTCTAATTATCCTAGTCTATAATAATTAGTTGAAATGAAGAAGTGCATATGCAACATGGAAATGAAGGGATGTGCTGACCGCTCTTCCTTCGGCTCTGTGGCCGAGATTGCGGCTGCCAGAGACCCCAACGACCAGAGGACGTGACCTGGAGCAAAAGCCACATTGTGCCTTTCCTGGGCACAAAGGTGACACAGGAACAAGGCACGAGGCGCTTTCCATCAACAATGAACGGGAGGGATGCGGTGAGAGGGCGGCTGGAGGTTTCACTGAGATCCTCCACTACCAATGTGCTCATCTCATGGTGACTCCTCATTCATAACCAGGGTTTCCAGCGGCGTTGCTGGTGCTCCACAAAGTGATGCCTTATGGAAACTCATCAAATCACATCCATCCAGACTAAATAAAACAGGTGCAGCCCGCCCTGGCTTTGATGGGGAAAGAGAGAAGTGAATAGTGGACGGAGCGAACCTCTCCTCTTTGATTCTGGATAATAATGACCTAAGACTGCCAAGGTCCTGGAACAGAGACACCATGCCACAGTTTACAAACTAAACGTAATGAAAGCTAACGTGGAGATTGCCTTCCCGACCGTACAATAATGCCTTCAAACGTCCCCACATGTATAAGAGGGTTCAATCGTGCTTCTTATATACACCATCACACACCATTTTTCAGCAACATCTCGATGTATAAACCCATTATCAACTTGCAATATCAACGTGAAACAGGCTCCTGAGCACCGGGGACGCTGCTCAGGGCCATTAAAGCCTCTTGGTCCCCCCAGGGCCCTGTATGGACACCTGCTTTTCAAAAGGGATGGAATGCTGCTGAAAGGAAGGCAACGCCAAACATGTACGTCCCTTCCACCTGTGGCTAATGCTTTTCTGCAGCATTATATCTTCTTTTTTTCAATGTATTGTGAAAGCGCAGCTCATCAAACGCTTTACATGTAGTCTGGCATTCACCAGAATGAAAGGCGAGATGTATCTGCTTAAATCTATTGAAACATTTAATCATCCCTGTTCTGGGGCTGGCTACATAATCCTGACCTAGAGAAGCTTCTCAAGTCACACTTAAATCAGGGGTTTATCACGGTTCGTCTGAAGCTGTTATTTTAGAGAGAGACCCCAGGGAGGGATTCAACCGGTTGTTTATAGGTGTTTAAATACAGCATTTCACTCAGGCACCCAAAGCTCCCTTCACTGCCCATGGAGGGAATGGGTGCAGGTCACGTCATGCCAAAGGAGGCATCTGAAATAGCTTAAATGAATCTTAAATGAGTTCCATTCCCAAATGTCATTTAAAGATGCAAAGAGATAGCAAATTGCTTCCTTTAGGATACGTTCTCCTGATAGACTCCCCTCCTTGTTGAATGTCTGAAGCATATTTTGAGCTTGAAATTGCTTAAAATCTTTCATCCCCGAGCCTTACTACATCTCTGCCCATGTTATTAAATATTCCTCCACTCACATCCTTTGCTGGGTGCATAAATATTGCACACAGTCAAGTAACTTCCCAACCTTTCCCTTGCGTTGCCTCCCTTCCTTCCCGTGCTAAATCCTACAGAGATAACTAAGCTAACCTAACCTAACCTAACTTTGTGCCTTTAAAACCCACGTGCCAAGAGGGATGGGACGCGAGGAATGTGGAAGGGTTTGGAAGAGAGACAGCAAGATGTCAGACCCTCTGAGAAGCAGGTTGCCATGGATACCGGCTCATTTAACCCAATCAGGGTCAGGCAACCCTTCGTGTTCAAGCTAATTTAATTAAAGAGGTGGGACGGATGCGCAAAATTAATTGGCGCAGACTTCGCTTTGGGAGGCCGTTCCTCAGGCTGGGCAGGACTTGCGGTGCCAGGGTTTGGTTGGCCAAAGCATCAGAGGGCCTTTAGTAACCAAAGCCAGCCCTGGAGACGAAGGACCAGAGGCAGAGGACACCCAGGGTGGCTGGGGGTGTTCCCAGGGCCTCTCGTCCCTCCACCAGCTTCCACCAGCACAAACAAGGGAGATCCAGCTGCACCAGATGCTCGTCTTGATGGGCTCCTTCCCCGAGCCATTGGTAATGTGGCTTTATCTCCCTTCTGAATTTGAAATGTGGATAAAGCAAAGCTGGCAAGGTAATTATTCCTCACTGTCAAACATTGCTCTTGGTTTGCTGTCTGCAGACAGCTGGAGAGTGATGAATCCCTTTGTGTTTGCAGCAGCCTTGGATTTGCTCCAGGAAAAGGTACAAACAGGCAGGGAAGTTTTGCATTAACATGGCCCAGCGGCACAGATTTCACTGCTCCTGCATCTAAGCCGGAGAAAGGGGCTCATCTGAAGTGAGAGGGCAGCTAGAGCCTCAGCGTGCAAACACTCCGTGTGAAAATCTCTCCCAGGGTTTTGGCACCAACCTGAGCTCAGCTCTGACAGCGCAGGGTGCGGATCGCTGGGGCAGAACCTGCGGTGTCAGTGCAGGTTGTGCTGTTGGCAAGTTCACAGAACCACAGAATGGCAGAATGTGAGGGGTTGAAGGGCCCTGGAAAGCTCATCCAGTGCAATCCCCCCGGAGCAGGAACACCCAGCTGAGGTTCCACAGGAAGGGGTCCAGGGGGTTTGAATGTCTGCAGAGAAGGAGACTCCACAACCTCCCTGGGCAGCCTGGGCCAGGCTCTGACACCCTCACCCCCAACAAGTTGCTTCTCATCTTCCAGCGGAACCTCCTTTGTCCCAGTTTGCACCCATTGCCCCTTGTCCTGTCACTGGTGTCACCCAGCAGAGCCTGGCTCCATCCTCCTGACACTGCCCCTTTCCATCTTGATCCCCAGCAATGAGTCCCCCCTCAGTCTCCTCTTCTCCAGCTCCAGAGCCCCAGCTCCCTCAGCCTTTCCTCACACGGGAGATGCTCCACTCCCTTCAGCATCTTGGTGGCTGCGCTGGACTCTCTCCAGCAGTTCCCTGTCCTTCTGGAGCTGAGGGGCCACAACTGGACACAATATTCCAGGTGTGGTCTCCCCAGGGCAGAGCAGAGGGGCAGGAGAACCTCTCTGACCCACTGACCACCCCCTTCCAACCCACCCCAGGTCCCATTGGCTCCCTGGCCACAAGGGCCCAGTGCTGGCTCATGCTCACCCTGCTGTCCGCAGGACCCCCAGGTCCCTTTTCACTGCTCTCTAACAGCTCATTCCCCAGTTGTTAGTGCCGCGCAGCATCACCGAGGTGACAACGTTACAGCAGCCCTGGGATTGCCTTGCAAGGAATCACGACGATTGTTCATTTCTGTGCCGTGCTGAATACATTCTCAGAGGTTGAAACGCTAAGCCTAAATCCATTTAAATTTTCTAAACTACTTTTGGGCTGGGGAATTCTGTCCCTCTCAGATCACGGCGCTTTAATGATCTCGAATAGCTAGGCAGAGTTTTTTTCCCTGTTTGTTTGGTCTTTACTAACTGACCCAGCGCAGAACGTGCAAACATCCCCCACGACACTGAGGATTCACAGTGTTCTGGGACACACGCTATTGCCCTGGGCAACAAAACCACTGGGGCTTTTAATGCTTTTAAAAGGACACCACTGATGGATGGCAGTGTTACCTATAGAGAAGCAATCCTTAGACGCCAGCATAGAAATATAGAACCATTCCGGTTGGAAGAGACCCTCAGGATGACCGAGTCCAAACATAACCCAATTCTAGCACTAACCCATGTCCCTGAGAACCTCAGAAAAGTTGTTGTAAGGCTGTTGGCAGCAGCCACTCGAACACACTGCAATGACCTGCACAAATGTTCCTTGGACACAACTGGAGACCTGGCCCCACTACACCCACCTGGGCTGGGACACGAGAGCCCAGCTCGGCCAGAGCAGACACTGTTCAGAAACACTGTTATTTGAACTTAGTGTGAGAACAAGAGGTACCAGCCCAGCACAGTTAATGTGTTTAATTGCTCTGCTCTGAGAGCCAAGGGCACTGAGCTCTGCCCACAGGGGTGAGGCAGCGAGGAAGGGGATGGACGGACAGAGCCGGACTGACACCCACACTGAGCAATCCCAGTGTTCCAGCCCATTGGCATCGTGCTGATTATTTAAGAGTGGGGCCTTCCAGTTTCCATCTCTCTCTTCTCTTTGCTCTTTTTGGTGCAGCTGGGGGAGTTTTGGTCGGGACGTTTAGTTGGGTTTTTTACCATTTTGCAGAGGCCTCTGGGCTCTTCTGCCTTTTCCCCTCTTTTCTCTCTCTGGGATGGGCTGTGGGACCTGGTGCCGTTTCCTGGCACCGGCTGCTCAGCATGTTCATGAGAAATTGCCTTGACTATCTTTTATTTCTATTTTATATACATATTTACTAGTAATGAATTAGTATTTTGTTATTTTATTCAACTGTGTTTATCTCAATCCAAGTTTCTCCCTACACTGTCGATTCTCTCCCCTCTTGGGGGGAGTTGGGGAGAGGTGAGCGAGCGGCTGTCATGGTTGTATTGGTTATCTCAGGTTAAACCACGACAAATGGGGTGAGCGCTGACGACAGCAAGGATCTGAACCTTAAGCCCTCTGTTCATCTGGATACCGGGACCTGCGCCACCATCCAAAAGGACAACTGCCCATGCTGCTTGGGGCTGAGAGCAGAGCGGAGCTCCGTGTCGCCGCGGTGGCCGTGAATCGGTGCCATCTGCCACTGCGTGGCCGTGGGACCGCGGTGCTCTCGGCGCTCCAGCACACTGAGTTTGAACACACACTGCCAAATTAGTTACAGAAATATAATCACATCTATACACCGGAGAGACCGCTAATGGCTGGCGAGGACGGCGAGGACTGGAGGTGTGCGGAGCGGAGATGGACTGGGACAGCTCTTTAAAGCAGTTCAGCGTTAATTGTCGGGAGAACTCCCCAGCTGATCCTTTCACTAGCTCTGGGTTTAACTAACGAGGGGGGATCAGTTAGAGAAGTTCATCTTCAACAATTGCCACTTCACATCCTCGAGGAGGAGAAAGTATTTCATTATCTCTGTTATCAAGAAACACCTTCCCCATGCTTTTAAAATGCAGAACAGGAATACCTATTACAACACCCGGCTTTGCTCCGCGGAGACCACAGAGTTAACGGCTTTCACGTGGGAGTGAGTGTGTGCCAGCGCTTGTATTCCTGCTGGAAATAACAAAATAGATACTCTCCCTTAATTTGCACCTTGGCATCTGTTTGCAATGATCCAGGGAGCCTCCTGAAGAGCAGGGTGGGGAGCAGACGAGCAGTGTCGGCCAACCCGAGGCTCCGGGCTATTGGGAAATGAGATGGTTTAACACGCTGGAGGAAAAAAGGCAAGGGGGACACTGTGCGGCACAAACACACACGCTCAGGTGTTTTATTGGGCGGCGGGATCAGCGTTCACGTCACAACTGACCTGGATTGCGAATGCAACGGGCGCTGCTCAGGCGTACGGTCACCGCCGCCCCACGTCCGCTCCGGTGTGTGACCTGGATGGGGTCAGACACCAGGGCTGGTGCATTTCCCACAGCTGGGCAAGTCCTTTGGGAAGCAGAAAGGAAACAGGATACAAAAGGTGACTCTTGAGGGGGAATTAGTAACTCATCAGCTCTGGAGCTTAAGGGGGAGTTTACTGGTCCTGTGGAGCAAGGCAATGCGCAGCTCATTCTAATCCAGCCTCTTTCAAGCGGAAACCACCACAAAGAGAGAAAACCCCTTTCTGGCTGGATTGGGTTCCACCCAAGGATGGGAGCTGTGCCCTGGGAAAGCAGAAAGGGATGGTGCTTCCCACTTGAGCAGCTGCGATTGACCCAGACACTCTGAGAGGAGGAATCAACCCTTATCTTCCACAGCATCTCAAGCTCAGATGCACCATGGCAGAGCGTCCTCCACCAGACCGGAGCACGAATTTGGAAATAACCCCCTTTATTTCCCTTTTGGACACAGCTGATGCTACTGCAGTACCACAAGTCCACATTCTCCAGAATTTCTGGTGGACTCTGAAGCATGAGACTCGAGTCAATGAGGCAGTTGCTGTGGTTATTGCTCTGCTACCAGGCTGACCCAAGAATCCCTTGTGATTGAGTCAAACCGCTCCAGTAAGGATAAGGAGTAACTGATGTGCCAGAGATGACGACCTTTGTTGGGCTGGGACTGCATCTCTCTGTTATTCCCCCCTTCTTTTGCTCCAAGTCCTATCTGCACGCAGTTTGGTTGCATCCAGCCTGAGACGGATGGCGCCCGGCTTTAATGAGGTCATGTTTTCCCACCAGTTTCATTTGTAGCCATTTAACGTTCAGCTCGGAGTAGTAGATTGAATTAAAGGCTGTTTAAAAGTCTATGATGCAGACAAGCCTTCTGCCCAGTTTTTATTCTGTTTCATATTTGTTAATAAACATCTCCAGGGTGAAGGTAAAGCCCATGGTTCACTTCTTGGAGAAGAAGCCGATCTGGTGCTCCTGGATTCTGCTTTGCTGCTGAAAGACTCTGAAATCCTGCTCCTGACATGCAGAGCGAGTGCGTGTCCTGCACAAGGATAAAAACATCATAGTGGCAGTATTAATGCTGGGAAAATTCAGGCAAAGCTGAACATTGAGACACTGAGAGCAAGGTGAGCACCAGTGAAGAGGGGAGATTCCTTCCCACTCTGCTCATTGCACACAGGGAAAACCTGGGCTCAGGTCTGAGGTGAGAATTTCTGCTTGGTCTCTTGCACGGGATGCAATTCCCCGACTAAATGGAGATGTCAGGAGCTGTTATGTGCCCGTCCTGGTAACTGCACAGAGAGAGATCTTGTAGCTCCATTCGGATGAGTTCGGAGGTGTCTGCGTCTCCAGCACGTCACCCTGCATCAGTGGTGTTGTAGCCTTACGGGGCTTCTGTGGGTACCCTTGGAAAGCACCTCGGAAAATGGATTCCACATAGGTCTGGGGGCATAGTCTATACATTTGCTGTGTTGTTCCCTCAAGCTCCGTTAGGGATGGATAACACACACCCAAAGATCTACCCGTGTCCCCAGGAGGTTGGTACCTTTGTTGTTGAAGCTGTGGCTGCAGCAGACACCATTAACCCTCTGATATTTGCACCACGGGCCCTGCTCTCTCTGTTATGCAGGCACAGTCCAGCCTCATCTACTGCTTCACCATGGCAAAAGCATCCCAGAAGTCAACAGCTCCCAACTCAAAGCCGACAGCTCCACACCATCATGCCCAGTTGTGTGATGCTCAAGCCACACGCTCTTCATCCTCCATGTGGTTCATAAACATGGCACCTACAAACACCACCCCCGTACGCACCCCCACACGTGCGCTCCTCCCATGGGGGACTCGGGGCTGTGGAACCAGCTCCCACTATTCCCAGGAGCCTTTCATTTAAAGCACCATAAAGGAAGAGCTCTCTGACACATCTCTTTGGACTCGCTGCCTTTGAAGTGATTTTACTCTGGGTTCCCTCTCGGCTGCTGTCAGGTTCTTCATTTTCTCTGTCAAAACCGTTTTATTCACTGGGAATCTCAGCAGGGTTCTTCACTTGTTAATACTGCTGATTAAATTCCATAGTCTATAACGTAAATATTCAAAGAGACTTGCCCTCTTCCTGCCACTTAAACAGCACAGACTATGCATTTACATACACCTTTACAGGAATGAATTGGACGGGACTGAATCAGAGCTGCTTGCACAGGGCACACACGGCTGAGGACAGACGTGATATTCCACAAACATTCCTGAGCAGTCCCCCGATAGCCCCACCTGGCTGGGAACCACAGAATGACAGAGTGTCAGGGGTTGAAGGGACCTGGAAAGCTCATCCAGTGCAATCCCCCTGGAGCAGGAACACCCAGCTGAGGTTCCACAGGAAGGGGTCCAGGGGGTTTGAATGGCTGCAGAGAAGGAGACTCCACAACCTCCCTGGGCAGCCTGGGCCAGGCTCTGCCACCCTCACCCCCAACAAGTTGCTTCTCATCTTCCAGCGGAACCTCCTGTGTTCCAGTTTGCACCCATCGCCCCTTGTCCTGTCACTGGGTGTCACCCAGCAGAGCCTGGCTCCATCCTCCTGACACTGCCCCTTTCCATCTTGATCCCCAGCAATGAGTCCCCCCTCAGTCTCCTCTTCTCCAGCTCCAGAGCCCCAGCTCCCTCAGCCTTTCCTCACACGGGAGATGCTCCACTCCCTCCAGCACCTTGGTGGCTGCGCTGGACTCTCTCCAGCAGTTCCCTGTCCTTCTGGAGCTGAGGGGCCACAACTGGACACAATATTCCAGGTGTGGTCTCCCCAGGGCAGAGCAGAGGGGCAGGAGAACCTCTCTGACCCACTGACCACCCCCTTCTAACCCACCCCAGGTCCCACTGGCTTCCTGGCCACAAGGGCCCAGTGCTGGCTCCTGCATCTGTCTCCAGGATGTCCTGGCCGAAGCCCATTCCTCACAAACCTGTGCACAGAGGAAGCAAAGAAGGAAGAAGGTGAGAAACCCCCGCTGTGTGCATTGCATTTCATTCCGAACAGCAAACCTCTGTGTTTCAAACGATGGCTGCAGGACAGGCAAGGGCACCATGAGTCAGGGCTTGGCACTTCTCCAGCCCTTGGCATCTATTTCTTTTGCTGGCTCCAGGCTCAGCCTTGGTAGGGGAGACCTGGGGAAGGATCGCAAGCTCTGGCCCAACAATCTGTCCTGTGGCTGAGCTGGTGGTTTCAGACTGGTGTCTCCACCCCACCACCACCATCTGCTTATCTTTCTCCATTTACTATTTCATTTACCTCCCTTCTATAGCTCTGGGCTGTCTCCCTGGCCCTGAAGACCTCGTGCCAATGGCAGGAGAAGCCAGCCATAATTCCTCTCCTGCTAGAAGAAAGCTCACGCTCCTCGAAGGGCTTTACCTCTTGTGTTAACAGAAGTTGTTTAAGGAGAGCACTTCTAAAGAGGGGCATAAATCTTTGATGAGGATTCAAGAACACGCCGAGCAATGCCCAGCCAGCTGAGAGTTAAACAGCGAGACTGCGATGGGATTATTTCCTCGGGCCCATCCTGCTCTCTTGTTCAAAGTGTTGGGACAACAGACCCCAGAAAGCAAGAAGGTACTGAAGTAGTAGCGCTGGCACCTCTTCTTGTTCCCTTACAGCATCTCATTATTACCAGTTGTTTATTATCACTTAATCCAGCATTATGTTTCCCCTCCTCTCCTCTCCTCTCCTCTCCTCTCCTCTCCTCTCCTCTCCTCTCCTCTCCTCTCCTCTCCTCTCCTCTCCTCTCCTCTCCTCTCCTCTCCTCTCCTCTCCTCTCCTCTCCTCTCCTCTCCTCTCCTCTCCTCTCCTCTCCTCCCCTCCCCTCCCCTCCCCTCCCCTCCCTTTCTGTTTCTGGACAGAAGGAATGTCATTCTTTTCCATGGCACATGAAAGACTATAAAACCTGGCAAGTATCGATCTCAGCTTCAACATCATCCGCCAAATACTGACATTGTTCACAGAAAGGGGAGCGCAGGCACAGCGTGTCACTCCTGCTGCTGAGGACAGCCACGGGGAGCTACGGCGCGATGGAGAAAAGCTCTTATTGATTCAGCTCCACGTCGCAAAGCCCTTCCCCTTCCTGCACTAAGGGCTAATTTTAGGCTGGGATGATTTGATAATGTGGTAACGTTCATCACGCAAACCCATTGCATTTCCTGTCCAAAGTGGACAGAGCATGGGGTGAGCTGAAGAGCACTGGGCTGTTCTGTAGGTCTGTGGCCTTGGTTTTCTTTGCACACCAGCCAGGGCATGGGGTCAGCAATGAACCCGAGATTTTCCCGAAACCAAGCTGGGACTTGAATCCAGAGCAAATTCCATCATCAGAGCCCTAATTCCACTGACTCCCTCCCTAACTAGAGTAGCATGAGCAGGAGTCTGGAGCCAAGACAAGATACTGCCCTGAGCTGTTCCTAATTCCGCTGAACCCCTGCCTAACTAGAATAGTATGAGCAGGAGTCTGGAGCCAAGACAAGACTCTACGCTCTGGAAAAGTGGGGCAGTACTTGAGACATTGCTCAATGAGAGGATAGAGCAGCAGACCAAGCTGATCCCTTCCTTACCCACATCCACGAGAGGGGCAACGAGAAACAGGTGACCAAAACCTGACCAACTGAGTACACCATCCCATCCACCTGATACTTCATATAAAAGTGGGAGATCACGAGGATCTCGCCCCATTTCCTTATGGCGACATTAGGAGAGGACCTTGCGAGTTGTCCCTGCCAACTGAGGTTGGTGACAGAGTGAATCCAGCTCCGGTTGGCTGGAGGGTCCAGTCCGGGACTTCGGCTGCCGGCTTGTGAACTGAGGCCAGTGACAGAGTGAATCCAGCTCCGGTTGGCTGGAGAGTCCAGTCCGGGACTTTGGCTGCCGGCTTGTGAACTGAGGCCAGTGACAGAGTGAATCCAGCTCCGGTTGGCTGGAGAGTCCAGTTCGGGACTTTGGCTGCCGGCTCTGCAGTTGCCGGGACTTTCAACATTGGTTTTGTATATTTTGTATTATTTTCTCTATTTTATCAGTAGCATTAACAAAACACTTTTAATTTTTCCAACTCTCTTCTCTCTGTCCTTTCCCTCCTGATCCCCAGTCCTTAGTGGGAAGGGGGGAGCCGTGGTCGCCCACATCTGTACGGCCTTGCCTGCTACTGCGGCTCCGATGCCAACCGAGCCACGTTCTCATCAGACCCCAACTTAAACGACGGAGCGAACCTCGATGCTGCCTGGTGTGAGCGGGGCAAGACTGCTGGCACCATCCCAGCCGCCGGCCTTGCACGCATCCAGCAGAAATGCCGCAGATCGCCTGCAGCCAGGCAGGGATTGAGATGATGGAGGAGCAGGGCTGGGCGAGAGCCAGGGGAAGGGATGCAGCGACTCACAGCCACCAGGCGCAGCATCCCCTGCTCCAGGGGAAGCACCGGAAATGTGGGGAAGCATCTAATAGATTCACAGAATCATTTTGGTTGGAAGAAGCACCCTGAGAATCCCCTGCTTCTCCTTGCCCCACAGGATGGGCTGTGGGGACACGACTCATGGAATGGACGAGCTCATCTGATGCTTTGCACACCCTGAGGTGTCATCTCCTGGGCTGGGCTCCTGCAGGGACAAAGTTCTGGCATTAGTAACTGACTTGAAGAATTTCAAACCAGCCATCTCCATTTCCGAAAGCAGACAGGAAGGGAAGGCTGGAAGAACAGAGTAAGCAGCCCTGATGTGCTTTCTCATCCCCCAGTGACCTGTGGCTCAGGGATTTCCCAAGCCCGACGTGGTATCTTCAGGTTTAATGGCCCTTGATGCATTTTTCATCCATTAATTTATCCAGCTGCTTTCTGAATCCATGCAGACTGGCAGCATCCACAGCGTCCTCAATTAACCCCCACGCTAAAGTCAAATATTTGCTTCTGCTTGCTTACAAAAGCAAGAAAACTTTGGAAAGCAGAGCTCCCATCTCTCCTCAGACACCCTGGAGCGGAGCCGCAGTGCGGCTCTGGATTCCGGTTTGATAGCAGGCGGGATGCACGAGTGATGGGAGCGATCTGAGCAGAGGCAATGGAGGAAACACTGCTGCTTGACCAGTCAGAGCAGTGCAAAGTGACTCCAGAGATACTCACCACTGTTCTCAGCTTCCATTCCCTCTCTCCATAAGCATAATATCGAAGAAAAGCCAATCCACGTAGGCCCTGGGGAAATTTGGCTTATGTTTCAACTGAGAAGGGTTTGCTGGAAGTACTGACCCCCAAACAGTGCCAGAGAAGGTGACGTTTGACTCCCAAGTCACTGAGTTCAATGGCACACTGTGGACTTCCCCAGCTCTCCAGCTGTGACGGGAATAATTCCATTCTCTCCATTCCGAATTTGCTCAGTTTTAGCCTGTTCTGAAGGCACATTGCTTGTCCATCGTGTCAGGAGCTCACATCTTCACTGCGTCTTAACTACTTCCATATTCTCCCTGTCTAAGGCCAGTAATTCCAGTTTCCTGGACTCAGCTTTAGGGACTCCCATGCACATGAAGAGGCATTTTTGTCCCCACGCTTTCCAGCGCTCCCGTTTTCACTTCTGGCCCCTCGCTCTGAATTAGCCCCACATGTGGCTCCCTAAAGAGCTCCGCTCTGTTTGCCTGAATGGTTTTCAGGCTCTGGGAGGGGTTCATCCATCAGCCGGAGATTTGGCAGCTTTCCTGGGACTGTCAGTTCCCAAGAACAAACAGCTGCAAAGGCACCATCCTCTTCCCGGCATCGGGGAGGAGCACGCGTGGCTTCAGCCCATTGCGGAGAAACAGCCAAGCACCAGAATGCTGCCGTTGAGCCAGCAAAGCTGAGCTCACCGTCCGTCTCTGGACCCTGCTCAGCCTTGCGGTCCCCAGGCAGCATCTTCGTGGCGTTTGGACCTGGAGCTGAGCCAGCGTGGGGTTTTATGCTCCCATCGGGCACAACTGGAGACACTGGACACAAATTCTTGAAGCCACAGGTACGAGTTGTGCTGTTATATATTGAGGAAAATACTCTGGCTGTGTCTTCGGGTCCAGCACCAGCAGCACCGGTCCCCTTGGTTTGTCTCTTTCCATCGCACAAGAGCCCTGGAGCGTCACAGACCCTCATTCGCCCTATTGCGCGCATGGGAATAGGATGGAGCCCCTTTCCACCAGCACGTTGGTGGTGACAGTTTACAGTCCCTAAAACAGAGCAGAGACAGAGGATGAACATAAGCTCTGGCCTTTGGGAAGGCTGCAGCCCACAGAGCCTCAACCACCCCTGACCACTGGTGGGAAGTGTGCTGGTTTGACTAAAAATGGGTTAATTTTCCTCATGCACTTACAAACCTTTCTTTTCCATCGCTCGCATGCTCGTTATTTGGACTTAGTTTGAGAACAAGAGGTACCAGCCCAGCACAGAGTTAATTAATGTGTTTAATTGCTCTGCTCTGAGAGCCAAGGGCACTCTGAGCTCTGCCCACAGGGGTGAGGCAGCGAGGAAGGGGATGGACGGACAGAGCTGGACTGACACCCACACTGAGCAATCACAGTGTTCCACCCCATTAGCATCATGCTGATTATTTAAGGAGAGTTGGGATCGTCCAGTTGGATCTTCTACTTTCTCTCTTTGCTCTTCTTGGCGCAGCCGGGGGAGTTTTAGTTGGGACGTTTAGTTGGGTTTTTTGCCATTTTGCAGAGGCCTCTGGGCTTTTCTGCCTTTTCCCCTCTTTTCTCTCTCTGGGATGGGCTGTGGGACCCGGTGCTGTTTCCTGGCACTGGCTGCTCACCATGTTCGTGAGGAATTGCCTTGATTATCTTTTATTTCTATTTTATATATATATATTTACTAGTAGCATATTAGTATTTTGTTATTTTATTAAACCGTGTTCATCTCAATCCAAGTTTCTCCCTTCCCTTTGGATTTTCTCCTATTGGGGGAGTGAATGAGCAGCTATCGTGGCTGTATTGCCAGCTCGGGTTAAACCATGACAGAAGACAAGAGCTCGACCTACCAAGAAGATCCTTCCTCCACAGCACTTCGCTGCCCCCCAGCTCTTGTTGTGCCTGCCAGGATGATCACTTGGTTATTTTTCTGCATTCAGCCTTGAGAAGTCGTATTTAACAGCTCCGTTATTATTCAGAGCTTACGTAACTCTTCAGACAGCAGAAAGCTGCGCAGCCTCTTCGCCGCCGGCTCGTCCGCCAGGCACCGCGGGGCTTCTCCCTCCCGATGGGAGAGGACCTTATGTGCACAGACAGCTTGGCACGGCGTCACCTTGGTCACCTTGAGTCGCTGCAGCATCTTCTGAGCACTCCTGGGGGGCCTCCTACCTCTACTCCTGGTCCTCCTCCTCCCATCCTCAGGCAGAGGCTCAAGGAGAAGCCAGGATGTATCCAGTTCTGTCCCCTCAGCTTCAGAAGGACAGGGAACTGCTGGAGAGAGTCCAGTGCAGCCACCAAGATGCTGGAGGGAGTGAAGCATCTCCCGTGTGAGGAAAGGCTGAGGGAGCTGGGGCTCTGGAGCTGGAGAAGAGGAGACTGAGGGGGGACTCATTGCTGGGGATCAAGATGGAAAGGGGCAGTGTCAGGAGGATGGAGCCAGGCTCTGCTGGGTGACACCCAGTGACAGGACAAGGGGCAATGGGTGCAAACTGGAACACAGGAGGTTCCGCTGGAAGATGAGAAGCAACTTGTTGGGGGTGAGGGTGGCAGAGCCTGGCCCAGGCTGCCCAGGGAGGTTGTGGAGTCCAACACCCCCAGGTCCCTCTCTGCCCGGCAGCTTTCCAGCCGCTCTTCCACCAGCCTGCAGCACTCATGGGGTGGTTGTGACCCATGTCCAGGTGTCCTTAGCAAAGAGCCAACACCAGCTCTGCGAACAGCCATGGAAAAGAAGCACCTGGGTTTCCTGAAGGGTTTCCCAGCCAGCTGGCGCGGATGCCAACGATTCGGAGCTGCTGGGGAAGGCACATGAAGAGCATCAGCCTTTTCTTGGCATAGGGAACAGCAGTACCAGCAGGTGCCTCACGGGTCCCCACGCCGGGGCTGACAGGAAGAGGATTGGTGATGGATATTCCTTAATCCGTTACCCGTATCCCATCTAGGAGCTAACATTTCACTGAGTGATTCCAGCAGGAATCATCACCAAATTTGTAGCTGGCCTAAAGCTGAAGCACCATCGGTACACAAGGGTTATTGAAGAGGGCCGCCTGATCTTGAGGTCTGGAGTAACATCGCTCCATGCAGATGAAAGGAACGGGTGCAGGTTTGGGTGCTGATCCTGAGGATTTCTGCTCCAAAATGGGAGTCCATCAGAAACAAGAGAACTCTGGTTTGCCCAATGCAACAAAATTAAGGCTACGGAAAGGCAGAAATGCTTGCTATAAATACGACAGTGAAACAAACACCATGGAGGGAGAAGACCTATTTAATCCAAAGCACAAATTGGCACAAGAATAAATAAATATAAATTTGCCATGAACGTAGGCTGAAAATTAATAGGATTCTAACCACCAGAGAAGTAAAGCTCTGAAACAACCTTTTGACAAGCAAGAAACCATACTGATCTCAGATGGCTTCTGAACAATTTGCAGTTCATAGGAGGACAAGGACAATAGTGGACACCACATTTAATGTCTTAGAAATCGGTGTATACACACATTAGAAACAGAACAAACAGGAGGAGCTCAAATTCTTCATACAAAGCAAAATTCTGATTTAATTGGCATAACAGGCTTCTTGGGATAACTTCTGCCTGGAATATTAATATCCAGCGTGTTCAGGAAGGGCGAACAAGGAGAAGGATCTCAAGAGCATAGGTACATTTACTATGAGACTGCAGGAGGAAATAGACTCCAAATAAGAACTAAAGAAGGAAAAATGGGTGCTGCTGGACCAGGAGCACATAGAAATTCAGCTAGGAAGAGAAAACAGACCGGCCATTTACAAACAAGTTCATGATATCATCCGAAAAATGAAACTACATGAAAAACCAACATTATTTGGTGATAACAAGGGATTTTAGCTGCTCGGAATTGCTTAACGGGGATCCCGTAAATCACTGATTGCGTGGCAAGTTTTATGCGTTGAACGGCTCTTGTCCTAAAGGTAAAACAAAGACCGTAAAGCTGAGCTTTATCTAGATTTGATTCTGGCTGTAGGGGAAAGGGACCTGGGGGTCCTGGGGACAGCAGGGTGAGCATGAGCCAGCACTGGGCCCTTGTGGCCAGGAAGCCAATGGGACCTGGGGTGGTTAGAAGGGGGTGGTCAGTAGGTCCTTAAAAAAAAATAAATCCTCAAAGCAGTAAAATAGACCAAAAAAAATCAAGAAACCAAAGAGGGTCCCGTTCAGTGACACATGAATTTGCCAAAACGGCAATAAATAGCCAGGCAGAGCTGAAGTGTGAAGTGTGGAGGTGTATTCCTGCTTGTAATTATAGAGCAACAAACACACTTTGTCATCCCCGTGGGAGAAAGAATCCTATGGAATGCCCGGCCACTACCTTGCTGCAGAGATCTAAACAGAACCACAGAGTGACAGGATGTGAGGGGTTGGGGGGACCTGGAAAGCCCATCCAGTGCAATCCCCCCGGAGCAGGAACACCCAGCTGAGGTTCCACAGGAAGGGGTCCAGGGGGTTTGAATGTCTGCAGAGAAGGAGACTCCACAACCTCCCTGGGCAGCCTGGGCCAGGCTCTGCCACCCTCACCCCCAACAAGTTGCTTCTCATCTTCCAGCGGAACCTCCTGTGTTCCAGTTTGCACCCATTGCCCCTTGTCCTGTCACTGGTGTCACCCAGCAGAGCCTGGCTCCATCCTCCTGACACTGCCCCTTTCCATCTTGATCCCCAGCAATGAGTCCCCCCTCAGTCTCCTCTTCTCCAGCTCCAGAGCCCCAGCTCCCTCAGCCTTTCCTCACACGGGAGATGCTCCACTCCCTCCAGCATCTTGGTGGCTGTGCTGGACTCTCTCCAGCAGTTCCCTGTCCTTCTGGAGCTGAGGGGCCACAACTGGACACAATATTCCAGGTGTGGTCTCCCCAGGGCAGAGCAGAGGGGCAGGAGAACCTCTCTGGCCCACTGAGCACCCCCTTCTAACCCACCCCAGGTCCCATTGGCTTCCTGGCCACAAGGGCCCAGTGCTGGCTCATGCTCACCCTGCTGTCCCTCATCCAAGTCATTGATGTATATATTGAATAATACTGGTCCCAAACTGATCCAGTGACCCAGATTTCCCTGGAAATATTGCTCTCAGTAAGCAGCTCACACTTTGCTCCACAGGAAAGGAAGAACAAGCCCAGGGGTGGTTCCTCCATTTCAAGATGGGCAGAAATGTGAGTCCCCTATAGGAAGAAATCTTGGAGGTAACAAAGAGCTCCTGTCCTGACCAAAGCAGGTCTATGGGTGAAATCGAGGAGGTGACAACACAACCAGGAGGTCCAGAAGATGGGAAAAAGGGTCATTCTGTGCCAATATTTAGCAAGGTAAATGAGAAGACTTGGGTAATTACCGGCCTGTCAGCCAGACAGGGAATATCTGCCTGTTCTATGGGAGCTCGGAGAAAATAGATTTTATCAGCATAACCTGTTATCTCAACGGAATGATGAATCTGGGTGATCAAGGTAAATTAATAATTTAATGATAATTAAACGTGACGAGCGTTTCATTTGGTCCCATATGATGTTATGACCGTGAAACTCCAACGGCGAAATCAACATCGCTCCTATAAAACGGACTGAAAGCAGCACAACCCGGAGGTCTCGACCTGCATTGAAAAGAGGAGCAAAGCGTCCTGCGAACACAGCGCTTGGGGGGATACAAAGAAAAATGGGCACAATAAATCCTAAATCCCAACCTAAATCACAACCACAGGTAGCAAGGAAGGTGGTAGCACCAGCAATGGGGGTAAACATCATTTAGCCCATTTGCCAGCTCAGACCTCAAGTTAAAAGCATAATAACCACAAACAACCTCAGACAATGAGCGATGCAACCCTTGGCCCTTTTCGTTTCCCAACGCAGAGGAAGAGAGAGAAGTAGATGTACAGAGAACGCCATGAAAGGTGCTCATCGGAAAGGTTTCTCGGGTCAGCCGGAGCGTCTGCGCTGGAGAGTTAATTTGTAAATAGGAAGTTTATAAACCAGACGTTCATCACCAACACACACACTTAGGAACTCACCGAGGGTTACACAAGCGTGAGCTGGATCCCTAATAAGCTCTGGGCACGGGGTCTGTTACCTCTTACTGGAGGGAAGGGAGGAATAAAAGCTCAATTTCTAGTTAGTCACAGAGATTTGATCAACACATTTGTGTTAATGATCTGTAGAGCACAAATTGCATAAAACCCAAAGCGACGCGGAGAAGAAGACATTACAGACCACGGGTGCGCAGAGCCCCGGTCCCGCTTGGCCGCCAAGCTGCTTTTAGCAAAAGGAGTCCTAGAGTAATATAAACAGGGTCGGACTTTGCATACTGTGCTTGCAAGCATCCACGCTGCATGCTGCAATTAGTGTGCTTTCAGCAGGGTCATTTTTCACACAGCCATTAACATACAGGATCCTGTGCGAGCGCTGGCATCAGGTGTTTAATGGCAGCACCTTGACTGTGAGCACAGGGCAAGAAATCCAAGGTCCTCCTGCCTTCCCCACCTCATCCTCCATCAGCAAATGGCCACGTTTTATTCCTCTACCATGGTGTCAAGGTTTGATTGTGGGGTGACAATAAAACCGTGGCAGGTGTATTGTTACCCCCTCTCCCCACCTTCCCCCTTCAGCCCCTCCGTCTTCCCGCTTCCTACTAATTACAGGCGAATGGGAGGGAAACGACAGAGAGAAGAGAGCTGGAAAAATTAAGAGTGTTTTACTAATGCTGCTGATAAAATAGAGAAAATAATACAAAATATACAAACCCAATGTTGAAAGTCCCGGCAACTGCAGAGCCGGCAGCCGAAGTCCCGGACTGGATCCTCCAGCCAACCGGAGCTGGATTCACTCTGTCACTGGCCTCAGTTCACAAGCCGGCAGCCGAAGTCCCGGACTGGACTCTCCAGCCAACCGGAGCTGGATTCACTCTCTCACTGGCCTCAGTTGGCAGGGACGACTCGCAAGGTCCTCTCCTAATGTCGCCATAAGGAAACGGGGCGAGATCCTCGTGATCTCCCACTTCTCTGTGAAGTATCAGGTGGATGGGATGGTGTACTCAGTTGGTCAGGTTTTGGTCACCTGTTTCTCATTGTCCCTCTCGTGGATGTGCGTCCATCCTGATCAATGACCTCACATGCCACTCGCACCGTGTTCCCCAAGCAGGAACAGACAATCTATTGTTGGGGGAGCAGAAAACCACCATCCCTGGAGGGGTTTAAAAGGCGTTTAGACGAGGTTCTTAGGGACATGGGGTTAGTGCTGGAGTCAGGTTATGGTTGGACTCGATGATCCTGAGGGTCTCTTCCAACTAATATGATTCTATGGTTCTAAATTTGAATGTGATCTGTCCTTCTGCATGATGGAGCCACCAGTCCTTCTCCACAACTTCCAGACTAGAGGCACCAGCCCCAGTTTGCCCACCACAACTTGTCCCAGCGCTGTGAACCCCCCAGGTTTCCATCCACAAAACCTCAGTCCCACAGATTCTCATTACCATTAAAATATTTCACAGGTCCAGGCTCCTCTATAACTGCGGTTTTTGCACCACCAACAGCTGTGCCCCTGCTCTGCGTGTCTGGGCCAAGTGCATCTCTCACTTCTGCATCTTCAGGAGAAGGGAGAAGCCGCCTCCAGAAGCACAAATTGGTGGGATAAGCTGCTGTCAGCTGAGCCCACTGAGCTCCCCTACTTATTCCAAGCGAACTGCTCACTTTGAAGGGATAAACAGCCTGATTAAACTAACAGCTCTCCCTTCCTCGCAGTGATGCTCTTTGAAGGATGCAGGCAAAGCCGGAGCGAGCGCAATCTCTAGCAACAAATCCACTGCTGGCTCCTCCTGGGAGAAAACCCTCCGTGCAGAACAGGAGGAGCGGAGCCAGACCAGGAAAGCTGCTGGAGGTTTGCTTTATATCAAGTAATCTCATTATTGCAATTTCAGAACTAAATGGGCAGTGCAGCAGGAAGCAGGCCTGGGTCACCGCGTCATTTAGCTGATACAAACAACAACCTGCGCCCGGACGTCGGCATCTGCTGCCGGTACAAACCCTCGGCATCGCTCGCAGCGTCGGCCCTGTGTCTGATGTCGTATGCAGGACTGGGAAAGATTAACAGCTAATTAATGTCAATCAGCTCAGGTGTGCTAGAAGGCCTTACCAAGTGAATAAGGAAACTCGGTGGGTCTGCTCTTGGTCAGACGCTCTCCTGTGTTCATCCCTGATGCAGAAGGACAACAGTGATGGGTAGAGCAGACGTGGAAAGCAACTCACACAGTGGGTTGGCATGAACTTGGAGCATCTTCATACAACTGACAAGACATGGAAGCATCAAGGGTGGTTTGCATTTTCCGTCAGTGCTCTCAGGTGGTCCCCCAATGGATATAACCCCAGTCACAGCAGCCAGAGCGGGCTCATACATTGCTCTGTTTGTCCCCGTGTTTCTCGAGGTTTGAATAGAGCATGAAAGTGATGACCACCCCAAACCGCTGCTGCATTCCTGGGTACAACAGATGCCTCTGTCAACACGTCAAAATTCCTTGATCAGAGGAACCACTCCTGCCCACTCACTTCATTTGCAGCGTTTCCACGCTCCCTCCTGCCTATAACGTGCTCAAGAGCTGCGGCATCCTGAGTGGGTCCATCTCCCGGACCCCACAGCTCTACAGCCTGGGTCAGCACTTTGCAGCTGGTTTGCTCCAAACATCCTCAATCCATCCATCCCGCTGCGCCAGCTCCTTCATGAGCTCAGCGCTCACCTATTCCACTCTTTCCGTGCTCCACATCTTTATTTCCAGCCAGATTAACCAGTCTTTTCTGGACAGTTACACATTACATTGCTTCGTGCTGTGTTCCCGTGCTGCTCGGCGCAGTTTGTATCTTCATCATTCTTCGTATCGCCTCGGGGCTTGTTTACTACACAGCAAACACTGCTCTGAATAGGGAATCTTTCTCTTCCTCTTGCACTTATCTGCTGTGATCATCGCCCAGAGAAGTAAGTCTTGGAAATATCGAGGAGGCTAAGAATTCTCACAGTGTCCAACGGCATGAGGAGATCTATTGTCCCTTGGACGCCCAGCAGGACCGAGCTTTGCTAAGCTTTGCTGGTCCTGCCCAGCTCAACCCCTTTGCTCGTGCGGGTGCTCTGGGTTCAGCAGAAAACCCAGTTGCCTGGGAAATTAGAGCACGAGTAGTACAGCTTGTTTGCCACGGGCAAAGATGAAGTTATCTTGTTTCTGGTGTTTCCTAGGATCTCAGTTCTTGTTTCAACCCTCTCAAGCTGCTCGTAGCAGGGTAAGGCTCTTATCAAATATCTTGGCTTGCAAAAGCAAGAGGGATGTGGGGCTGTTCAGCCTGGAGAACAGGAGATTGAGGGGAGACCTATCGCTGTATATAACTACCTGAAAAGAGATTGGAGCATGGAGGGTGTCGGTCTCTTCTCCCAAGTAGCAAGTGATGGAATGAGAGGAAACGGCCTCAAGTTGCACCAGGGGAGGCTGAGGTTGGAAATTTGGGGTGATTTCTCCCCAAAGGGCTGTGGGTGTTGGAACAGTTGCCCAGGGCAGTGCTGGAGTCACCATCCCTGGAGGGGTTGAAAAGGCGTTTAGACAAGGTTCTTAGGGACGTGGGTTTGTGCTGGAGTTGGTTGGGTTATGGTTGGACTCGGTGATCCTGAGGGTCTCTTCCAACCAAAACGATTCTGTGATGTCCTGCTGCACTCTCACAGCCTCATTTGCTGTACGCTTAAACCCCTGAGCACCTCCATGGCCCTTGCTCCAGTATGCTCATCTGTCTCTCGAACAGGGGAGCCCAAAATGGGGACACGAGATGTGCTGGAGCAGAGGGGCGCAGGGTCCCACAAGGAAGCCACCAGCTGGACTTCCAACTGCTGCTTGCAACCCTGGGAGCTGGTGGCGCAGCCGGTTTTCCACTGGAGTCGCCTGTATCGCGGGACGTCCAACACCTGCCCAAAGCTCAGGTACACAGCACACATTGCTCCCATCTCTTCTCACACACAACAATGAAATTGGTCAGGCACAATTCTCCCCGCTGGAGAAAGGTCAGGTCTTCCTCACGCAGAGCAGGGCTACAACGAGCCCTCGACACCCTGAAGTCCCCATGAAGACTCCGCCGCTCACGGTGGGGATTTCTACCTCGTCTTGCACACTTTTGGCTTCGTTTCCATGTGTTTTGCTAACAATGAGCTCCCGCTGGCTCCCAGCTGAGGTTGGAAGTTGCCCAGTAGCCTCCTTCAGCCTCACTCAACATAAAGAGCTGTTGTTTGTGGTGGGTTCACCGGCCCTTTAGCACGTGTTCCCAGAGCCCCAGCCACAAGTCACACAACAGTCCCTGACCAACAGGCAACTCTTAAATGCAGCTAAAACCAACCGAAGCCCAAACAAGACCTAAGACTATGCTGTCTGGTCAATGCAACCCCCCTGGCTTTCTGCGATAGACAATAGGAATATTATTGGGAAAGGACTAAAATCCAGTTCTCCCAGTTTGGGAGAGAAGTGCTAGAGCTGAAAGGACTTAAAACACTGCCCACCCACAAAGTCAAATTACGTATTGAGTTTGCAGTCCCATGGCTGCTTTCCAGTGCTCAGAGATGGCTCTGGATGTGCGCCGTGCTCCATAGTCACTCATTTGTCCATGGGGTCCGCTCACTGTGGGCTTCTTCCTTATTGCAGCCTGAAACTGAGAAAAAGAAATGGTTCTACAATTAATAACAGAAGCTGCGAAGAGTTAAAATGTCCCAGGAGTAGAAGCAGCTTTGATTCATTTCTCCACATAAAGAGTTTCTAATTATACTGACTCTTATCGCTGTGCTAGAGCGGATTCATAACTCTGCCTTTGTCCTTGGTGTGTTCAGCAATGGCGAGATTCCGGACAGCGCGGGGAGGACGGTTTGGGAAGGATGAGCAGTTACCGGCATCCTTCAGGCAGGAGCTCCAAGATGGGTATTGAGGAGAAGCACAAGCGCTGATGAACAAACCCCGACACACAGAGCTACGGCCATGGACCAGATGACAGCCCGAGGTCCCTGCCCACCTGCATTATCCCAGGATGACTGATCTTGAGTGGAAAGGTCCACCCCAGGAGCTCCAGTGCTGGGTTAGCACACGTGCACAGGAAGGATTAACGTGCGGTGGGAACCCTGTCTTCTCACCCTCATCAGAGTCATTCGCAGGGCGACACGCTCCAGCTCGGCACCGCATCCCGAGCTCCTGAGCATCTCCTGAGAGCTCACACAGGCGCTTCTGTCTGGACCAAACAGTCAGCAAAGCACTTAAGCAGCGCTCAAAATCTCCTTACGCTAGTTCCGAAACAAAGGCTGCCCAAGCAATCCAACGCCTCCCTCCCGCACACGTTATCCCGGAGGGTTTCTGCATCACGCTTCCAATTTGAAATGCAAGTTGTACAAAGCTGATGAGGGGCTGGAGCACAAGTGTGATGGGAGAAGCTGAGGGACCCGGGGGGTTCAGCTGGAGAACAGGAGCTGAGGGGAGACCTTCTGATCTCTGAACTGCCTGAAAGGAGCTTGGAGCATGGAGGGGGTTGGTCTCTTCTCCCAAGTAGCAAGTGTTAGAATGGGGTGGTCAGTGGGTCAGAGAGGTTCTCCTGCCCCTCTGCTCTGCCCTGGGGAGACCACACCTGGAATATGGTGTCCAGTTGTGGCCCCTCAGCTCCAGAAGGACAGGGAACTGCTGCAGAGAGTCCAGCGCAGCCACCAAGATGCTGGAGGGAGTGGAGCATCTCCCGTGTGAGGAAAGGCTGAGGGAGCTGGGGCTCTGGAGCTGGAGAAGAGGAGACTGAGGGGGGACTCATTGCTGGGGATCAAGATGGAAAGGGGCAGTGTCAGGAGGATGGAGCCAGGCTCTGCTGGGTGACACCAGTGACAGGACAAGGGGCAATGGGTGCAAACTGGAACACAGGAGGTTCCGCTGGAAGATGAGAAGCAACTTGTTGGGGGTGAGGGTGGCAGAGCCTGGCCCAGGCTGCCCAGGGAGGTTGTGGAGTCTCCTTCTCTGCAGACATTCAAACCCCCTGGACCCCTTCCTGTGGAACCTCAGCTGGGTGTTCCTGCTCCGGGGGGGTTGCACTGGGTGGGAGGGGGTGGATTGGACTGAATGTGCAAAACTCAGCTGTAGCAGGAACAGTCCAACCTCCTCAGGCCATTTACCTCACCGCATATGGGGATTAGCAGCCTCCTAAGCCAGGCTAAGGACTCCACAGTTAAGGGGGTAGTTTGTGCTCATTTATAAGCCCAATTTCACAGCCTATATTTCTCAAAAAATAATCTTTACGTTTGAATTTCACACGCGTTATCTGTGGCCGAAGCAGAATTCTGGCAGAATGTGAACTGAAAGGAGGAGAGAGGAGGAACGAGAGAGGAGAGAGGAGAGAGGAGAGAGGCAACCAGCGTCACCAGGATGGGGCAGCTGGTCATTTATAGACCTAGAACAGTGGAGAAGTCACCAATACCAAGGAGATAGAGCTCTGGGGACCTCCTCACCAGAATTTCTGTGCCTCCTCCAACCATCTCCATCACCAGCTGCAACAGATACCCCATACACACACATCTCTCCTCTCAATTCAGCTCTGCCTGTATTTGAATTGAACGCAATCTGCCATTTCATGCGCGAGCGTCACGGGACCCTCTTCATTGCATTCAGCCTTAGATTCGGCTCTCCTGAATCATTCTTTTCCCCTACCCATTTGCCAGCTCACTATTCACGGTGTTCTCCGCATCCTTGTGTGAATACCAGCGCGGAGCTCTGGACGCTGCCACTGCGAAAATGGGCTCAGTACTCCGGGAAACAGTCGTTAATCTATAGGTCTGCCTCTCCATCCCTTGAATAGGCAGTTTTCTTGTAGCTCAACTCACTCAAAACACATAAACCCCCATGTACGGGGTATTAATCGCACATCACCCTGGCCCAGCAGCTCGCTAACTTCAGAGCTCAAACGTAGATTTGACTCTAAGAGCCACGTAAAACTCTTGCCCAACACACAGCATTCATTAAAGCATCTAAATAAATTATTCTATATTATTATTGATGCTCTAGGTGTTCCCCCGACCCACCGCTCGCCCCCCAACACCCCGCAGATTGGCGCCCACAGAGAACTATTGACTCCAAACCTTCCAATATCCAGAGCCAAGGGTTTTATTACTCATTGAGCAACTCCCTTTAATTTCCCTTTAACTCGCCTCCCCCTTTTATGTCACCTAAAGACCTTTTCCAACTCCTGCTGCTGCAGTCAACCCTTCTGGCTCTTTCCCGTTACAACGATGTTGGATTTGAGTGCATTGCAGTCGGTGTTAAGGAAAAGAAAGGCATCTCTTTGATGGTGATATATTGATCCAGGTTCTGTGTGTTACTCTGCAATAAATCAAAGGTTATTCTCCCCTTGCAAGGTCTTTCACCGGTTGCTTCATGGGTTGTCATTTACCTTCTTTTGACTGGCATTTTGCATTGGTTTGTCGGGAGCTATTTAAATGTGCGCATTTCTATTCAATACATCCTTAATTGGGGCGAATTTCATTCCTTTGCAAAAATAAAACCCTCCAGAATAAACCGCTGGAAATGGAGCCCTTAATACTCTTAGAAATTCAATAGTTAAAGCAGATAAAGGTTATCAGATACTCCAGTGACCTCCAGGTCTTGTCTGGTCACCAACGGCCCCATCCATCGCTTGTTCCTCAACAGCTAATGCTACGCTCAGCCTATTAATTATTAGTTAATTAAGCACTTTGCTTCTAAACACCGTGTTGCTTCACCTTCCATCTCCCTCTTCTAGTGCAGAAGGACCTTGAAAAACATCCCCTCATTCCGCAGGTGGTCGGAAAGCACCGATCTCACGCCAACTGGTTAACGATGGCTGCGCGTTTTATAACTGAATCGCATCATACATTCATTCGGCATCAATTCTCTTCAATCCTCCCCTTTCCAATACATTGCGAATTCTTTCGCGCCGCACGCTGCTCGGTGCGATCGCTCCCTTGGAGCGAGAAGAGCGGGAAGAAGCGGGGAGGCCATTCTGGACCCGGTTTTAAGTGGCGCCCAGGAGCGAGTTCACAAAGCACTGAGATGCTGCACAACAGCAGCCCAGCGCTGTTCAGCTCAGCATCGCACGGGGAAACCGGCGCCGAACAGCACTGAGCGACACTAAACGGAGGCAAATGCTAAAAACCAGTGTGAGACTAATTAAGCAAAGCCTAAAGGGGTTTCGAACGGCGTAAAAACAAACAACGGGGCTGAGCGTGTCAAGAAGCCATCAGGAAGACGTGGGGTCATTGGACTGGCAGAGGTTAAAGGAAGCAATTGTGGGACATGAGGATATTGCAGAGATGCTAAATGACTCTTCTTCCATCTTCACACCTTCCCCAGGGATTTCTAAGCCTTTGCCTCCAGAGAAACACCACCCATGGCTGTAGCAACCGCAAACACGGGCAAGGAAACATGATCAGTTAAAGGGAACGTGTCACCGAGCTCATTTGGTGATTTAGAAGGTTTCATTCTCACTCCATCCTCCAACAACTCTGCCTCCAGAGACAGCATCCACTGGAGGGACACTGAGGAAAGGCTTGTGGGCTGAGCCTTAAAGTCAGGGGGTGGGCAGCAAGACACCAGAAAAGGCCAAATTCAGATATTCAGAGGGGAAAATCTTCTCTGGAGGTGTGGTGTTGTGGTTTAGCCCGAGCTGGTAACGCAGCCACGCAGCCGCTCACTCACTCCAACAGGGGAGAGAATCCAAAGGGAAGGGAGAAACTTGGATTGAGATAAACACAGTGCAATAAAATAGCTAAATACTAACACACTAGTAGTAAATATATATATAAATCGAAATAAAAGATGCTCAAGGCAATTCCCCATGAATACGCTGAGCAGTCGGTGCCAGGAAACGGCACCTGGTCCCACAACCCATCCCAGAGAGAGAAAAGAGGGGAAAAGGCAGACGGGCTCTCTGCAACGCACCAGGAGACAGAGAAAGGGTTAAAAGCACCGCCTGGAGCTCCAGGCTTCAGCAGAGGATGGGTTGGGGGTGGGGGGCTCAGGGAGGGGACAAGGCCCTCCGGGAGGGGACAGAAGCCCCCAGTGCCGTGGTGGGCGGTGCGTCCGGCGAGGGAACCGGCACGGCCCCAACGCTCCCCACATCCCCCTCAAGCAAAGCCATTGAAGCTGGGGATGGTGAAAGGCCCAAAGAGACCCAGTGTCACCAGAGACCCTCCTCTCTGGAGGAAAATACCTCCCTCCACCCCCCGAGGGCTGAGCGCAATGCCAGGAGCCACCCACGCCCCTCCAGAGCCCAACCCAGCACCATCCCCTTCCAGCAGCCATCCCACGGGACCCCAGCTTCCCCGCCCCATCCCACGCTCCTGCCACACGTCTGTATTCACTCTGCTCCTGGCGGAGGACCTCGCCTGAGCTGCTCTCGCATACCCCGGCTCGCCAGAGCTGTTTTCCAAAAGCAGCCCCTTCTCCAGCTCAAGGAGCCTCCCGTGGCCTCATGTGCCCCACGCTGTCCCCAAAAGTGCGCCACGGGCTGTGGCTCTGCACCCTGAGCACCGAAGTCACAGCTGGGGCCCGCCGCGGCTCCCCTAAGCTTGGCTTAACGAAGCCGTAACACAAGCAGCATCGCCTCTAGGGCCACGACAAAGGGATGAAAACTGAAGCGGAGCAGCGATCTGATGTGACCACCAGAAAGCTGTTCCTCCCACAGCCCTTCCCACAGAGATGATGACTAATGGAGACGTCCCTCTTGCACAACATTCGTGCGGGAGAACATCAGGGTGCAGAGAAGCTCAGCATCAAAGCACGTGAGGAGGAGTTCACCCTGATGTGTGAAATGAACGCACGCATTTGTTTCAGACCTACAAAGTAAAAGGGGTTAATTACTCATTTGGGGATGCAGGAGGGAGTCCAAGCTAGAAATGTCTGGGCTGCCATGAGCGAGCGTTGGGGTGTTATCACTTAATGGGTGATAACGCAGATGGATAACAGCGGATAAAGGAGTTTCCTGGGAGATGACATGGGGTAGCAAAGGCTGGACACTGACTTTTAGGAACTGGCAGCTAAAACCTGGAGCCAATGCAGACTTCATCCCAAACGTGATTTGGCTGCAAGTGTGCGCACGGCCGGGTTGTGAGACCGGGTGCTGCCGCAGAGACAGCGGGGAAGTTCTCAGCTCTGAGGACCAGAGACAGGCTGAGCCACGCTGACGAGCACGGGTCAAACCCCAGCATCTCAGCAGCATCCTGACCCCACGGAGCACCGAGGACACTGTCCCGCAGGCACTGAGCTGTGCGCTGGTTGCTGGTCCATGGTCAACACAGAACCCCAGAATGTGAGGGGTTGAGGGGCCTGGAAAGCCCATCCAGTGCAATCCCCCCGGAGCAGGAACACCCAGCTGAGGTTCCACAGGAAGGGGTCCAGGGGGTTTGAATGTCTGCACAGAAGGAGACTCCACAACCTCCCTGGGCAGCCTGGGCCAGGCTCTGCCACCCTCACCCCCAACAAGTTGCTTCTCATCTTCCAGCGGAACCTCCTGTGTTCCAGTTTGCACCCATTGCCCCTTGTCCTGTCACTGGTGTCACCCAGCAGAGCCTGGCTCCATCCTCCTGACACTGCCCCTTTCCATATTGATCACCTGCTCCCCAGACCACATCCCGGACCCACCTGAGTGCTCCCCGGGTCCGTCGAGCCCCGGGGACGCGGTTCTGGGAGGACGAGCCCTCCCGGGGCCGGGCGAGGCTTCGAGGGACGGGGCTCCGAGGCGCTGCGCGGCGGGACCGGCACCGGCACCGGCACCGGCACCCCCCTCGGGGCGGGAACCCTCAGCCCGGGAGCGGGGGAGACACCTTGAGAAATCGCGACTCCGCTCGGTGCGGGACGGGGACACACGGGGCGGGGGAGAACCCACCGGGACCCGCCCGCCGCCGCTCGCCCACCTGCGTCCCGCGGGGAGCCGCGCATGCGGAGCGCACCACCGCGCCTCGCGTGCAGGGGGGGGAGCGGCGGCCGGAGCGGGCATGTTTACAGCGGGGCCGAGGGGGGCGGCATCGGCGCGGCCCCCCCGCCCCCCCCGCCGCCGAGGCACGAATGGTCTCTTCCTCGAGCCCTATTTAATCCCCGCCGCTGCCGCACCGCCGGCTCCAGTCCGGAGACCAGCGCCGCGCCCGGTGCCGCCGCCTCAGCGCTGCGGCTCGGCTCGCCCCGGCCCCGCGGGCCCCCCCCCGCCGCCGCCACCATGCTGCCCCTCGGCCTCCTGCTGCTGCTCGCCTGCTGCGGCGCCGCCCGGGGAAACCTCTCCCGCGACGGTGAGTGGCGGAGCCGAGCGAGCCCCCGCGCCATCACTCCGCCCGTCGCGGCGGGGCCGGCGGGCGCGTCCTCTCCCCACGGTGGGGGACACCGGCCGCGCGGAGCGTGGGGAGCGCGGAGCGGCCGCGGGCAAGCGACAGGTGCGGGGGGCGGCGGCGCCGTTATGTGGGTCAAGCCCGGCAGGTGCCGCCGCCCCGCCCCGGCCCTGCCCTCGGGGCCCGCCCGCGCCGCCGGAGAGGCTGCGACCGCCGCGGCCCCGGGCAGCCGGTGGGACTCAAGGTCACGGCGGCGCCGGTGCTGCCCGTCGTGTCCCCCCCATCGCCGCGTACCGCCCGGGGCGGGGCCGGGGCCGGGGCGGCGGAAGATTCCAGACAGGCCCTGGCGGGCGGCGGCGGAGCCCGGCCCCTCCCGGCGCTGCCCGCGGCGGGGCGGGTGCAGTCGGGGGGTGGGGGGCTCGGCGGATGGAGCCCCCCGCTGGGGTAGAGCCGCTCCCCCGGGAGGATGGCGGGCGGCGCGGGGGAGGCAGCCACCCCCGCGGGTGGGGATGCAGCCCCCGGGGGGGCGGTGGTTACATCCCCGGCGTGGGGGCGCCCGGAATGGGCAGGACGCCGGTTCCCCACGATCGCAGCCCCGCTCCGTGGGGCGGTGGGCTCGGGGAAGGGCGGCCGCTCCCATCCCGCCGGGATCCCGCCGGTGTGTCTGCTGGCATCCCGGGCTCTGATGCTCCTCGGAGGAGCATCAGCCCTTGAAACAAAGGCTGTTTACCCGCCACAGCCTCGGGTGAGGCAGCCGGTAATGAAGTGCCGCAAAACAAATGCGATCTCGATGCTGCCTTGTCAATGGCAGCACCTTATTTTCCGTAACCATTTGGCTGCGGAGTCCTGCGCTCGGGGCTCGTAATTCCCAGCAGGCTGCTGGCGGCTGGGTTTGCTGCGCTGGGAGTCGCTGGCTGTGCTAAAACCGCTGCTGCGAGCGTTTGGATGGGGAGCGCGTTGTGCGGAGATGCAGCAGCCGTCCAGGGCCCGCTCTGCCTGTTGTATTTTGGGGGGTGTTGTGGAGCTGCCATCCAAGTCCCTGCCTTTGGCTGGTTGGAAGCAGGGGGGTAATTCTGGCATGGGATGAAGGCGCCCATGGGCTGTTGAGGTGGAAGGAGCGTGGTACGGAGGGTATGAGCCCCAGCTGGCGCATCCCCCGCCACGCATCCCTTTGCTGGAGGAGGTCGCTGTGACAGGCAGAGCCGCTCTGAGGGCTGGTGTGGGTTGATGGCTGCGTTCCCATCCACGAATCCCAGGGTTTATTCTGATTATGGCCACGGTCCTCCCACGGGAGCCTGTAAGAGTCACTCGGGTGTGGGTGACGCTGGGTCCCGCGGCACGGGGATGTCCCGGCGTCCGTACGTGGCGATGCTCAACAAGGGGGTGGCTGAGCCGCCTGGCGAGCGCTCGCATGAAAGGGGTGGCCGTGACCTGGAGCCGTGTGTAGTCCTAGGGCAGGATGTTGTGTGGATGATGACACTGCAAGATTCCTTCCAGGCCCGGCCATGAGCAGCCGGGCTCTGTCGCCCAAAGCAGCGAGACAAATGGCCACTTAAAAAGCCTTTGGGAGCTGCAGAGACGCGTGGATGGAAGATGCTCAAAGGAGCTGCTGGCGTGGCTTTGCAGTCGGTGTCTTACCCTCAACCAGCAGCTCGCAGTGCTGGGAAAGCCCTTCCACAGCGCCCTTCCCGAGGCAGGGACGGAGTCGCCATCTCTTCTCCTTGCAGAAGGACCCCTCCATCGCTCTGGATCTCAAAGCTCCAACCACGGCGGTGCCGGCAGAGCCCCCCGAGGCCACCCCGGCGCTTCGCACCAGGACCGTGTGTGCGCACTTGGCTGGCGTTGTGCTGCTGTCGGCAGATTTCTGAGTGTTTGGGCTGGGTGCGTGGTTGTCCTTGCTGCGAGGATTACTTCCCCCACAGAGTTATTACACTCCAGGCTTGTGTAACCCTTTTGTTTGAACAGTGCCCTACTGTTGTCCCATGGGAAGCCACAGCATGCCAAAAACAGACGGCTTGGGGCTATTTTGCCCTGTGTTTGCCAGCAGCTTCATCCCGTGTGGCACCGGCGTTGCGGGCTCTGGGTGTCCCTTGGTGCGCAGCACAAGGGACACCATGCGGCAGCTTTGGTGGCACAGTGGGGACCTGAGCATCCATCCCACTGTACCAAAGCTGCTCTGTTCTTTGTGTGTGGTTCTCTTGCTGGGAGAAGCCTCAATTTTGAGGGTCTTAGAGGTGGGTTTGCCTGGCCAGGTATAGGTGGCACAGCAGAGGGGCCAGGGCTGCTCTGCCCTGTAGATGAGGGGACTGGTTGGGTGGCTTGTGCCAACGTCTCCTGTGGGCTGAGGTGAGACTGGAGACCACCTTGAATGGTTGAAGGTGGTTGAGATGGTTGAGATGAGCTCCCTGCCTGACATTGGCAAGTAGGCAGGTTTGGGGACTTTCCCCTCCCTGGAATGTGGCTTCATCTTTCTGGAGGTGCTTCCTCTGTCTTGGGGGCTGCGTGGACCCCCATCCTTTCTGCAGTGGGAGCCCTGTTCTGCACAAGTGGAAGCCCAGGAGCTGTGTTGAGCTCACACAACCCTTTGATTGCCGCTTATGGCAGCGCTTTCACCCAACCGATGTGTGCAAGTGCCCCGTTCTCACCATATGCCGCACGTCTTTCCGTGCCAGCACAAGCCCTTGGCACTCGAGCAGAGGAAGCAGTAACACCCCTGATAAGATACCAACCTGCATTGATACCTGGACAGCCTAATTCGGGCGGCTCTGATCAGCGAGCGACGGCGACGCAGCCGGATCAGCATCGGCTGGAGGAGAAGCCGCGCGGGGAGCGCCGAGGCCGCTGCTCATGGCACAACGCGTTAGGCTCAACAGGCAGCGCTGGATTAAGACAACACACGGGATCAAGAGCTGCCCCACCGCATACGCAGACGGTGAGGGATGCGCTGGCACCGCTGCTGCGGGATGGGTTTTGCCGCTGTGCTGATCCCACCTGATATTTTGGTGCGGTTTGTTGTACCCAGGCTGGGGTGTTTGCGGCTTGGTCAAAGCCAAAATCCCCAGCGGACCGGGGCGTTGCTGCTGGAACACGAGTTCCTCCCACGTGTGGGTACGTTCTCCGGAAAGGGATGGAGGGAAAGCCCTGCTTGCCCAGAATTGAGGGCTCCCGCACGCTAAGCGGTGCCTCTGCTCCCTCTGCCCGACCTTCTCGCCTCGCCAGGGGTGTTGGAATTGCCGGAGTAACTGGAGGCGTCTACATCTGTGTAGTCACCCCGGCGCTGCTGCGTCCAGGCGTTGAGCCAGATGGAGGAATCCGCATTCAAACCAGCATTGTTTGTTTGCACTGGGTTGGTTTTAACCTCGATTTACCCCAGTCCAGGGTGCGGTGCGGTTCAATGGAGCGAAACCACGGGTGCGGGAGGAGGCGGCGCAGGATGCGAACGCGCGGCCGACGCGCCTTTGCGCCGTGGGTTCGGAGCTTGGTGGGCTCAGCGTGTGTGCTGCTGGGCTTGTTCTTCTGGGTCTCGTGTTTGCTGTTGTAAAGCATGCACAGGTGCCTTCTGGCAAGGGCTCTTCTCCCCGCACCGGCGTTTGGCGCGATGGCCCCATTCCCAGCTTGGTTTCCATCTGAACCGCGCTCCGGGCTCCTTTTCCAGCCCGGCGAAGGCTTGGCCGTGCAGCTCGTGTGCCGCTGTGTGTGCACAGATTGAGTTCCCTCCTCGTCGCTTGGCTCTTTGATGGCTCCGTGGGACCTCGGCGATGGTGCCAGCGCTGTAACACCCACGTAGTCCGACGCATCTGATCCTCCTCCTCTGAATTACTGGGTCAGCTCAGCTTGAACCATCTGGTCCGGTCCTCTCCCTGCGGCCGTGCCGTGAAGCGATGCAGCAGCAGAGCCTTCCGTCGCAGCAGAGGGAGGCGGAGGAGCCACGATGAGGGCTGGGAAGAAACGCACTTAACCATTCCAGTCACCCGCCCGGCGTCGCGCTTTGCTTCAGATGCTGCAGCCGCCGCCGCTCGGGGGTTGTGGAGGCTCCCTGGTGTCACCGGGACGTGCCGGAGGGCAGCGGCGCTTGCAGCGCCTTTGCAGGTGACCCCAGAGACCGCTTGTGGCTGCCGAGCGGCGGAGCCGGGAGCTCCCGTGTTGCTGCAGGGTCGCTTCCTCGGGTGATGCTCCAGGCGGTGCTTCCTCTACAGATGTTCCTCCTCACCTCGCAGCGCTTCAGGTGGTGTTTGCTGGGAAGCCTGGTGTGCAGCATTAGAGCTTCCAGACCGCTGCGTTCACTGCTGCTTTCAGGCTGTGGTTCCCGGGGGAGCGAGTTGTGACACTTGTCACAACATCCCCGAGCGGGTGAACGCGGTGACGGGTCAGCATCGCGGGGCTTTCCTGGGGGGGGCTCTGTTTTCACAGAATCACAGAATGGCAGGGGTTGGAAGGGACCTTAAGTGGAACCTCCTGTGTTCCAGTTTGCACCCATTGCCCCTTGTCCTGTCACTGGTGTCACCCAGCAGAGCCTGGCTCCATCCTCCTGACACTGCCCCTTTCCATCTTGATCCCCAGCAATGAGTCCCCCCTCAGTCTCCTCTTCTCCAGCTCCAGAGCCCCAGCTCCCTCAGCCTTTCCTCACACGGGAGATGCTCCACTCCCTCCAGCATCTTGGTGCCTGCGCTGGACTCTCTCCAGCAGTTCCCTGTCCTTCTGGAGCTGAGGGGCCACAACTGGACACAATATTCCAGGTGTGGTCTCCCCAGGGCAGAGCAGAGGGGCAGGAGAACCTCTCTGACCCACTGAGCACCCCCTTCTAACCCAGCCCAGGTCCCATTGGCTTCCTGGCCACAAGGGCCCAGTGCTGGCTCAGCCCACAGCACCCGCTGTTCCCAGCTGGTCTCCCATACAAGCACTGACCGGGCCCGACCCTGCTTAGCTTCCCAGATCAGACGAGATGGGGCGTTCTCAGGGTGCTATGGCTGTATAGATTACATTATGTATATATATACGTTCTCCAAGTATATCCTGATAGTATCTGAACTAAACCCTTTTCTCGAGGGCAGAGCAGAGGGGCAGGAGAACCTCTCTGACCCACTGACCACCCCCTTCTAACCCACCCCAGGTCCCATTGGCTTCCCGGCCACCAGGGCCCAGTGCTGGCTCACAGTTTCACCTCTTTGCAGCTCATCAACTTTGCTTTCTGACCTCTTTTTGTCTCCTCGTGATGCTGGGGGTTGCTCTCCAAAAGGCACAGACCACACAGCAGCCGAGGTGACGTGGTGGGCGAACAAAGAACAAAGCTGAGAGTACCTGAGCATCCCGTGGGACGCGGGGGCTCCCTGGCACAGCAATCACCTCAAAGACCAGCAGGATTGAGCCTGTATTTTGATATCACTCTTGCATTTCTGAGAAGTCAGGAGGAAGCGTTAGCATAGCTTTCCCCACTTCTTATTGCTGTTATCAATATCCTTGTGTGTTTGATCCCCGAACGGTTGGGAGTGGAGATTCCCCATGCCGGCTTGGACGGAGCTCTGCTGCAAGTGTTTAGATGCCTGCAAAGCAACAAGAGATGTACCAGGGCATCCGATGCAGCCGTTTCTGAGCCACCTCGCTGGGCAGGCAGGAGATCCTGAAAACAGAACTGTCAAAGCAAGGAGCTCGTTCCCTTGGCAACAGTCATGTTGGAGATTGGCCTTAGGGTAGGAGCTGAAAAACACGCTCCAAAAAGTCGTTATCAGCTGTTTGCTGTCAAACTGGAGGAGGCTTGGGAGAGGGTCCCCCTGCCCGGCTCCGCGTTGAGATGTGGGAATGAGTTCACAATGGATTCAGTCCTGGCTTTAGGGTCTCAGGACAGCTCTGGCACTGGGGGTGGGTGTTGTGGCGCTCGGATGATTCCTGGTGGCCCAGGATGAGGCTTTTCCCCCTTGTCTCTGTCTGTTGTGTGCAGTGTGTGCCGGAGCCAGGTTCTCGCCTTCCCGGGTCGGGCCAGCCGCAGATCCCGCGGGATCGCCGGTGGCCTCGAGGAGGTGATGGTGCTGGGATTCCCCGCCGATGCCGCTGCCTTTTGCCGCGTTAATTGGCCGCTGGAGCGGTGTGAACGTGCGAACACGACCGAGCGGAGCCGCCGGCGGCGATCGCGCGGCTGCCAAAGCTGCGGGTGGGAGATGCTGCCCCCGTCCCCTGAGCACCCTGCTCCTGTCCCAGCTCCCCGCAGGGCCCATCTGGCCATGGAGGGGGTCATAGTGCTGGGGACTGCGCTGTGATGGAGCAGGACACGGAGCCCGGGTGCTCCGTGGTGACAAGAACATGCCCCAAGGCTCTAGGGCTGTGGAGGAGGAGGAGGGTGATTAGAGGGCAACCTGCAATGAGAGCTTTGGTGGCACTTGCAACCAACCTCTCATCAGCTACTGATTGATTGCTAATTGCTGGCTGTGTTCCAGTTGCTTCACCCCGGGGCAGGGGTCGCTGTCACCCCGGGCAGGGGTCGCTGTCACCCCGGGCAGGGGTCGCTGTCACCCCAGGCAGGGGTCGCTGTCACCCCAGGCAGGGGTCGCTGTCACCCCAGGCAGGGGTCGTTGTCACCCGAGCAGGGGTCACTGTCACCCGAGCAGGGGCTGTCAGGGAGGTGACACAACCCCATGTCCTGGGAGAAGGCAGCAGCTCCGCAGTTTGCTGGTGGAGCTTGAGGCCGTGTCAGTGCCCCCGGAGCAGGACCTGCAGGGGGTCCGTGGGTCCTGGGTGTGAGCGGGGTCTCTGGTGTGGCCTTGGAATGATCCCAGCAGAGGCCCAGGGGTCAGAACGGGACCTTTGCTTTGCGTCTTCCCAGAATCATGGAATAGAATCATTTTGGGTGTAAGAGACCCTCAGGATCATTGAGTCCAACCATAGCCCAACTCCAGCACTAACCCATATCCCTAAGAACCTTATTTAAACACCTTTTAAACCCCTCCAGGGATGGCGACTCCAGCACTGCCCTGGGCAGCTGTTCCAATGCCCACAGCCCTTTCCATGAGGAATTCTTCCTAATATCCAATCTAAACCTCCCCTGGTGCAACTTGAGGCCGTTTCCTCTCATCCTGTCCCTTTGGAGAAGGGAACACTCATGTCCACATCTGTTTTCAGAGAAATAATGGTGTTCAGAATGTCATGGTTTTCACACGGGCCGCACCTGAAGGCACGGAGCCGCTGAACCCACTTGTAGGCATGGAGCCCATCACATCTGGAGCTGGGACGGCTCGTCGCTCCCCCCGTTAACATCTGGATCTCACACCCGCTGTTGCACCATCCCCATCATCCGCAGGACCACGGAGCAGATGGAGCACGGGCACGTTTCTCCCTCTAAGAAAACACGGAGCGAGCTGCTGGTGGGGAGGAGCCGGGTTTGTGGGTACCCAGACTGTGGATCCGCAGCCGCGCGGCCCAGCTTGAGCAGCAGATGCCTGAGCCCACGTGGCCGGGTGCGCGATCCAACCCATCCAAACTGCTCCAATGTCACCACGCGGCGAGGGCGGCTGGAAACGGAGCTTCGTGGCTGGGAGTGAGTTATTAAAGCACGGCCCTTGGAGATGAGAGAGCTCGTCGTGGAAAGCGTCTGTGTCGATGGGGAGGAATCGGGGCTTTAGGGTGAATAGGGGAGAATGAGGAAAGCGAGGAGTGGTGTGGTTTGCGCGATGGCTCTTGGAGTGGCGGCGCTGGAGGGATTGGAGCAGCGGGTGTTTTCCTCTGGGGATGGTTCTGCCCAGCAAAGATGCTTTGGGTAGGGCGGATGTGCCGGCGGAGGGACCCGGTGGCTCCGGCTGCACCGGCAGCAGCTGCTGAAGGAGCCGGGAGAGACGCCTGCGTTGTTTTCCCTTCATAAATATGAATGCGCCCCCCCCCCCTTGCAAAATGCACAGATTTAATTAATGGAATATTGATTTTTCTAGAGCGCGGCGCTTCTCTAATTTCACAGCTCCGCCGGGGATCTGGAGCAGACGCGGGCAGCGGTTTGTGCCCAAACAGGGGGGCTGGCAAAGCCTTTGCGGTGGCTTCTTGTGGGGCACCTGTGGTTGCTTTGCCCATCCCCAGGTGTGCTGGTTTGGCTTAAAATGGGTTCATTCTCCTCATGCAGTTACAAACCTTCCTTTCCCATCGCTCGTTATTTGGGCTTAGTTTGGGAACAAGAGGTACCAGCCCAGCACAGTTAATGTGTTTAATTGCTCTGCTCTGAGAGCCAAGGGCGCTGAGCTCTGCCCACAGGGGTGAGGCAGCGAGGAAGGGGATGGACGGACAGAGCCGGACTGACACCCACACTGAGCAATCACAGTGTTCCAGCCCATTCGCATCATGCTGATTATTTAAGGAGATTTGGGACCTTCCAGTGGGCTTTGGCCACCGCGCGGTGGCTCGGTGGGCGAGGGGACGGTGCCAGCCGCTCTGTGCTGGCAGCGTTCACCGGTGTGGTGAGGGCGGATGCTTCCCCGAGTGCCCGGCACCTGTCCCCATGGCCATGCCAGGGAGATCCGGAAGCCTTTTCAGCAGCCAGAGCATCCTTGCTCTGTTCCCCTTGTGTCTCCCGACCCCGGGGATGCTGCTGACCCATAGTACCAGGGCTTGTGATGCTGTGGAAGGGCTGTTGGGCCCGAGCAGAACGGCCTAAGCTGCTGTTTGTCCTCCTCGGGAACCCCGGGATGTGACCGGGAGGATGTGGGTTGTGGTTTAACCCGAGCGGGCAATGCAGCCACAGAGCCGCTCGCTCACCCAATAGGGGAGAGAATCAAAGGGAAGGGAGGAACTGGGACTGAGACGAACACAGTGTGATAAAATAGCAAAATACTAATACACTACTAGTAAATAGGTACATATAATAGGAATAAAAGATGCTCAAGGCAATTCCCCATGAACACGCTGAGCAGCCGGTGCCAGGAAACGGCACCGGGTCCCACAGCCCATCCCAGAGAGAGAAAAGAGGGGAAAAGGCAGAAGAGCCCAGAGGCCTCTGCAAAATGGCAAAAAACCCAACTAAACGTCCCGACCAAAACTCCCCCGGCTGCCCAAAAAGAGCAAAGAGAGAGAATGAAACTGGAAGGCCCCACTCTTAAATAATCAGCACGATGCCAATGGGCTGGAACACTGTGATTGCTCAGTGTGGGTGTCAGTCCGGCTCTGTCCGTCCATCCCCTTCCTCGCTGCCTCACCCCTGTGGGCAGAGCTCAGTGCCCTGGGCTCTCAGAGCAGAGCAATTAAACACATTAATTAACTCTGTGCTGGGCTGGTACCTCTTGTTCCCAAACTAAGCCCGAATAACGAGCGATGGAAAAGGAAGGTTTGTAACTGCATGAGGAGAATGAACCCGTTTTCAGTCAAATGGAGCGGCTGGATTTGGGGGCATGGCAACACGTGGAGCATCTTCCTTCTGGCTGTGCCGCTGTCCCCAGCCCTGGGGTGGCCGCTTTGTCCCCCCTTTGCCATCTGTTCCTCCAGGCTGCTGGGCCAGCGCGTATCTGGGTCGTGCCGGAGGGTGCGGAGCAGCGGCCGAGTCCCATAGGATACGGAACAGCAAACAGCTAAACCAGGCGAGCCCAAGACGCAGCTCTGATAGGCGAGACTTAGGAGCCTCAGGAACCACAACACAAGAGCCCATGTCAAACAGCAACAGCGTGATTGTCGAGGTTTGATTGCGGGGTGACAATAAGACCGTGGCAGATGTATTGTTAACCCTTCTCCCCCTTCACCCCCTCTGTCTCCCCCTTCCCGCTAAGGACAGGGAGTTGGAAAAATTAAAAGTGTTTTACTAATGCTGCTGATAAAATAGAGAAAATAATACAAAATATACAAACCCAATGTTGAAAGTCCCGGCAACTGCAGAGCCGGCAGCCGAAGTCCCGGACTGGATCCTCCAGCCAACCGGAGCTGGATTCACTCTGTCACTGGCCTCAGTTCACAAGCCGGCAGCCGAAGTCCCGGACTGGACTCTCCAGCCAACCGGAGCTGGATTCACTCTGTCACTGGCCTCAGTTCACAAGCCGGCAGCCAAAGTCCCGGACTGGACTCTCCAGCCAACCGGAGCTGGATTCACTCTCTCACTGGCCTCAGTTCACAAGCCGGCAGCCGAAGTCCCGGGCTGGACTCTCCAGCCAACCGGAGCTGGATTCACTCTCTCACTGGCCTCAGTTGGCAGGGACGACTCGCAAGGTCCTCTCCTGATGTCGCCATAAGGAAACGGGGCGAGATCCTCGTGATCTCCCACTTCTCTATGAAGTATCAGGTGGATGGGATGGTGTACTCGGTTGGTCAGGCTTTGGTCACCTGTTTCTCGTCGCCCCTCTCGTGGATGTGCATCCATCCTGATCAATGACCTCGCGTCCATTGCTGTGTCTACCAAACATGGATCTGGCTTGCAGGAAGATGAAGTTAATATGAAGCTTTAGCTAATTCACTAAAAGACAAACCTGTTTATAACAAATCAGGACAATGCTCCACGGGGCCTCGCTGGTGCAGGATCAGGGGATGCGCTCGGTGTTGTGGCTAAAACACCACCCTGTATCTGGATTTCTATTGCCAGCACCAGAGGTTTCGGTGCAGACCCGCAGAAGACCCAGAGCAAATAGTTTTGAAGAATATAGGCTGATATATTACGTGAGAACAACCATACAGAAATCCTTTGTGGAAAAGGGGGTTGGATTGGGGGTGACAGTAAGAAAAGGCAGGAAAACAGCCGCTGCAGTACAGAAATAGGCCCTGGCAGCAGGGAGGTGGGTGAGGAGAGGCAGTCGTGGCCCTTTTGCTCGGCTGGCGTGAGAACACGGGGAGCCGGCTCCGCAGCTCCTGCAGGACATGGTCCTGGGGCTGGAGACCGGTCCTGAGGGCTGGGGAGGGAGAGGGGCATTGTCAGCATGGCCAGGGGGAGCTGCCGGGGGGCTGTGCGGTGCCCTGGGTGTCACCAGCCGTGGGGCTGTGTGGTGTCACCGGCCATGGGTCTATGTGGTGTCACTGGCCATGGGGCTGTGTGGTGTCACCAGCCATGGGTCTGTGTGGTGCCCTGGGTGTCACCGGCCGTGGGTCTATGTGGTGTCACCAGCCATGGGGCTGTGTGGTGTCACCGGCCATGGGGCTGTGCGGTGCCCTGGGTGTCACGAGCTATGGGGCTGTGCGGTGCCTCGTGTCACCAGCCATGGGGCTGTGTGGTGTCACCATCCATGGGTCTGTGCGGTGCCCTGGGTGTCACCGGCCGTGGGTCTGTGTGGTGCCCTGCATGTCACCGGCCGTGGGTCTGTGTGGTGCCCCATGTGTCACCAGCCATGGGGCTGTGTGGTACCCTGGGTGTCACCAGCAATGGGTCTGTGTGGTGCCCCATGTGTCACCAGCCATGGGTCTGTGCGGTGCCCCATGTGTCACCAGCCATGGGTCTGTGCGGTGCCCTCGGTGTCACCAGCCATGGGTCTGTGTGGTGCCCCATGTGTCACCAGCCATGGGTCTGTGTGGTGCCCCATGTGTCACCAGCAATGGGTCTGTGCGGTGCCCTGGGTGTCACCAGCAATGGGTCTGTGTGGTGCCCCATGTGTCACCAGCAATGGGTCTGTGCGGTGCCCCATGTGTCACCAGCCGTGGGTCTGTGCGGTGCCCCATGTGTCACCAGCCATGGGTCTGTGCGGTGCCCTGGGTGTCACCAGCCATGGGTCTGTGCGGTGCCCCATGTGTCACCATCCATGGGTCTGTGCGGTGCCCCATGTGTCACCAGCAATGGGTCTGTGTGCTGCCCCATGTGTCACCAGCCGTGGGTCTTTGTGGTACCCTGGGTGTCATTGGCTATGTGACACGGGTGACACCAGCTATGGGACACGGGTGGCACCGTCTGGCCCTGCCCCCCAATAACACACCTTTCTCTGTTTAACCTCCCCACGCTAATACCTTAATGAGGCCAGTGCTGTGACAGGTGATGGTAATTGTGTTAATTAAGAGATCGGGTCTGTTCTGCATGGGTTTTAGGCCCTGTCCTCAGCTACAGCCGAGGTGGAGTGGTTTGAGTTTGGCCAACAGCAGCTTGCACAGCCTAATCCCCTAATTATGGTCGTAGCAGCACAAAGACATCGTTAACCAAATTAAAACAAGCCGAGGGATGGGTAGGAGGAGCTCACCCAATGCATCTGTGGTCCTGATGGTCCTTGCTGGAGCTCCTGCCGTGCCGGACCTGATGTGAGCTGGAGATGCATTGGTGAGGAGCCCGAGTTGTGCCCAGGGGACGGGAATGGGCTGCGGATGCTTCGGTTGGTGTTGGGGAGGGCTCCATCATCCCCTGGAAAGGGGAAGGAGATGGGACCCGGAGGCTCTTCAAGGGTCGCCCATCAAACCCAGGCAGGTGGAGGGGAGCGAAGCTTCACCAGCGAGCGTGAAACGGCGGGGATTGAGTGCAGAGCCTGCAGCCTTGGGATGTGTTTAATCCTAATTTGCTGCATTTCTGCTGCCACCAGCGGGCAGGGGGGGATTTGTGCGTTTCCAGCGCAGCTTCTCCTGGAGTTCAACACAAGCCAAGCCTGGCAGCCTCGTCCTCCTGCCCTCCCCAACCCGCTCCCTGCCGCAGCTTTGGGAGCTGGCGATGTGAGCGAAAGAAAGGATTTCCCTTCGGTGTTCTGGGTGGAAAACGGGGAAATTCAGCTGAAGCTGCTTCCATTTCTCTCCTGACCACGGGAGCTTCTCGCGGGCAGCGAACATCACGCCCATGACATCGGGGTGCGTGGGGACACGGGCAGGATCGCTCGGGGGTCCTGGGGGTGAATCGCTGCTTAAACTTGAGTCGGTTGGGCTGATGACACCAAGCTGGGAGGAGTGGCTGACACTGGAAGCTGTGCTGCCATCCAGCGGGACCTGGACAGGCTGGAGAGTTGGGTGGGGAATAACCTGATGGAATTTAACAAGGGCAAGTGTAGAGTCCTGCATCTGGGCAGGAACAACCCCGGGTTCCAGTATAGGTTGGGGCATGACCTATTAGAGAGCAGTGTAGGGGAAAGGGACCTGGGGGTCCTGGTGGACAACAGGATGACCATGAGCCAGCACTGGGCCCTTGTGGCCAGGAAGGCCAATGGCATCCTTGGGTGTATTACAAGGGGGGTGGTCAGTAGATCAAGAGAGGTCCTCCTTCCCCTCTACTCCGCCCTGGTGAGACCCCATCTGGAATATTGTGTCCAGTTGTGGCCCCTCAGTTCCAGAAGGACAGGGAACTGCTGGAGAGGGTCCAGCGTAGGGCAGCGAAGACGATTCAGGGAGTGGAGCATCTCCCTTATGAAGAAAGGCTGAGCGAGCTGGGGCTCTTTAGTTTGGAGAAGAGGAGACTGAGGGGTGACCTTATTAATGTTTATAAATATATAAAGGGTGAGTGCCACGAGGATGGAGTCAGGCTCTTCTCAGTGGCAAACGATAGGACAAGGGGCAATGGGATCAAGCTGGAACACAAGAGGTTCCACTTAAATTTGAGAAAGAACTTCTCAGTGAGGGTAACAGAGCACTGGCCCAGGCTGCCCAGGGAGGTTGTGGAGTCTCCTTCTCTGCAGACATTCAAACCCACCTGGACACCTTCCTGTGGAACCTCACCCAGGCGTTCCTGCTCCAGCAGGGGGATTGGACTGGATGAGCTTTTGAGGTCCCTTCCAATCCCAAACATACTGTGATACTGTGATACTGTGATACTGAGACAGGCGGCGCCGCGTGGGGAAGCCCGGCGTGTGCCCTGCGAGCCAGGCGCGTGTCGGCTTTCCCGAAATAGCCGTCCTTGGGCCGACCGCGGGTACCTGATCCTGCTGCTGCTCTTCGCTGCCCTTGGGCCGCTCGGCAGCCGGAGCCGTGCAGGGAGCCCGAGGAGACCAAGGACGGCGTCCGAGCTGTGGACGCGCGGTGTGGGACGGGACGTGTGCAGCCAAAGGGTGGCGGGAGTCATAGAATCGTTTTGGTTGGAAGAGACCCCCAGCCCATGTCCCTGAGAACCTCATCTCTGTGTATTCAACCCCTCCAGGGATGGCGACTCCAGCACTGCCCTGGGCAGCTGTTCCAACACCCACAGCCCTTTGGGGAGAAATCACCCCAAATTTCCACCCTCAACCTCCCTGGTGCAACGTGAGGCTGTTTCCTCTTGTCCCATCGCTTGCTGCTTCGGAGCAACAGAAAGTCCCCATAAGGAGTGACACGGAGAGCAGGACAGCGGGTGCACCCCACAGGCCCACGCTCAATGGGCCATGGATGCTTTTGCTGGAGGCGGCTGGTGGAGCATCCCAGCAGATCCTGCCCGCTGATCCTTCTGCAGCTCTGTTGGGGTTGTTGGGGTCACTGGGGGAGCCCAGGCTGATAGAAGCAGGTCCATGTTGTCCCTGGGTGGGTTGGGGCCACTGATGTGTTCCTCCCTTCACTTGGTTGCTCAGTGATGCTCGTGGAGAGGTGAGGCCTCTTAGGTCAGAGAGGTTCTCCTGCCCCTCTGCTCTGCCCTGGGGAGACCACACCTGGAATATTGTGTCCAGTTGTGGCCCCTCAGCTCCAGAAGGACAGGGAACTGCTGGAGAGAGTCCAGCGCAGCCACCAAGATGCTGGAGGGAGTGGAGCATCTCCCGTGTGAGGAAAGGCTGAGGGAGCTGGGGCTCTGGAGCTGGAGAAGAGGAGACTGAGGGGGGACTCATTGCTGGGGATCAAGATGGAAAGGGGCAGTGTCAGGAGGATGGAGCCAGGCTCTGCTGGGTGACACCAGTGACAGGACAAGGGGCAATGGGTGCAAACTGGAACACAGGAGGTTCCGCTGGAAGATGAGAAGCAACTTGTTGGGGGTGAGGGTGGCAGAGCCTGGCCCAGGCTGCCCAGGGAGGTTGTGGAGTCTCCTTCTCTGCAGACATTCAAACCCCCTGGACCCCTTCCTGTGGAACCTCAGCTGGGTGTTCCTGCTCCGGGGGGGTTGCACTGGATGGGCTTTCCAGGTCCCTCCAACCCCTCACATTCTGTCACTCTGTGGTGCCGTGTCCCCCGCTGACCTCTCGCCTCTTGTGTCTGTGTCCAGAGAGCCAGCCCACGACGTCGGATGAGACCGTGGTGGCCGGCGGGACAGTGGTGCTCAAGTGCCAGGTGGAGGACCCCGATGACTCCTCGCTGCAGTGGTCCAACCCTGCCCAGCAGACCCTCTACTTCGGGGAGAAACGAGGTACGTGGGCAGCTCCAGGATCAGAATCATAGAATCATTTCGGTTGGAAGAGACCATCGGGATCACCGAGTCCAACCATGGGCAAAGCACGAGCTCGTGGGGGGTGTGATGGTGCTGAGCCTCTTGTCCCTTTTCCGCCAGCCCTGCGCGATAACAGGATCCAGCTGGAGCGATCCACGCCGAACGAGCTGACCATCAGCATCAGTGACGTGGTGCTGTCAGACGAGGGGGAGTACACCTGCTCCATCTTCACCATGCCCGTGCGGACTGCCAAGGCCCTGGTCACCGTGCTGGGTGAGCCATGGGGAGCCCCAAACCTGCTCCCCATCTCCTGCTTGTAGCTGCTCTGTGTGTTTAACCCGAGCTGGCAATGCAGCCACACAGCCGCTCACTCACCCCAATAGCGGAGAGAATCCAAAGGGAAGGGAGAAATTGGATTGAGATGAGCACAGTTGAATAAAATAACAAAATACTAATACACTACTAGTAAATATATATATAATAGGAATAAAAGATGCTCAAGGCAATTCCCCATGAACACGCTGAGCAGCCGGTGCCAGGAAACGGCACCGGGTCCCACAGCCCATCCCAGAGAGAGAAAAGAGGGGAAAAGGCAGAAGAGCCCAGAGGCCTCTGCAAAATGGCAAAAAACCCAACTAAACGTCCCGACCAAAACTCCCCCGGCTGCCCAAAAAGAGCAAAGAGAAGAGAGAGATGGAAACTGGAAGCCCCCACTCTTAAATAATCAGCACGACGCCAATGGGCTGGAACACTGTGATTGCTCAGTGTGGGTGTCAGTCCGGCTCTGTCCGTCCATCCCCTTCCTCGCTGCCTCACCCCTGTGGGCAGAGCTCAGTGCCCTTGGCTCTCAGAGCAGAGCAATTAAACACATCAATTAACTCTGTGCTGGGCTGGTACCTCTTGTTCTCACACTAAGCCCAAATAACGAGCTATGGAAGAGAAAGGTTTGTAACTGCATGAGGAGAATGAACCCGTTTTCAGTGAAACCAGCACATTGCGAGGTGCTGTCGGTACAACCGTTCATCTCTGCTGCTCCCATATCCCTTCCCGTTACCTCGTCCTCACTGTGTTTATTGAGATCTCTATGCGCGTCTGTCTCTGGGTGGCAGCACACTCACAGCTAATGGGCTGTTGTATTTCTTGCCTCCTCCTCCTCCTCTACCAGGAGTCCCTCAGAAGCCCCAGATCTTCGGCCACGAGCAGCCCATCGATGAGGAGAAGATAGCCCGGCTGACCTGCCGCTCCTCGGGCAGCAAACCCGCAGCCCAGCTCCGGTGGAAGAAGGGAAACAAGGAGCTGAAGGGTGGGTGCTGCGCTGGGGCCGTGCCCTGCGGGACTGGGGAGCACTGGGCGGGCTCCAGGGGTTGCAGATGTGCTGGAGCACATTGGCGTCCAGCGCTCCTGCCAACAAAGGGATGGGACAACCAAGATGCTGGAGGGAGTGGAGCATCTCCCGTGTGAGGAAAGGCTGAGGGAGCTGGGGCTCTGGAGCTGGACAAGAGGAGACTGAGGGGGGACTCATTGCTGGGGATCAAGATGGAAAGGGGCAGTGTCAGGAGGATGGAGCCAGGCTCTGCTGGGTGACACCAGTGACAGGACAAGGGGCACTGGGTGCAAACTGGAACACAGGAGGTTCCGCTGGAAGATGAGAAGCAACTTGTTGGGGGTGAGGGTGTCAGAGCCTGGCCCAGGCTGCCCAGGGAGGTTGTGGAGTCTCCTTCTCTGCAGACATTCAAACCCGCCTGGACCCCTTCCTGTGGAACCTCAGCTGGGTGTTCCTGCTCCGGGGGGGTTGCACTGGATGGGCTTTCCAGGGCCCTTCAACCCTCAGATTCTGGGATCCTGTCATTCTCAATGTGCCCCATGCAGCTCAGTGGCCGGGGAGATCCCTCAAAAGAATAGAATAGAATTGTTTCAGTTGGAAGAGACCCTCAGGATCATTGAGTCCAACCACAATTAACTCCAGCACTAACCCATGTCCCTGAGAACCTCGTCTAAATGCCTTTTCAACCCCTCCAGGGATGGTGACTCCAGCACTGCCCTGGGCAGCTGTTCCAACACCCACAGCCCTTTGGGGAAGGAATTGTTCCTAAATCCAACCTCAACCTCCCCTGGTGCAACTTGAGGCCGTTTCCTCTGCTCCTGGCGCTTGTTCCTGGGGAGCAGAGCCCGACCCCCCTGGCTCCAAGCTCCTTTCAGGCAGTTCAGAGATCAGAAGGTCTCCCCTCAGCTCCTGTTCTCCAGCTGAACCCCCAGCTCCCTCAGCCGCTCCATCACCCTTGTGCTCCAGCCCCTCACCAGCTCTGTCACCTCCTATGCACCCTCTCTAGTGCTTCAATGTCCTTCTTACGGTGAGGGGCCCAAAACCAACCACAGGATTCAAGGTTTGGCCTCACCAGCGGCACAATCGCTTCTCTAGTCCAGCTGGCCACGCTATTCCTGATACAAACCAGGGTGCTGGTGGCCTTTTTGGCCACCTGGGGACACTGCCGTGTCATCCTGGTGCCTCGTGTCCCTCAGCTCTAACGGTCCCTGTCCCCACAGACGAAGGCACCGAGGTTGTGGAGGATCCCAACGGCAAGACCTTCACGGTGAGCAGCCGCGTGGAGTTCCGCGTCACCAAGGAGGACAACGAAGCCGAGGTGACCTGCACCGTGGACCACGAGTCCCTGCAGAACGCCGAGAGGTCGACCACGCAGAAGCTGCAGGTCCACTGTACGTGCCGCGTGGGGCTGACGGGACGGGGCGCCTGGGGAAGGGGACGGGGCTGTGCTGAGGGACGTGGGAGCTGCCCCCAAAGTGCTGCCCCCCATCCCAGTGCACCCTCCCACCCACAGGCGCGCTCGCAGAGCTTGGGGAAGGCGTTTTGGGGTGTATGCAGGCTCCCGCAGAGCGTGGGGCAGGGACTGACCGTCCCCCAACTCTTCCTCTCCTCCTTTTGCAGACAAACCGACAGCAAAGATTGAGCCGCACCCCCAGTACCCGCGGGAGGGCGAGAAGCTCCAGCTGCAGTGTGACGGGCAGGGCAACCCCATGTAAGGCTCCCCCTCTCCTTCCTCCTCCTCAGCCCTCCCAAAATCACCGCATAGCCCTCCGCAGAGCTCATGCCGGGCATCGCAGCCTTGCACCCATGCCAAGCAGGGCCGGGCGCCCCACAGGGAACGGGTGAAGCCCACGTCCTGTCCCCGGAGCACCAGAGCCATCCTGGTTCATATCTCGAGGGGTATTTCCCTCTGCTTAAATACTCCTCGTTGCCCCCTGTTGTGGTTTAACCCGAGCTGGCAATGCGACCACGCAGCCGCTCGCTCACCCAATAGGGGAGAGAATCAAAGGGAAGGGAGAAACTGGGATTGAGATGAATGTGGTTTAATAAAGTAACAAAATACTAATATGTTACTAGTTAATATATATATAATAGAAATAAAAGATTGTCAAGGCAATTCCCCATGAACACGCTGAGCAGCCGGTGCCAGGAAACGGCACCGGGTCCCACAGCCCATCCCAGAGAGAGAAAAGAGGGGAAAAGGCACAAAAGCCCAGAGGCCTCTGCAAAATGGCAAAAAACCCAACTAAACGTCCCGACCAAAACTCCCCCGGCTGCGCCAAAAAGAGCAAAGAGAAGAGAGAGATGGAAACTGGAAGGCCCCACTCTTAAATAATCAGCACGATGCCAATGGGCTGGAACACTGGGATTGCTCAGTGTGGGTGTCAGTCCGGCTCTGTCCGTCCATCCCCTTCCTCGCTGCCTCACCCCTGTGGGCAGAGCTCAGTGCCCTTGGCTCTCAGAGCAGAGCAATTAAACACATTAATTAACTCTGTGCTGGGCTGGTACCTCTTGTTCCCAAACTAAGCCCAAATAACGAGCGATGGAAAAGAAAGGTTTGTAACTGCATGAGGAGAATGAACCCGTTTTTAGTTAAACCAGCACACCCTCTCCCTCCCACCCTGGGTGCTGCGGAGGGTGCTGGTTCCTCAGCTCCGTCCCGCTCCGCAGCCCCCAGGAATTCCTGTGGGAGAAGGAGGGCAGCGACGCGCCCCTGCAGCTCAGCTCCGACAGCGTCCTCATCTTCCCCTTCCTCAACAAGAGCGACAGCGGCACCTACGTCTGCACGGCCACCAGCTCCATGGGCAGCGTCGTGGCCAAGTACAACCTGGACGTCAGCGGTAAGCGGGGCGCCCGGCGTCACCCGGGTGGGCGCAGCCGCCTCCGTCCCGGCCGTGTGTCCCCATTTGGGGACGCACGGACGCAGGGAGGGCTGTGGAGGGAGGGGGGGGGTGTATGTGAAGCTGTGTGCTGGCAGAGCCACATCCAGCCCCCCTGTCCTTGCCTGTGCTGTGCGGAACCGCTGCCTGGGGCTGAGATGGGCAAAGAACGGTTTTGGGGGCTTGGGGTCCCCGTTTCCCCAATGGGCAGTGGGTGCAATGGGGGGGTTGATGCTGCTGAGTCTCTGGGTGGGGGGGAACGGTGTTCCTCGTTGTCACCTCGTTGTGTCACCTCTGTGAACCAAGGAGGATTTCCAAATATCACTGACCCCTCCAGACCACGAGGTGCCCTGGGAGCCCCGTCCCGAGCTTCTGGAGGCCTGTCCCCTGTCCCCAGAGTGTGTCACCGCTCGTCACCCTGCACGGCGCTGTCCCCCCGCTGCCCCCCCGCCCGGCTGTGCTGTGTCACCGCGTTGCTGTCCCTGTGCCCCGCCACATCCACACGCTGCGGCTCTGTGTGCTGGTGGGACCCCGTTGCCCTGCGGTTCTGGCTTTGGATTTGGCGTTAACCTCCTCTTCTGCCCAATCTCTTCCCATCGCTACGAGCCTTGGACTCCCCATCTTCCACCCCCCCAGGTGCCTCAGTTCCTGTCCCCTTGTCCTCCCCTCCTGTTCTGGACGCTTTGGGCATCCCTCCCCTCCAGCGTGGCTGTGGTAGCGGAGCGCATGGCAGCAGTGGCAGCAGTGGCAGCAATGGCAGCAATGGCAGCAATGGCAGCAATGGCAGCTCGTGTCCCCAAATCCGCCCCCTCTGCCTGTCCAGAATGAGCCCCCCAGCGCCCAACCCTGTGAGGTCGTTCCTTTGTCACCCCCTGTGTCCCTGCTGTGCCCCTGGGGCTGGGGTCTGTACAGGGAGCTGGTTTCGGAGCCCGGCTCTGAGCATATAGCACCCATCCAGAGCCCTCAGCACCCATCCACGGACTCACAGCACCATCCAGAGCCCTCAGCACCCATCCATGGCCCCTCAGCAGCACCCAGAGCCCTCGGCACCCATCCGTGGGCTCACAACAGCACCCAGAGCCATCAGCACCCAGAGCCCTCAGCGGCACCTAGAGCCCTCAGCACCCATACAGACCCCTCAGCACCCATCCGTGGGCTCACAGCAGCACCCAGAGCCCTCAGCACCCATCCGTGGGCTCACAGCAGCACCCAGAGCCCTCAGCACCCATTTGTGGGCTCACAGCAGCACCCAGAGCCCTCAGCACCCATCTGTGGGCTCACAGCAGCACCCAGAGCCCTCAGCACCCATCCGTGGGCTCACAGCAGCACCCAGAGCCCTCAGCACCCATCCGTGGGCTCACAGCAGCACCCAGAGCCCTCAGCACCCATCCGTGGGCTCACAGCAGCACCCAGAGCCCTCAGCACCCATTTGTGGGCTCACAGCAGCACCCAGAGCCCTCAGCACCCATTTGTGGGCTCACAGCAGCACCCAGAGCCCTCAGCACCCATCCGTGGGCTCACAGCAGCACCCAGAGCCCTCAGCACCCATCCGTGGGCTCACAGCAGCACCCAGAGCCCTCAACACTGTCCCCGAGCACACAGGACACGGGTGTCCCTCATCCCCTCCGTGTCCCAGTCCCCAGCAGAGGAGCTCCGTTCTCCATGTCACATCGTCCCTCTCTTTCCCCGGAGCCGCTCAAGTCTCAGGCACCATCAGCTGAGCCCTGGAGCCCACCCGTGACAGCGAGGACAGGCCGGTCCCTGAGGGGCTGCCTAGGACAGTGTAGGTGGCACCTCACAGTGGGTGACACTTTGCAGCCACCGCTGGGTCCCTCCCGGAGGAAGGGGCCCCAGGGTTGCTGCATGGGGCCACGTCCCCAGGACGGCGGCAGGAGAAGGAGCGGGACCGAGAAAGGGGTTGTGGAAGGAGCTGCTGAGAAGAGCGAGTCCCACGAGGCCGGGGGGAGCCGGGGTCCCCTTTCCTTGTCCCCTCCCGGGGTTGATTCATGTCCCTGTGTTTTTGTCGTCTTCCCCAGATCTTTCCCAGCTCCCCACCCCACACGTTCACTCCACTCCAGCCCCTCCGCCGGGCCCTTCCCAGCCCATCTCTCATGCTTCCATGACCACCGCTTCATCCTTCACTCCAGCTCCCGTCCAAGGTACCGTAAGCTCCTTTTCTCTCTCTTTACGGACCCGGCGGGAGAAGCTCCACACGAGGATGGTGCCACCATCGCCACATCCCATGTTGCCCAACCAGGCTCCGGTCCCCGTGCAGCCACTTGGTGCGCGTGGGCTCCGCACCATCTCAGCACTTTGCGTGGTGGTAACACAACAGGAAGAGCCAAAACCACCGAGCGTGGGCTGCGCCGCGGCCCTTCCAGCTCTCCCGCTGCTGCGGTGGCAGCAACCTGTGCCTTGTGTCCACGGGAGATGTTGTCCCCCCGTCCTGTCACCTCCCCGGTGTGTGTCCCACGCTGTGCTGTGTGAATGCCACCTCGAAGTGTCTCCGTGCGTTGTCCCACCCTGGAGGTGCTGGGCGCAATGGGTTTGTCGTTTGGCCCCTTGTAGCGCTCGGCTCGTCGGTGACGCCCGAGGGACGCGGAGGGTGGAACCTCAGACCACAAAGAAGTCGTCACCCCTTGGTCCTGCTGCAAACGCTTCGCTTACAGAGACCTGGTCTGGGCTGTAGCTCTCGGGGGATGTCACCTCCCCTCTGGCAGGAATGGAAGGGGTCACTAACACACGCTCACTAAATAAGAGTTTGTGACAAGTGACGCTTGAGCGCTTGCTTGGGTATGAGGTGAAATTTGGAGAGTAGAGGGATTGGGGATGTCCTGGGAAGTGCAGGTGTGTGAGTTCTGCCCCAACGCTGTAGGAATCCCCATTGCAGGGATGGACGCTTCTGTATTCGTGCTGCGTTCCCACAGTGCTGCTGGTGTCCCACCCAGGTCACTGAGCCTGTCCTAAGGCTGACTCTAGGCCTGGGCGTCCCATCGTGAGCCAGGTCCTGGGGTGGGTTAGAAGGGGGTGCTCAGTGGGTCAGAGAGGTTCTCCTGCCCCTCTGCTCTGCCCTGGGGAGACCACACCTGGAATATTGTGTCCAGTTGTGGCCCCTCAGCTCCAGAAGGACAGGGAACTGCTGGAGAGAGTCCAGCGCAGCCACCAAGATGCTGGAGGGAGTGGAGCATCTCCCGTGTGAGGAAAGGCTGAGGGAGCTGGGGCTCTGGAGCTGGAGAAGAGGAGACTGAGGGGGGACTCATTGCTGGTGATCAATATGGAAAGGGGCAGTGTCAGGAGGATGGAGCCAGGCTCTGCTGGGTGACACCAGTGACAGGACAAGGGGCAATGGGTGCAAACTGGAACACAGGAGGTTCCACTGGAAGATGAGAAGCAACTTGTTGGGGGTGAGGGTGGCAGAGCCTGGCCCAGGCTGCCCAGGGAGGTTGTGCAGTCTCCTTCTCTGCAGACATTCAAACCCCCTGGACCCCTTCCTGTGGAACCTCAGCTGGGTGTTCCTGCTCCGGGGGGATTGCACTGGATGGGCTTTCCAGGGCCCTTCAACCCCTCACAATCTGGGATCCTGTGGCTCACTCCCCCAGGATCCAACACCGACGGCCGTCGCTTTCCCCTCCTCGCTTCCCCCACCACCTTCCCTCCCCTCCCCTCGCTCCCAGCTCTCATCTGCAGCAGGATCGAGCCGATGGAGCCCAGCAGGACAGGATGGGCGCCCCAGGGCACCCGTGGGATGAGCAGCAGCCCCTGCCGCGTCCTCACCGTCTCCTCTGTTTTCTCTCCCTCTGTCTGAGCAGATGCCAGCCCGGTGCCCTCCACCTCCAGCACGTACCACGCGCTGATCGGCGGGGTGGTCGCCGTCATCGTCTTCCTCCTCCTCAGTCTCCTCATCGTGCTGGGGCACTACCTGATCAGGCACAAAGGTACGGGGTCCCGGGGAGCCGGGCTGCGTCCCCAGTGAGCGCCAGCGTGGGGCAGGGGCCAAGGGACGTCCTGCACACCCCATAGAAACCCGGCGGAGCGCTCAGGGCTTGGGGGCTGCTGCGGAGGCACCGCAGCGAGTCCTCGCAGCACCGGGCGGACGCAGCGTCGACCCCGCTCCTCCGTCTCTCCACGGTTTGGCACCCGCTGCGCCGCGACCCCGGTGCCGCTGTCCCCACCTCCCTCTCCATCCCTCGCACCCTCCACCTTCCCCCCCCGCCATTTCCATCTCCCCATCCCTGGCCTTTTCGTCCGCCTGGCAGGTTTGTGCATAAGACACGGGGAGACGGTCACATCCAGACATCGGCAAAACCCCGCAGAGGTGATGTGTGAGTAAGAGCCCCCCATCCCCTGTCGCCTCTGCCCCACGCCGCACCGGGGCTACCGCGGGGCTACCAGGAGCCGGAGCCTCCCCACAGGCAGCATTTTGGCAGAGAAACCCTCCGGTTTTCTGCGGGACAGGGATGCGGGGAGGGCGCGTGAGCCTGGTGGGGACGCAGCTTCACCTTCTGGCTGGAAACCACGATAACTCGAGCGGCCAAAGTGCTCCAACTCAGGGAAACCGGTGACTTTTCCATTGCAGGCCAAACCCAAAGGACTTTGCAGCTCTGCCCCACGGCCCCTCCGGGCGGCCCAGCTTGTTTTGGGAGCGGGGTGCAGAGCGACCCCAACCCCGTGACGCTGCCCCCTCTCCCCACCCAGGCACCTACCTGACCCACGAGGCCAAGGGCTCGGACGACGCCCCGGATGCCGACACCGCCATCATCAACGCCGAGGGCGGCCAGAGCGGCGGCGACGACAAGAAGGAGTATTTCATCTAGGGGAGCGCGGGAGAGAGCGCGAAACGGAGCCAACAGACCCCGACGGAAACGGAAACCAGACCACAAACCCCACTCAACCCAACAGATTTTCACGTGCCCGGCGCGGGCAGACGGACGGACGGACAGAGGGATGGCGGGACAGAGAGCGGAGAGCGACCGGCCTGAGACGTGATGCTTCTTGTTGAACTTGTACAAAACGTTCCTACTACGAACAGCGAACGCCGCGGCCCCATTTGCTTGCTTGCACCTCCATCCCTGCCACCGGCACTGGCACCAAACACAGACCAACCAGTGAGTGAGCGACTTTCCTTCTTCCTTTGGACCTTTGCTTTGGTTTTGTGGCTGCACTTTGCTTTCGGGCCCTCGGTTGGGATGTGGGGCTGGGGTCCACGTAGCTCTTTTCCTTTTCTTTCTCTCCATTTTTGGTTTGACATCCAAGGATATAAATCGGCTCCGGTGCGTTCCCGTTGCTTCCCCGGCCGGGACGCGGCTCTGGGGTCAAACGGGGGGGACCCCAGGCCCCAAATGTGATTTTGTCCTTGGTGGTTCTTGTCCAAGTGTCCATTGGGAGGGAGATCTGTCCTCGTGCGGTACGGGTGTGACGGGGGGGCTGAGCTTCCAGGGTGGGAACCGCCGAGACCCCTGGATACACTGGGTGCTGCGGCTCCTCGGTCCCACCCCAGCGGGAGTCGGGGGGAGGTTTGGTCTCGGGGGGGGCGAATCCAGAGAGAAACAAACGAAGCCTCAACTTGACAAATTCTCACATTTGGAAACGTCGATTTAAACCCATCTATTGAGATGTTCAGTGCGGGGGGGGCGGGCCGTGGCCGTCGCCGCTCCGCTCCACCATACAAAAGGGGGTTTGGACCCTGCGGGTGGCTCCGGACAGAGGTGACACGGCCGGTGCTGGGCTGGGGATGCAGCCCAGGGCGGTGCAGGACCTGGGGTTGATTCGCTTGCCCAAGATGGAGCTGCTGCTTGGAGCTGCTCGTCCGCCTCCCCAGGGCTCGGAAAAGGCCGCTTCCCCTCGGCTCCAAGAGCTGCAGCCAACAGTGGCCAAAATGCCTGGGTTTAGCGTCTCGGTAGCGTGGGCTCTCCAAGGAGGCTCTGGGGGTCTCCAAGGAGGCTTTGGGGTTCTCCAAGGAGCCTTTGGGGTTCTCCAAGGAGGCTCTGGGGGTCTCCAAGGAGGCTTTGGGGGTCTCCAAGGAGGCTTTGGGGTTCTCCAAGGAGCCTTTGGGGTTCTCCAAGGAGGCTTTGGGGGTCTCCAAGGAGGCTCTGGGGTTCTCCAAGGAGGCTTTGGGTTCTCCAAGGAGGCTTTGGGGTTCTCTGAGGAGGCTTTGGGGTTCTCTGAGGAGGCTTTGGGGTTCTCCAAGGAGGCTTTGGGGTTCTCCAAGGAGGCTTTGGGGTTCTCTGAGGAGGCTTTGGGGTTCTCTGAGGAGGCTTTGGGGTTCTCTGAGGAGGCTTTGGGTTCTCCAAGGAGGCTTTGGGGTTCTCCGAGGAGCCTTTGGGGTTCTCCAAGGAGGCGCTGGGGGTCTCCAAGGAGCCTTTGGGGTTCTCCGAGGAGGCTTTGGGGGTCTCTGAAGAGCCTTTGGGGTTCTCCAAGGAGGCTTTGGGGGTCTCCAAGGAGGCTTTGGGTTCTCCGAGGAGGCTTTGGGGGTCTCCAAGGAGGCTTTGGGGGTCTCCAAGGAGGCTCTGGGGGTCTCCGAGGAGCCTTTGGGGGTCTCCAAGGAGGCTTTGGGGGGCTCATCCACCCTCTTACCGCGTCACCATCTCTTCCAAGACAAAACCGAGCAGCCTCCCCAACCTCTCCAGCGCGTCCCCAGGGTCCCCAACCACACGCCCACAGGCTGGGGCTGCGGGGGCTGCACACCCCAATATCCGCAGGACCCCCCTGGGGAGCCAGGACCTGTAATTCACCCCCACTATGAGGTTTTCCAGCATCTCCCGGTGCGGACACGAGGGGTTTGCAGCTGCGCACCCCTTGGATTTCGGGTTGTCTGGAGGAGGAGAGGAAGGAGGAGAAGCCATGGGGGTGTGGGGAACATCACTGGTGGGGTCCCATGTGGGGCACAATGCGGGCACGAGGGGGCTGGAGCTGAGCAGATGAGGAAGAGGAGGCACAACCAGGTGATGGGCACAGTGGTGAGCAAGGGACGCGTTTGTGGCACGGGGGCGAGCAAGGGACGCGTTTGTGGCACGGGGGCGAGCAAGGGACACATTTGTGGCACGGGGGCGAGCGGGTTCACGGTTCAAGGGCACGAAACCTCCGTCCTACCGGGCAAAGAAAACCGGCGGTTTTCTCCATGTCGTCCCTTCCCATCTCTTTGGAGGAGGAGGATGCTCCGAGCTCGTTTCAAGGACCGCGGCCCTCGCTGCCGGGGGTAGCGCTGCGGTTGTGGGCGCCGTTAACCGCGCACCGGGCGCCGCTGCCTGACGCTCGGCCGATGGTTTTTTAACACCCGCTATCGAACAGGCGTAAATTCCTTCAAATAAAAACCGCAAGGACGTGTTTTTCAAGCACGGTTTAATCTCGTCGTAAATCTACGCGCTGTAGATGGACACAAAGCAAACCCCGACTCGGGGCTCTGGGAGGGAAGGGGGGGGTTGATCCCCAGGGATGGGGAGGTGGGAGCTGAGCTTGCACAGGGAGATGCGACGGGCACATCGGTGACGGCGACACCCGCGGTGCTGCCAACGGAGGGTGTTTGGATGGAGAAACCGCTTTGGGGGGCACAGACAAATAGGTTTTGGGGGTGCGGCGGGCGCTGGGAGCGACGCGGTGACTGCAGCACGGGCGCGAGGAGGAGCACAGAGCCACGGAGCATGGGGACGCCCCGTTGTGCCTCGGCGCGGTGACGCGGCGCACGGGGCCGGCCGTGGGTGCGAGAGGTGGCGCGAAGGGGTGAGAAGCTGCACCTCGGTGGGGCGACGTGGCCGCGGTGCCGCAGCAAAGAGGGGGCGCCAGGCTCGTGTCCGGCGCCGCTGGCACCCAGCAAACCGGGGCCTGGGGAGCCGCGGTGTGGCCAGGACGGCGCTTGGGGGGGCGAGGAGGATCCGGGGCCCCGGTTCTGGCCGGGCTCGTTTCCTCCCGCTCGCCGGCCGTGGCACTGAACTCTCAATAGACACGAAAGCCATATCAGTGGGGAGCTCTGGAGACGCCGTGGGGCAGCGGGCAGAGGACGGTCTGTGGTGTTGTGCTGTGTTCTTGTGTGTACATACAAAGGGAGACGACGAACGTTTGATGTGACTTTATAACCTTTCTAATATCCTGTGCTAATCTTGGAAAATAATCCTATAAATATATCTGGATTACACACGTTACCTGCCTGAGTGTCTCTGCTTCTGCTTGGGGAGGGGACGGACGTGGCGCGTGGGGACACGGAGCCCCCCAAAAACATCAACTCCTGACCCCCCAAAACACAGCGGCCATCACCCCCGTGCCCCCAGAACCCCCGCATTACCTTTCAGCCCCAAATCTCCCCATCTACATCCCCCAGACCCCACCGCAGACACCCAGCCCATGACCCCCAGCTCCCCCCGCATTATCAGCCCATGGTGACCCCACAGCATCTGGTGTCCCCACGGGATGTCCCATGGGAAATCTGGGGATTCCCTTGGCATACAGGACCCGGAATGCACCCGGAGGGTCCCCTGGGCCACCCCGTGCCCACGCGGTCCATCCTGCGCCCCACGGGTGACACCGCGCACGCCTGAGCCCCAGCCAGCACCGGGAGCACCCGCGCGGCCGGGGCGCCCGTAAACACGGTTCCTAATTAATTTCAGGTGTTCTGCCAAGAAGTGATTGTTTCCTGCTCGAGAAATCGCGGGCTGGCCATGGCGGCTCAGCCGCTTTCCCGGCAGCGCCGGCGCCGCCGTTTCCTTCGGGCCCTGGCAGAGGGGAGTGCCCGGCTGGGTGGGTTGAGCAGGCGGTTCTTATCTCCATAGCGCAGCCGTGCACGGTGCCTTTCGGAGAGCGTGCACCCCGTGTGTGCACCCCAAACGTGCACCCTGTGTGTGCACCCCAAACGTGCACCCCGCGTGTGCACCCCAAACGTGCACCCCGCGTGTGCACCCCACTGTGGTGCACAGCACCCACCGGAGACCCCAAAAGCACAGGAGCAGCTGCAGACCGGGGGACGCATCATGGGCAACTGCATCCTGGTGGTGAGTGTCTCTCCCCGGTGCTTTCCCACCCTGCCGGACACGGAGCCGCATGCGGAGCGCTCGGTGGGGTTCGCGCTCGCCCACCGCAGGGTTTGCGTCCCTGCTTTGAGGCGGGAAGGGAATTGGGGCTTCCACGCGCGGTGGGACAGCCCCACGGCGCTCGAGGTGTCACCCGCAGGCGTTGTCCCCTCGCCACGGTGTGGCCATCCCTGATAAACTCGCTCAGCCCACACCGGGGTTGTGCGCGGATCCCTGGGCGCCGCACGGTGGGGAGCGGCGGCTCAATGCAGGGGACACTTCAAGTGATGCCGTGGGACGTGGGGACATCCCCGCGTGACATGGGGACATCCCCGCGTGACACCGCGCGCCTTCGTTCGCAGAGCCCCGGCGTCCTGGAGAGCGAGACCTCCCTGGACCTGCTGGACATCATGGGCAACTTGTCCTACGACGACAACAACGTGACCGACCCGGACTATGACGCCGCGCCCTGCCACAACCAGTACTGTCCCGTCTTCCAGCGCGTGGCCCCCCCGTTCCTGGCCGTCACCTGCGCCGCGGCCGCCGTGGGCACCGGGGCGCTGCTGGTGGCGCTGGCCAAGCGGCCCCATGGCTGGTGCTGGCCCCGCAGCCGCGCGCTGGTGGCCCAGCTGGCCGTGGCCATGGGCCTGTTCGCCGCGGTGCTGCCGGCCGTGGCGGTGGGCGCCGGGCAGGGCTGGCGGCTGGGGGGGGCGCTGTGCAGGGTCACCCACCTGCTGTGGCACTGGAGCCTCTTCGCGCAGGGGCTGCTGCTGGGCAGCGGGTGCTGCTGCGGCAACGCCTGGTGCCGCTGGGACCCCCGCAGCCGCCGCTTGGCCGTGGCGGCGTGGGCCGGGGCGCTGGCGCTGGCGGCACCGGCGGCTCTCACCAGCGGCACGGCGGCGGCTCCGGGGATGAGCTGCGTCCGCCGGAGCGTGGACGTCCTCTCGCCGCTCTACCTGCTTTACCTCGGCCTCTGCGTCGGGCTCTTCCTGCTGCTGCCGGCGGCGCTGCTGGCGGCCGCGCTGGCCGTGCCGCGGCTGCGGGCGGGCGCTGGAGCCGGCTGCCTGTTCTTCGGGCTCTGGGTGCCGTACGGCGTGGGGCTGGCCGTGGATTTCCTGCTGCGCGCCCGGGTGCTGCAGCCCACCTGCGGCACCTTCGAGCGCTTCGACTACGCGCTGGGGCTGAGCGAGGGGCTGGGGGTGCTGCACTGCTGCTTGGGGCCCGCGGTCCTGCTCACCGCACGGCTCTGCCGCCGCGGGGATGGCGCCGGCGCCAGCTGCTGAGCTCCCGAGGTCCCCACGCCAGCTCCTGGTCCCCTCAGTGTCCCCACCAGCCCCATGGGAGGGTGATGCCGCTCCCAGGCTTGGCGCCTCTCTCCATCCCATTCCTCAGCATCCCAGCTCTGATGTTTGGGGCCAAACACCCCGCTTTGCCCAATGGGGATGGCCATGGGTGCCTCAAGCATCCCCTGACCCCCCGGGGGGTGTCAGCCCCACGTTCCCGCAGGGCCCCCCAGCTCTATAAGGATTCCGGAGGCAGACAGGGCGGTGATGATGGGAAGCAATGGGATTTTCCGCTCCCTCCTGAGAAGCCGAGATAAGCGTCGCATCCAGATCGGCCAGCGGGAATTAAACCCAATGTAAACGTCTGTGAGAGCCGCTCGCCAAGCGCGGTTGACGGCGGGGACCGGGGGGCACGGGGGTGACATCCAGCACCTCCGGCCGCGCTCCCCGGGGTCGGGGGCCGGGAAGTGGGGGGCGCGTGTTCCTCGTGGCTCCGAACGAGCAGGAAAAGCTCATCACGGAGCTCCGCAGTGTTATTACTGGAAAGCGAGGTGATCGAGATCCGGCGCCGGAGGCCACGAGGGACGGCCGCGTGCGGTCACGAGGCGCGGGGGACGTGACACGGGAGTGCACGGGGGGATAGCGGAGGGGAGTGAGGGTGTGGCCGGGACCTGCCCGCCCGTGGGGCCGGCGTGGAGCACGCAGGAGCTGCCCCGGTTGAGCCAAACCCCGCGGGACCCGGGGGCTCATCCCTGGGGAACTGGGGGCTGACTCAGTGGGGAGCGAGCCCACCTTGTCCCCAAAATGGGGAGCGGAGCGCACCCCGCTGTCACCCTGTGCCTCTCAGGGTACCCGTGCGAGGGCCCTGACCCCCACCCGGCTCCACCATTGTGGAGCCAAAATCCACCCCCTTCCCCAGCAGCTCTGCACAACGGCCAGGTCCGCTTGCAGGACACACGGACGCCCTCAGAAGATGCCCAGACCACGGACGCCCTCGCAAGCTGCTCCGCTTTGCTGCGGTTTCTTCTGCCACCTGGTGCCCACAGCTCCGGCTCCAGGCTCCGTTTGCCCACGACGGAGGGGGCAGAGCCCGGGGATGTGCCCGGAATGGGGGTGAGGGGGCCGGGGCAGCTTCCCCTGTGCTTCTTGGACCAATTGTGCTCAAACCAAATGGCTCCCGGGGGGTTTGGATGAGAGGACGGGGGTGAAGCCACGAGGCGGGGGGCACAGCTCCAAGGGAGCCCCGTGCGGGCGGGTGACCCGGCCGCGTGACAGCGCGAAATCGGCGCCGTGCCAGCACCGGGGGGGACGGGGCTGGGGGGACGTGGCTCCGATCCCATCCTCCGGTTCATAAACCCAGCGGGGAGCCCCGCGCCGAGGCGGCTCCTCTGCCGGCACCAGGACCATGGGCCGGCTGCAGCTCTGGGTCACCGTCCTGGCCGGGCTCTCGGGGATGATGGCACAGGAAGGTAGGGGGGACACTGGGGGACGGGATGGGGGGACACGGCAGCAGCTCTTGGAGTCTGGGGGTTGCTGTGCTGAGCAGAGGGGACATCAGCGGGTCACCCAGAACAGGGAAGGCTCAGAGGGGGCTGCAGGACCCCCAGCATCCCATTGCGCCCCCTCTTTTGCCCCCAGACCTGTACCGAAAGGTGTTTGTGTTCCGGAAGGACCCCAGCGATGCCTACGTGGTGCTGAGGGCCGGGCTGGAGCAGCCGCTGCACAACTTCACGCTGTGCCTGCGGTCCTACACCGAGCTGGCGCGGCCGCACAGCCTCTTCTCCTACGCCACCAAGGCGCAGGACAACGAGATCCTGCTCTTCAAGCCCAAACCCGGCGAGTACCGCTTCTACGTGGGGGGCAAGTTCGTCACCTTCCGCGTCCCCGAGGGCCGCGGGGACTGGGAGCACGTGTGCGCCAGCTGGGAATCGGCCACCGGCATCGCCGAGTTTTGGCTCAACGGGAAGCCCTGGCCGCGCAAGGGGCTGCAGAGGGGCTACGCGGTGGGCGCCGAGGCGGCCATCCTGCTGGGGCAGGAGCAGGACGCCTTCGGGGGCGGCTTCGACGTCTATAACTCGTTCTCGGGCGAGCTGGCTGATGTCTACCTGTGGGACACGGGGCTGTCCCCGGACAAGATGCGGGCGGCGTACCTGTCCCTGCGCCTGCCGCCCGCCGTCCTGGCGTGGAAGAGCCTGAGCTACGAGGTGAAGGGCGACGTGGTGGTGAAGCCGCGGCTGCGGGAGGCGCTGGGGCCGTGAGAGCCGGCCGGGCGTGGGGCTGGGGTGGCCTCAGCCCCCGGTGTCCCCTCCCCGTCACCTCTTTGCCTCTATAATCCGCCAAACGGAGCTCCGGTCGCCACATGGGGAGGTTTTGGCTCAATGGGAAGCGGGGGGAGCGGGGGCGGTGTCAGCGCCCAGCAGCACTTTGAGGGGGAAATCTCATCCTGAATGTGCTGGTTTGGCTGAAAACGGGTTCATTCTCCTCATGCAGTTACAAACCTTTCTTTCCCATCGCTCGTTATTCGGGCTTAGTTTGGGAACAAGAGGTACCAGCCCAGCACAGAGTTAATTAATGTGTTTAATTGCTCTGCTCTGAGAGCCAAGGGCGCTGAGCTCTGCCCACAGGGGTGAGGCAGCGAGGAAGGGGATGGACGGACAGAGCCGGACTGACACCCACACTGAGCAATCACAGTGTTCCAGCCCATTAGTGTCACGCTAATTACTGAAGTTACTCTTAAGTAGCTCCCTTTTGCTCTTCTTCTGCCATCTCTTGCTATCGAGCCGTTTTGGTCGGGACGTTTAGTTGGGTTTTTTGCCATTTTGCAGAGGCCTCTGGGCTCTTCTGCCTTTTCCCCTCTTTTCTCTCTCTGGGATGGGCTGTGGGACCAGGTGCCGTTTCCTGGCACCGGCTGCTCAGCGTGTTCGTGAGGAATTGCCTTGAGCACCTTTTATTCCTATTCTATATATACATTTATTAGTAGTTTATTAGTATTTTGTTATTTTATTAAACTGTGTTTATCTCAATCCCAGTTTCTCCCTTCCCTTTGGATTCTCTCCCCTATCGGGTGAGTGAGCGGCTGCGTGGTTTAATCACCACCTCATGTTAAACCACAGCAGGATCTCCAGCACGGAGGTGATGGAGGCCACGCACAACAGCCCCGTCCTCAGCTGGAGAAGGGGAACCCAGCGCCATCCTGGACGAGCCGCAGCCGCCATGGCTGTGACCCCCCCTTTCCCGCTGTGCAACCCCCCAAACCCGCCCAGCACCGCATCAGTGAACAAACGGGTTTGAAAAGCAGCAAACGGTCCTTGCCGGAGCTCCTGTAATTAATCAGAAAACTCGTTAAGGGCAGAGGAGGAAGGGGCTGAGGCCACCCGGGGGTCCCACTCCCGTGGGGGGGGGCAGGGCTGGGCACCCGTGCTCGAGGGACCAGGGGTACCGAAACTCGGGGCCGGGGGAACCGAACTCGGGGCCCAGGGAACCGAACTCGGGGCCCAGGGAACGGAATCTCGGGGCCCGGGGAACCGAACTCGGAGCCGGGGGAATCGAACTCAGGGCCCGGGGAACCGAACTCGGAGCCCGGGGAAGCGAATCTCGGGGCCCAGGGAACCGAACTAGGGCCCGGGAAACCGAAACTCGGGGCCGGGGGAACCGAACTCGGGCCCTGGGGCAGGCGGAACTCGGCGCCGGGCTCCCGCTGCCCGGGGGCGCCGCCCCGTGTCCCGGCGGCCGGTGCGGCCCCGGCGCTGCCGCCCGCTCCGTGCCCGCCCGCTCCGTGCCCGCCCGCGCCGCCGCGCTCCGCACACGCTCCCCACACGCTCCCCGGGCTCCGCTCCGCCGCCCGCGGCCTCCTCGGTACGGCGGGGCGGGAGGGGCCGGGCCGCGGGGCTCAGCCGGGGAGGCCGCGGGGAGCGGGCCCGGGGGGAACGGGGGATCCCCGGGGCTCTGACCTTGCGGCCGGGGCGGTGCTGGGGGGGCCGGCCGTGATCTCCCCAGGGTCCCCCGAGCGACCCCATCCCGGTGCCCACCAGGCGATGGGAGCGACCGAGCCCCCCAACTTCTCGTGGGTGTCGGAGGGGCGGCTGGCGGGGCTGGCCATGCCGCGGGAGCCCGGGCACTACCGGTTCCTGCTGGGCCAGGGCGTGCGGCACCTGGTGTCGCTGTCGGAGCGGCCGCCCCCGCACCACGGCTGCTGTCCCGCCATCCGGCTGCACCGGCTGAGAGTGCCCGACTTCACGCCCCCGACGCCCGGGCAGATCCGGAGCTTCCTGCGGCTGGTGGAGGAGGCGAACGGGCAGGGCGAGGTACAGCGGGGACACCGCGGGGATGGGGGGAGCTGGGTTACAGCTCTTGGTAACGCCAAGGGGGGCAGCGGCTGTGACACCGGGTTCCAGTGTGAGTTGGGAATGAGGTGTTGGAGAGCGGTGAAAAGGGAGCTGGGGGTCCTGGGGACAGCAGGGTGAGCATGAGCCAGCACTGGGCCCTTGTGGCCAGGAAGCCAATGGGACCTGGGGTGGGTTAGAAGGGGGGGTCAGTGGGTCAGAGAGGTTCTCCTGCCCCTCTGCTCTGCCCTTGAGAAAAGGGTTTAGTTCAGATACTATCAGGATATATTGGGGAACATATAGATATACATAATGTAATCTATACAGCCATAGCACCCTGAGAACGCCCCATCTGGTCTGGTCTGGTAAGCTAAGCAGGGTCGGGCCCGGTCAGTGCTTGGATGGGAGACCAGCTGGGAACAGTGGGTGCTGTGGGCTGAGCCAGCACTGGGCCCTTGTGGCCAGGAAGCCAATGGGACCTGGGGTGGGTTAGAAGGGGGTGGTCAGTGGGTCAGAGAGGTTCTCCTGCCCCTCTGCTCTGCCCTGGGGAGACCACACCTGGAATATTGTGTCCAGCTGTGGCCCCTCAGCTCCAGAAGGACAGGGAACTGCTGGAGAGAGTCCAGCGCAGCCACCAAGATGCTGGAGGGAGTGGAGCATCTCCCGTGTGAGGAAAGGCTGAGGGAGCTGGGGCTCTGGAGCTGGACAAGAGGAGACTGAGGGGGGACTCATTGCTGGGGATCAATATGGAAGGGGCAGTGTCAGGAGGATGGAGCCAGGCTCTGCTGGGTGACACCCAGTGACAGGACAAGGGGCAATGGGTGCAAACTGGAACACAGGAGGTTCCGCTGGAAGATGAGAAGCAACTTGTTGGGGGTGAGGGTGGCAGAGCCTGGCCCAGGCTGCCCAGGGAGGTTGTGGAGTCTCCTTCTCTGCCTCTGACGGTGCCGCCTCTGCCCAGGCCGTGGCCGTGCACTGCATGCTGGGGCACGGCCGCACCGGCACCATGCTGGCGTGCTACCTGGCGAAGGCCCGGGACATGAGTGGCGCCGACGCCATCCGGGAGATCCGGCGGCTGCGTCCCGGCTCCATCGAGACGCAGGAGCAGGAGGAGGCCGTGATCCGGTTCTGCAGGTGGGTGCAGCCCAGCCCTGTGTCGTGCAGGGAGGGTGGCCGCGCGTCCCAATGTAGGGATGATGATAGAATAGGCCCAGGCGGGATCTCTCAGCAAAGCATATTTATTAACCATTTTCCAAGTTCTACCTCATGTCAGGCACATGGAATAGGGCAAAAATCCCGCTCACCGGTGTGATCTGCCCCACTACAGCGATGGAGAGGAGGGCGAGGAGGCGTGAGCGTGGCCAGCGCTGCAACGGAGACGGTCGCCATGAGATGCTGGGGGGGCCGTTCCGAGCCCCCAGGTGCTGCTGTCCGTCCCCTCCACCTTAAACAACTCTCCTGTGGCTTTTCTCCGGGACCGTGTGTGTGTAACCGGTGGGCGGCTGTCGTGGTTCAACCCGAGCTGGCAATGGAACCGCGCAGCCGCTCACTCACTCCAATAGGGGAGAGAATCCAAAGGGAAGGGAGAAACTTGGATTGGGATAAACACAGTGTAATAAAATAACAAAATACTTATACACTACTAGTAAATATGTATATATAATAGGAATAAAAGGTGCTCAAGGCAATTCCCCATGAACACGCTGAGCAGCCAGTGCCAGGAAACGGCACCTGGTCCCACAGCCCATCCCAGAGAGAGAAAAGAGGGGAAAAGGCAGAAGAGCCCAGAGGCCTCTGCAAAATGGCAAAAAACCCAACTAAACGTCCCAACTGAACTTCCCAGCTACCCCAGAGAGATCGGAAGAGCCAACCGCAAGTTCCCAACTCTCCTTAAATAATCAGCGTGATGCCAATGGGCTGGAACACTGGGATTGCTCGGTGTGGGTGTCAGTCCGGCTCTGTCCGTCCATCCCCTTCCTCGCTGCCTCACCCCTGTGGGCAGAGCTCAGTGCCCTTGGCTCTCAGAGCAGAGCAATTAAACACATTAATTAACTCTGTGCTGGGCTGGTACCTCTTGTTCTCAAACTAAGCCCAAATAACGAGCGATGGAAAAGAAAGGTTTGTAACTGGGGTCTCAGCCCTTGGGGAGGACAAGCGGCTCCGCTTGGGGCCCAGCAGGCTGGCCCGGGGCCGGTCACCCACCACCGCGGTGACACGGGGCACAGGACGGCGGCCAGGTCAGCACACAGGGGCCGGCCCGGGCCGTTGATGCTTAAACTGAAGCTTAGACCGAATTTAGGCATCTCTGTCCAAAAGTCCAATCCTGAAAATCTCTTCTCAGCCTCTCCTAACCTTGGTGGCATTTAAATCCCAAGTGCAACAAGTGTCACCGTCCCCGTTGCCAGGCGCGCCGCACATGGCTGGGATTGCCTGGTGGTCGTGGGCTGGCGGGGCCATCGACTCCATGGCTCCAACCATCGCTCTGAAACCCCAAAATCTTATCTTCCTTCAGGAACGAAGCAGCGGGGTGGTGACACCGCTCAGAGCTGTGACGGCTGTGACCCCCAGTGTCCCCTTTTGCTAGACCCAAATCCTCCTTCATGGCTTGGAGTGGGAATGGTGTGGAAAGAGATGATCGGATGGGTCTTCACCATGGGGTGCAGTGAGCTGGGCATGGGGTCTTCACCACAGGGTGCGGAGCACCCCAAAAATCAAGGTAGAAAGCTGGTGGTGCTGTGCCATGCCCCACGACCCCTCAGGAGCCACCCGTGTCCCTTGCACGGGGCTGTGACACCGCACTGGGATGCGGGGCCATCCGGGGTGCTTGATTCTGCCTGAACCCCTTGTCCGGGGGTCCCAGCCCCACGCGGGGGGACGGGGATGACGGGGACAGCGCTGTCCAGCCACAGCGCCTAAGCCCGTGGGAGCCGCCGGACTCACATGGGCCCGTGAGATGCAGGAAAGCAGCTTAACCGCAGAATTATTTACTTTAACTCCTCTTACTTTAGCTCTGTCCTTAATAGTCTCCCAGGCTCAGGGGGCCGGGCCAGGCCGGGGCGATGGGGGGGACTGTGGACCCCCCTGGCGCAGGGAAGGGGGTCAGACCGGGGGGCTGCGCCCCAGCGTCACCAGCACGGTGCTCAGCTCCGCACCAGCGCTCAGCGGTGCCGCGGAACGGGCCCTGGCGCCGTGCAGACCATGGCGGCGCTTGGCCCGCGATGCCACCGTGGTGACACACACGGGGGAACATCCCCTACCCCGGGAGACCTCCCGGAGCCCCCGGCCTGGCGGGCAGCCCAGCTCCGGCTCAACCTGGCAGGATGGGGACACCGCTCCGGTGGCCATCGCTGTGCCAGGGACGCATTTAGGATGGGATTAGAGGGGTGATGGCCTGGATGGGAAGGGCAGGTGGGGAGCGGTCACGGGGGTGCCCCATGCCGGCCCGCGTGCTGCCTCCCACGGCGTGCTGGGTGCGGTGCGGCGTGGCGGGGAAGGGCTCGGCGTGGAGGACGTTGGAGGGACAGCATGGGTTCCACGCGTTGCCGATGCCCCCGCCATGCGCAGCTCTATAATGGATGAATTTAACTTTCCATTTCACTATAGCTTTATTCAGCGTGACTGTAGATAAGGGCAGCAGCAAACAATCATTTTAAAAATAAGTACCAAGGCCTCCTATTTGCTCTGAGACGGTTTGTTTTATTTGTAGGGAATACTGTTTGATTTCATTGTCGTGATTCCCGTGTCCCAGGGGTGTCTCACACCCCCGTGTCCCACTGTTTGCTTCATTTTCAGGGAATACTGTTTAATTTAATTCTCTTGATTCCCGTGTCCCACGGTGTCTCACACCCCCATGTCGCACTGTTTGTTTTATTTTCAGGGAATGCTGTTTAATTTCATCAATTGTCGTGATTCCCGTGTCCCGCCCGCGCTTCGCTCCGCTCCCGCCAAACTACAACTCCCAGCAGCCCCCGCGCTTCCCGCTGCTCCGCTCTGCCATTGGCCACCTCGCAAGCGCCAGGCGCCGGGCTCCCGATTGGCTGTTGCCGTGGCAACAGGCGGCGGGGGGCGTGGCCTGAGCGGCCCCTCCCTACGCCGCGGGTTTGTTTGTGGCGGCGGCGGCCGGAGCGCGGGGGCGGAGCGGAGCGGGCCGGGCATGAGGAGCGGCGGCGGGACGCGGAGCCGCCAGCGCCCCCCGCCCGGGGCCGCTGCGCCGTGGGCAGCCCGGCGGAGCCCGCCTTGAGGCGCCGGCCCCCGGGGATACCGCTCCCGGCGACCCCCCGCCGTTCCCTCGCCCCGTCCCGCCGCGGGAGCCGCCGGAGGGGGAGCTGGGCTATGCGGTGGTGGCTGCGCGCCGCCGTCCTCAGCCTGCTTGCCGGCGTTGAGGGTAAGGAGCCGGGGCCGGGGCGGGGGCCGGGGCCGGGGCCGGGGCCGGGGTCGGGGTCGGGGTCGGGGCGGGGGCGGCCGCGCTGCTGGCGGAACCGGTGCGGGGTTCCCGGGACGCGGGTGGCGGCGGGAACCGCGCACGTGTTGCCGCCGGTGGGGAAGGGTCCGCGGGCTGGGGACTCGGGCGGGTCCCGTCCCGCGGGCGGAGCTCAGCCCTCCCGCTCGCTCCCCGCAGGCAGCGGCCAGAGCCCGGCCCGGGCTGTGGTGGGGCGGGTCGGGCAGAGCACGGTGCTGGGCTGCGACCTCCTGGACGCCCACGAGGCCCGTCCCCCGCTCTACGTGATCGAGTGGGTCCGATTCGGCTTCGTCCTCCCCATCTTCATCAAGTTCGGGCTCTACTCGCCGCGGGTGGACCCGGAGTACATCGGTGAGTCCCGGTGGGCGGTTATCCTGAGGGACCCTCGGGCTGGCTCCGGTGTCCCATGTCCCCTCTCTCCTTGTCTGGGCCCCAGCTGAGGGCTGCTGCTGTCAGCCCACATTAATCATGCTCCCGGGGTGGTGGGGAGGTGCTGGGCTCTCCTGGACAGCAGGAGGGGACATGGTGGGGTTGGGGATGTCCTCACGGCAGGGCAGAGTCCCCTCCTTGTGCAGCAGCGCCAGGGATGGCCGGAGCGGGAGGCAGAAAGGTTGTGGGTACCCAGCCTGGGGGCTGATGCAGCCCCCAGCCCAACGGGAGGGATCCCCACGGGGCTGGAGCTCCTGGCGCGTCAGCCCTTGCTGTGGACAATCCCAGCGCCACCCGCTTGGGACTGGGGACCTGGTCGTGGTCCTGCGTGCTGCTGGGGCCGGTGACACCAGGATGCCCCGTGCCAGAGGCCGTGGGTACCCGGGCGCTGCCACTCCGACGCCTCAACCCGTGCGGGTTTGTTGAGGACTGAGCCTGGGGAGGGGGTTTTGGTTGTTGGTGCTGGGGTTTGGAGTGAAGGGCTGTGGTGTGGGAGAGAGATCAGAGTCACAGGATGGTTGGGGTTGGAAGGGACCTCTGGAGATCATAAAGTGCGACCCACCGGTGCTCTCTTTACGGGGTAAAGCAAAGCAGTGACGGAACTTGAGGGATCCCTGCGAGCACGGAGGTGAGGACGACGGGAGCATCCCTCGAGGATGGGGATGGGGAAGGGGGGAAGAGCTGGTACCTGGCTGGTGTTTTGGGCTGAGTCTGGCCCCAATTACCCATGGCAGCGATGCACCAAAATCCCCCCCATGGTATGCAGAGGGCTGGAGCACCGGATTGTGCCCAACCTCCCTGCCGAAACCAGCCCTTGCCTAAAAAATATGCAGCAGGCTGAGGTTTGAACCGAGCCCCAAACTGGCTGTGGGCAGAGCGGCGATGCCTCTTGGGCTGTGCAGGAGGCGGCTGAATTCGGGGCACACCTGGGGACACCTTTGCTCTGCAGCCAGCCCTGAGCTGGCCCCGTGGGACCAGTGGTGACAACAAACCCGCCGGTGACGGTGCCGAGGAGGCACCTGCTTTCCCAGGAGGTTCAGCCTGGGTTCCTGTTACCTGAGCCGGCACCGCGGGGCCCCCTCGGCTGCAGGGGCTCCGGTTACCCAGGAAGGGCCCGACGGGCTCCTGCCCGCTCCGCACAGCCCCCCCTTGTCCCTGCTGGCAGCGTGGCCGGGGGGGCTGCTCCGGGGATCAGCGCTGGAGGAAGGGGGCTGTGGTTGTAATGAGGATGAGGTGGGTGGGCAGGGGGGCTGGCGGCCGTCACCATGGCAGCGGGGCGGCTTGTTTTCCCTTCTGTGGAAGGACGGAGGGACAGACAGGGGATGCAGGACAGATCAGACCCTCCGCTCAGCCCTTCCCAGGTGCCACCCGGAGGAGTTTGGGGAGTCCCTGTTGTCACCCATGTGGCAATTCGGGGTATCCCGGTGATGGGCTGGGCTGCTTGAGAGCCCTTGGGGGAGCAGGGTCGGCTCTCCCCCTGTGCCACCATCCTGCAGTGTCACAGCCTGGTGTCCCCTGCTGCCAGCCGGCCCGGAGCGGGGCTGGTGGCACCAGGTCCCCAGCAGCAAGCGTGGCTGGGGCTGCAGCCCCTTTGTGTCCCTCTGAATGCCGGTTACCAGGGATGCTGGTGTGGAGGGCAGCGGCGGTTTTGTTATCGGGAGGAGGAGGAGGGGGCTGGGGCCGCACAGGGGGATTAGGGGGAGGCTGGGGGCGTCCCCAGAGCGCTCTGATCCCTTCCAAAGGGACCTTTGTTCGGGAGCCCGCTGCTCCTGGGGCTGCGAGCTGGCAGCTGCCGGCGGGGATGGGGCTTTGCGGAGCTGCCCCCATTCCCAGGGCTCGGCGTGGGAGCCACCTCTGGGGTAGGGGGGAGGCCCCCTTGTCCCGGGGGTCTTTTGCCATTGCTCCCACCCTTCTTGCTGCTTCTCTCGCGTTCAAGGTTTGCCTGGGGTGTTGCTTTGTGCTCCGAGTCGGTGATGCTGCCGGAGACACCGAGACACGTCCGTCTGTCCACGGGACACAGCGTGGGGCTGGGTTAGGGGCAAGAGGACGCACCGTGGGGCTGGGTTAGAGGCAGGAGGGGTGGGAGATGCATTGGGGGGCTGCAAGGATCTCTGGCCACTATCAGGAAGGGTTTGCCCGTGTTTGAGCAGTGGGTTCACACGGGGCCGTGTGTCCCCAAACCGTGCAGCCTGTGTCCCCAAACCAGCCGTCCCGGCCCCACCGCGGTGCACAGGGCCAGCCCGCGACGCCAGCGCCAGAGCAGGGTTCGGCACAACTTGCTTTGTTGGCAACGCTTCAGGCCGCGGGGTGCTCTGGGGTGTCGAGGGGAGCGTCGTGGTGCCGAAAGCTGCAGGCGGTGCTGCCAGCGGCGTGCGGGAGCAAGGCCACCCCGGCAATGGCACGTGTGGGGCACACGTCCCCAGGGTAGCCCTCTGGGTGGTGGGTTCCTGCAGCGGGTGGGGGGCGCGCAGCCCGTGGGTGCTGGGGCGGTGGGTGCTGGGGCGGTGGGTGCTGGGGCGGTGGGTGCCGCTTGCTGCGCACCCCGGCCGGGGCTGAGCCAATTGCCCGCTGCACGCCTGAGCCGATTATGGCTCTGATAATAGCCCAGGGGATTAACGGGCTGCGCTCGCTGCCGCTTTGTGCCCTTATCCTCCTCCTCATCAAAGAGGCCATGGCGCTGCTGCTGGCGGGGTGAGGGTCCCCTGCTCCAGCAGAGCCCCCCGCCACGGCCGTGCCCCTCGGTGGGTCCATTGTGCTCGGCGCTGCGAGGCGGGCGAGGGGTTCAGCTCGTCCTCCCCGCACTGTGGGGACAGGGGACAGTGCGGGGGTGCCCGGGGCTTAACAGGGCTCCTGAGGGTGAGGCTGCCGGGGGGGTCCCGGGGGCCAGGGCGGCCGAGGCTGCGGGGGAAGGGTCCCTGACGCCAGGGCAAGGGTGCGGGGGGGGGTTTGCAGAGGGGCTGTGGGACCAGCTGGAGTGATGCTTGGGGTGCACAGACCCACCCGGCTGGGGGTCCTTGCCCCTTCGTGGGGACAAGTGACGGAGCCCAGCGCCGTGGTGTCTCCTGGTGCCGCAGCGCCGGGTGTCGGTGTGAAACTTCCACCAGCCACCTTGGCTTCTGTTCCCCGTGGCGCCGGAGAAGCCGGAGCGCGGCCCGGGCGTGCGGGCAAACGCCAAGTGGGGCAGTCGGGGAAGCCGCTGGGCTGCATGGGCGGGACCGTGGGGACGCGGTTGTCCCCGAGCCGGCGGTGACGGCCGCGTGTTGGCGCGCAGGTCGCGTGCGGATCGAGGAGGGCGCCTCGCTGCGCATCGACCTCCTGCGCGCCGAGGACCAGGGCTGGTACGAGTGCCGCGTGCTCTTCCTGGACCGGCACAGCACCGACGCCGACTTCCAGAACGGCACCTGGATCCACCTCACCGTCAACGGTACCGCTCCATCCCACCCTTGGCCGCTGCTCTGCTGTTGTGGTTTGATTGCGGGGTGACAATAAAACAGTGGCAGGTGTATTGTTACCCCCTCTCCCCACCTTCCCCCTTCAGCCCCTCCGTCTCCCCCCTTCCCACTAAGGACAGGGGATCGGGAGGGAAAGGACAGAGAGAAGAGAGCTGGAAAAATTAAAAGTGTTTTACTAATGCTACTGATAAAATAGAGAAAATAATACAAAATATACAAACCCAATGTTGAAAGTCCCGGCAACCGCAGAGCCGGCAGCCGAAGTCCCGGACTGGATCCTCCAGCCAACCGGAGCGGGATTCACTCTCTCACTGGCCTCAGTTCACAAGCCGGCAGCCGAAGTCCCGGACTGGACTCTCCAGCCAACCGGAGCTGGATTCACTCTCTCACTGGCCTCAGTTCACAAGCCGGCAGCTGAAGTCCCGGACTGGACTCTCCAGCCAACCGGAGCTGGATTCACTCTCTCACTGGCCTCAGTTGGCAGGGACGACTCGCAAGGTCCTCTCCTGATGTCGCCATAAGGAAACGGGGCGAGATCCTCGTGATCTCCCACTTCTCTATGAAGTATCAGGTGGATGGGATGGTGTACTCGGTTGGTCAGGTTTTGGTCACCTGTTTCTCGTCGCCCCTCTCGTGGATGTGCATCCATCCTGATCAATGACCTCGCATCCATTGCTGTGTCCACCAAACATGGATCTGGCTTGCAGGAAGATGCAGTTAATATGAAGCTTTAGCTAATTCACTAAAAGACAAACTCGTTTTTAACAAACCGAGGACATCTACCCAGTACCAGCCACGACCTCCAAGGGCTGAGACTGGATCCAAAACCTTGGCATAAGAGTCTGGATTTGCCTTTACAGCACCCCCCACCTTCCTGGAGACCCCCCCTGCATTTGTGGAGGTGCGGGACCGGGACGCGCTCAGCCTCACCTGCACGGCTGTGGGCAACCCGCAGCCCGTGGTCGTCTGGAAGAGGAGCGACCTGGCTGTGCAGAGCGGGGACACGGTGCAGGTGGGATGGCCAGCCCCCCGTCACCTACCGCGCTCGCTGGAGAGCGGGCGCCTGTCCCCGCCGCGGTGGCACCGCCGCTATTCCCGAGTGGCTTCGCAGGTGAGGAACGGGACGCTGAGCATCGCCGTGGTGGAGCGCGCCAGCGCCGGCACCTACACCTGCCACGCTTCCAGCAAGGAGGGCACCGTCACCCACACCACCCGCGTGCTCGTGCAGGGTAAGAGCGCCCACGGGGCACAGACGGAGTTGGTTTGGGGCAGGTGTGATGGGGTTTGGGAGGAGGTGGCGCTGTCACCTCGCCCTGGCTCTCACTGTCCCCTCTGCCCCGCGCCGCAGGGCCGCCCGTCATCGTGGTGCCGCCGCAGAACGTCACCGTCAACGTCTCCCAAGATGCCTTTCTGGCGTGCCAGGCTGAGGCGTACCCGGGAAACCTCACCTACACCTGGCTCCAGGGCAGCAGCAACGTCTTCCACCTCAGGTACGGTGGGGACGGGGCGGCACCGAGGTGGCCACGGGCCGGTGCCGCCGTGGCCCTGGATCTGAGCGCATTGGGCTGGCTGGGTGCGTGGTGTCCTTGCGGGGCGGTGGGGACGGTCCCGGCGCCACTGAGCGCGTCCTTCCCTCGCAGCCGCCTCCAGGCTCGTGTCCGTGTCCTGGTGGACGGGAGCCTCTTGCTCCAGCGAACGACCCCGGACGACGCCGGCAAATACACCTGCATCCCCAGCAACGGGCTGTGGAAGCCGCCTTCTGCCTCGGCCTTCGTCACGGTGCTGTGTAAGTGCCTGGGGAGCCCGGGCCACGCTGTCACCAGCCCAGGGGGTGACACAGGGACCTGCCACCCTCACACGGGCCCTGGCGCTGTTCGTCCCCGCAGATCCGGCACGGGTGACCGCAATGCTCCCCGAGACCCACCTGCCCAAGGGGATGCGGGGGGTGATCCGCTGCCCCACCAGCGCCAACCCGCCGCTGCTCTCCGTCAGCTGGACCAGGGACGGGCGCCCGCTGGAGCTGGACAAGGTGCCGCCACCCCCCCCGCCCTCCACATTCCCTCCCAAACCCCTCGTCCTGACCCTGTGTCCCGCTCCCCCAGCTCCCCGGCTGGTCCATGACACCGGACGGCTCCATCGTCATCGCGACGGGGAACGACGACGTGCTGGGGGTGTACACGTGTACCCCGTACAACAGCTACGGCACCGCCGGCGAGTCCCGGCCCACGCGCGTCCTGCTCAAGGTGAGGCCGGGGGGGGCCCCATCATCCCCCATGCCCCCATTGTTCCCCATGTCCCTGTCCCACGCTGTGCGCCCCATTCCAGGACCCACCAGCCTTCACGCTGCGCCCCAAGGAGGAATACTTCCAGGAGGTGGGCCGGGAGCTGGTGATCCCCTGCGTCGCCCGTGGGGATCCCCCCCCCACCATCACCTGGGTGCAGGTAGGAGCCACCGCTCCGAGGAACCCGCCGAGCCCTCCTGGAACGGGGACGCTGCTTTGGGCCACGGGGACATCACTCCGGGGTAGTCCCTGTGTCCCCAGCAGTGCCACATCTCTCCTGGTTCCCGCAGAAGGGGCTCAGGGCGCTTTGCTTGTGTTGCCTTCTGAAAAACCCATGCACAGTCCTGCCCCGCAGTTCCTAAGTTGGGTCACGTTGGGTTGTGTTCTCCCGAGGCCCGTGGGGTGGTGGCAGAGCAGCCGTCCTGGCCCGGGGGGGTGGGCGTGGGGGTCACCGTGCCCGTGCGTTGCCGTGCAGGCGGGCGGCGCGGGGAAGAGCGGCGCCCGGGTGGACGTGAACGGGAGCCTCGTCCTCCGGCCGCTCGCCAAGGAGCAGCACGGGCTCTGGGAGTGCACGGCTGCCAACCGCGTGGCCAGCGTCAGCGCCACCACCGCCGTCCACGTGCTGGGTGAGTCGTGGGCTGTGGGAAGGGAATCGGCCAAGGGGGTTAGGGGGGGTGACACCGACCCCCCGGTGCTGGCAGGGGTGGGGATGCCAAAGGTCGTGGTTTAACCTGAGCTGGTATTAGAACCACGCAGCTGCTCACTCACTCCAGTAGGGGAGAGAATCAAAGGGAAGGGTGGAACTTGGATGGAGATAAATGCAGTCTAACAAAACAACAAAATACTAATACACTAGTAGTAAATATGTATATAAAATAGAAATAAAAGATAGTCAAGGCAATTCCTCACGAACACGCTGAGCAGCCAGTGCCAGGAAACGGCACCTGGTCCCACAGCCCATCCCAGAGAGAGAAAAGAGGGGAAAAGGCAGAAGAGCCCAGAGGCCTCTGCAAAATGGCAAAAAACCCAACTAAACGTCCCGACCAAAACTCCCCCGGCTGCCCAAAAAGAGCAAAGAGAAGAGAGAGATGGAAACTGGAAGGCCCCACTCTTAAATAATCAGCATGATGCCAATGGGCTGGAACACTGTGATTGCTCAGTGTGGGTGTCAGTCCGGCTCTGTCCGTCCATCCCCTTCCTCGCTGCCTCACCCCTGTGGGCAGAGCTCAGTGCCCTTGGCTCTCAGAGCAGAGCAATTAAACACATTAATTAACTCTGTGCTGGGCTGGTACCTCTTGTTCCCAAACTAAGCCCGAATAACGAGCGATGGAAAAGGAAGGTTTGTAACTGCATGAGGAGAATGAACCCATTTTCAGCCTGCTCTGACCCGTGTTCCCTCTGCCCCCAGGCACCAGTCCTCACGCTGTCACCAACGTCTCCGTGCTCCCGCTCCTCCTGGCCGCCAACATCTCCTGGGAGCCCGGTTTCGACGGAGGTTATTTCCAGCGGTTCAGCGTCTGGTACACGCCGCTGTGAGTCCCCACGGCCACCGCGCTGCCCCACAGCCCCCTCTGCCCCGCCTGCTTCTCTGGGCTCACGGGTCCCACGTCCCCTCAGCGTGAAGCACCCGCCCCGCGCCCACCACGAGTGGGTGTCGCTCTCGGTGCCGGTGGGCGCTCAGCACCTCTTGGTGGAGAATCTCCAGCCAGACACCAGCTACCAGTTCAGCGTCCTGGCCCAGAACAAGCTGGGCAGTGGCCCCTTCAGCCAGATCGTTACCTCCGTGCCCAGGGGTAAGAGGCGGCTCCCCAAGCCCCCTGAGCCCCCAGAGCCCTCAAGCACCCACCAGGCTCCCCCTGTCCCCCCAAACTGGCGTCCCCTTTCTCCTCAGGCCTCTCAGTGACCACAGTGCCTCCAGAGCCACCGGCCATGACCATGCGCGTCTTCCTGTCCCCGCCGCAGGCTCTGAGCGCCAACGAGACCGCGCGCGGGGTCCTGCTGCGGTGGGACCCCCCCGGGCAGGCCTCGGTGGCGCTGAGCGGGTACGCGCTGGAGCTGCGGCAGGACAAGGGCGGGTGGGAGCTGCTGGATCGCTCCATCCCCAGCACCGAGACACAGGTGCTGGTGCCGGGACTCATCAAGGTGGGAATCACAGTGTAGGGGGGGGAGCTCTGGGGGGGGTGGAACAAGGGTGGGGGTGTCGTGGTTTAACCCAAGTTGGTGATGTGACCACGCAGCCGCTCGCTCACCCCAAATCAAAACCAGAAGGCCCCGCTATCAGTAATAATAATTAGCATGATGCTAATTAATGAGCTGGAACACTGTGATTGCTCAGTGTGGGTGTCAGTCCGGCTCTGTCCGTCCATCCCCTTCCTCGCTGCCTCACCCCTGTGGGCAGAGCTCAGCGCCCTTGGCTCTCAGAGCAGAGCAATTAAACACATTAATTAACTCTGTGGTGGGCTGGTACCTCTTGTTCTCAAACTAAGTGCAAATAACGAGCTACAGAAAAGAAAGGTTTGTAACTGCATGAGGAAAATTACCCCATTTTCAGCCAAACCAGCACAGGGGTCACGTCTGCGTTGTCGCTGCCCGGAGCTGGGGCGTCAGCTCAGCTCTGCAGCCACAGTGCTAAGGATGCTCAGGGCCCTTTGCTCCCCCAGGACGCCTTCTATGAGTTCCGCCTGGTGGCCTTTGCCGGCAGCTACATCAGCGATCCCAGCAACACGGTGAACGTCTCCACGGCAGGTGAGGCACCTGCTCGCCTCGCTGTTTGTCCCCATGGCGCCGGTGCCACGAGGGGGGCCGTGCCCGCCATCCCGGTGTCTGTGTCCCCGCAGGGATGGAGGTGTACCCGTCCCGCACGCAGCTGCCGGAGCTGCTGCCGCAGCCGGTGCTGGCCGGGGTCATCGGCGGCATCTGCTTCCTCAGCGTGGCCGTCATCTTCAGCACCATGGCCGCCTGCATCATGAACCGCCGGCGGGCCGCACGCATCCAGAAGAGGAGGCAAGGTAGGAGCTGCGATCCTGGAGAGCCCGGAGCCCCATGTGTGGGGCAGCATGACCCACCACCCATAGAGGGGACACCCCAGGGGTGCTGAGGACCCACCAGGCGTGTTCATAGTGCTGAGCGGGTGCTGTTGTCTCCTCATCATCACTTTTGAGTTGCTCGCTGTGTGATCCCCTTGTGTTCTCATGACCTTCCAGATCCACCACTCGTCTTCTCCCCCAGCAAGAAGCTTTCACCTCCACAGTAAGTCACGCCACGCCACGCCACGCTCCATCCCTGCCCCGCTGCGCTCCCCATCGTTCGCTCACCGCTGGCTGGGGACAGAGGGACAAGTTGGGGGGGGTTAGGAGTGCGGTGCCGCCATCAGGGCGGGTTGTGGGGTGCGGATCCCCTGAGGTGTCCCCTCCAGGGAGTTTTGAGCAGAAAGCGCACGAGCGGCTCCGTCGAGCCGGCAGCAGCGGTGCGGGGTCACGGTAGCCAGTGTTGCGTTTGGGGTAGCCAGGCAAGCCCGGAACAGTCCGGGCGCTGCAGCCGCTCCCTCCTTCCCTGCAGCAATTCTGCTGGCGCTGGTAGCCCAGACAGCACCGTGAAGCTGAAGCTGCAGCCGTCTCCCTACCGGAGCCTGCGCCGGACGCTGCTGTGGGGCGAGAAAGCCGGCACCAGCCTGGGGCTGAGCATCGCCGGCTCCCGCTACGCCGTGTACGAGAGCCACGTCGGGGAGCACGTGCCCCTGGAGCGCATCTCCCGCGGCCCCGACGGGCGCTTCGTGGTGGAGACCGAGGCGCAGGAGAGCGGCCACGGGGCGCTGGAGCCGTTCGCCCCGCGGGACCCTCAGCCGTGTGTCCAGCCGCCCGCCGAGGAGGAGCCCGTGTGGCGCAAGGGGGTCTCACTCCGCCCCCGGCCCGCGGGGCAGCCCCACCGGGACGCCGGATACCGCCGTGGCCGCTACTTTGGCTACGGCAGCAGCAGCAGCCCCGTGGATGAAGCCGCCGCGTTGTGCATCGTGGACATCAGCCCCGTGGCCTCCGCCGCGACTCTGCCTTACAGCACCACCGAGGAGCTGCGCGGCACCCCCGGCAGCGCCGGGCCCTGCCAGCGCCCCCCCAGCGCCCTGTGGGACTCGCTGCCCCTCGAGGGCTCTCCCCGGACCCCCCCGGCTCCCATCAGCCCCCCGGTGCAGAGCGGGATCCTGCAGTACCTGAGCCTGCCCTTCTTCAAGGAGATGTGTGTTGATGGCGACTGGCCGGAGGAGCCAGCGGAGCCCCCCGGCACCATCAACCACCCAGAACCCACCGCCAGCCCCCCGCCGGGCTCTGGGTGCTCCCCGCAGCGCGCGGGGCGGACGCTGTGCCCAGACTGCATCGACACGTGTGCCAACGCCACCTCCCCGCCGGCCACCGCGTTCCTCCGGCCCCCCAGCCCGCCCGTGGGTCCCGCCAAGGCCTCGCTGCCCGGCACGGCCGCCTGGCCCCGCTCCCCCAGCCCGCAGCTGCCCACCAGCGGCAGGACTGAGCCCGCGCCCTCGGCCGGCACCGCGGAGCCGGTTCCCCCGGAGAAGCTGCCGCGGGGCAGTTTGACCAGCCAGAGCAGCGGCCGTGGCAGCGCATCCTTCCTGCGGCCGCCCTCACTCGCACCGTCCCTGGGGGGCACCGGTGGCTCGGTGGCCGAGGAGGGCAGGGTGAGGATGGATCCGGCGCTCGGCGGGAAGAGGTGAGCCGCGGGAAGGACGCCGGCGACGAGCCGGATCATACCAGGGGCGCTCTGAGCCTGTCCTGGGGTGTCCCGGCATGGAGCTGCCTCCCAGCGCCTGTGGCACCTTGGCTGCTGCTCCCTGGGGTCACCCCGGTGGGGTCCCCACCTTCCCTGCCCCTGGGGTCACCCTGGTGGGGTCCCCACCTTCCCTGCCCCTGGGGTCACCCCGGTGGGGTCCCCACCTTCCCTGCCTCTGGGATCACCCCCGTGGGTCCCCACCTTCCCTTCCCCTGGGACCACCCCCAGCGTCCCCCTCTGGGGACACAGGCACCATCCTGACCCCCATCCCCACAGGAGGAACACATCAGTGGATGAGAACTACGAGTGGGACGCGGAGCTGACGCTGGAGTCCGACATCCTGGCGGCGCTGCAGCTGTACCGGAGCGGGGACCCGGCACGGCCCGTCTCCACCATCGCCCTGCGCGACCTGGAGCGGCAGAGTGAGTGCGGCACCCTGACCTGGTGGGGCTAGCAAACCCTCCCATGGGGAAAAGGGGGTGTCAGGGCCCTTTGGCACCCCTGTCCCCGCACAGGGGTGACGCAGCCGGGCCGGACACTGCGTGTCTCCCTGCAGAGCCTGGCTGCAGCTCGTCCCCGGTGAGCTCGGTGTCGGCGGAGGCGTTGGAGCGCGGCACAGCCCCGCGCCAGGAGCTGGCGGCCGCCCGGCGCCGCAGGGAGGGGGCCCAGCAGCGGCGGCAGCGCCTGAGCCCCCGTGGGGGCTGCGCTGATCGTTTCGAGCTGGCAACGCTGCTCTAGGGACCCCCGGGACCACGGGGCCGGGAGAACGATGAGGGGGGAATAAAGAGGAATGAGAGCAGCATGGGCTTGTATGTGGCACCCGTCACATCCCCCCCGCCGTGTCCCCTGCATCCCCCCCGCCGTGTCCCCTGCATCCCCCCCGCCGTGTCCCCTGCATCCCCCCCGCCGTGTCCCCTGCATCCCCCCCCCGTGTTCCTTTCATTCCCCCCCATGCTGTTCCTCCTCCCTCCCCCCCCCAGCTGCCGGTGCCTCTGTCATCCCGGTCCCCATGCTTCGTGCGGAGTCCCCCCCCCCCGTTCCCGTGTCCCCTCCCGTGTCCCCCCAGCCACCCTCTCCCTGCCCGCTGCCCCCCCGACTTTCGCGGGCTGGGCGGGGCCTGCGCGCCTCTTTCCCTTATATGGCCATGCCGCGGGAGCGCGTCACGGGGGCGGGGCCTGGAGCGCACTACGTCACCCCCGGCCGCGGGGTGTTCCGGGGGTCCCGGGGCTGCACCACGGGGTCACCTCGGGTCACCCCGGCTCGTCCCCGGTTCCTCTTGGGCTGCCCACGTTTGTCACCCCCGCCCGTCCCCCAGGCTGTCCCCCATGTCACTTCAGAGCCACCTCCCGGTTCTGTCCCCCTGGCCCAGCCACATGTCACGTCATGTCCCCTCGACCTGCCCTGTGTCCCCCTCGTTCTGCCCGGGGACCCTGAATGTCACCTCATGTCCTCTGCATCAGCCCCAGGTCCACCGCTGTGTTCCCCAGGGATCCTGCCTGTGTCACCCCTGGGAGTACCACCCCATGCCACCCCAGCCCTGTGCCCTGGAGCTGATGTCCCCTTATTGTCCCCATGCTGGCCCCAGGGTGCCTGTCCCCAGACCACCCTCTGTTACCCGCTGGCTGAGTCTTTCCAGGATCCTGCCCTTGTGTCACCCCCATGGGACCTGTCCCCCTGCATCATCCCGCTCCTGTTCTCTGTGTCACCCTGGACCTCCTGTGTCACCCTGTGTCTGTCCCTCCATGTCCTGCCATTGTGCCACCCTCATCCTCTCACCACTGACCCTGCCCCATTCCTGTACATCCACGTTACCCCCGTTAGCCTGGGGGGGTACAGGAGACATCAGGGACAACACCCAACCCACCATGTGTGGGACAGAGGGACACTGGCCACCGTGGGGACAGGGGGACACACCAAGGCCGGTCTCTGCTGTGGTGGTGTCCCCATAACCGAGCTCTGGAGGATGGCGGCACCTCAGGCTGGCTCAGGAGGAGGGTGGGTGTTGAGCTCAGGGCACTTTTTGGGTGCTGAGGGGTGGGTGGGGTGGCGGGGACGCGGTGGCAGTGGCAGTGGCTCTGCCGCCTGTTCCGGAGGCGGCCGGTGGCTTCGGGCCGAGGTTTTGTTTGTTGTTTTGATGGCGCTTCCCATGGAGACGGGACTTGTGCAAGCGCCGTCGTCCCTCCCTGCGCCCCGGGGACACCATGGGGCAAACTGGAGATGCTGTGTCCCCTGAGCTGTCCCCCTGCCACCATGGCCAGGCCTTGGTTGTCCCCACCGCCACATCCCCTGCCACCGCAGTGACCCTGCAACCACGGCTGGGCCCTGTTGCCATCACAGCCTTGTCCTCCTGCCACCAACGCCAGGCTGGCTCCACCATGGCCACCACAGCCGCTCTGTCCCCAACCAAACCCCCGATGTCCCTTGAACACTATGGCCAGCCTGTCCCTACCACTGCCACGCTGCTATTGCCACCATGGCCACCCGCTCCTCACCTTGTCCCCACCACAACCCTTGCGTCCCCCTGGTCACCACGGCTGCCTCATCCCCACCCCAAGTCCCCCCTGGCCACCTGCCACCGCATCCCCCCACCCTCAGCACAGCCCCTTTGCCACCCCGGTGCCCACAGGACCCCCTGTCCCCCGCGGGGCCGCCGGGCGGGGCGGGGCTGCCCGGGGCGCGGTGGCGGAGCAGCCCCGGCCCCGGCGGACCCGCCCCGGGAGCGGGCGGTACCGGGCCGCCCCCGGCCGCGCTGACATCAGCCGTGAAAAGGGCGCGGGCGGTGGCATCCGCCACTGCCGCACCGGGACCGCGGGATCGGCGCCGCAGGTAGGGACGGACCGGCGGGCGGGCCGGCGGGCACCGGGCGGCAGGTGGGGACGGGGACCGGGGTGGGGATGAGAGGGGAACCGGGGTGATGATGAGATGGGGACTGGTCACTCTGCCCTAAAATGGCCGAGCTGCCCCCGGGGGCCCGGAGCGGGCTCGGTGCCCCGGGCTGCCCCGCCCCGGGTAACGGCTCCGGGCAGGATCGGGCGCTGCGCCCGCGGAGCCGCCGGGACACGCGGCCGCGCCCGGGAAATGGGACCCGGGTGCGGCTTCCGGGCGCCCCGAGGGCACGTCCGTCCCGCGGCCGCGGTCCCTCGGAGCCACCGCGGCGGTCCCGGTGCTGGGGCTGCGGCTCGGCGGAGCCCCGGTCCCCTTCCCGCTGGCCCTGAGGTGCCCGCGGTCCAGTCAGGCTGGGGCCGGTGCCCCCCCAGAGTGGCCGTGTCCCAACCGGGGGTCTATGGGGACCCCAGGGTGGCCGTGCCCTGGGTATGGTCCCCTCCCTGCTCACCCCGGGGTCCCCAGCGCAGCCCTGTGCTGGCTGCATTCCCCTCCCTGCTGGCTTTGGGGGGGTCTATGGGGTCCCAGGGTGGCCTTGTCCCAGCTGGGCTGTGTCCAGTCTGCTCCCCGCTGGCCCTAGGAGACCTGCGGGTTCCCCAGGTGGCTGCATCCCAGCTGGAATCCCCATCCCGCAGCTCCCGGGATGCCCGGAGGGTACCCGGGTTGTCCATGCGGCACCCGCGGGGTCCCCGGTGCAGCGGTGGCGCAGCTGGGCTGGGTCCGGCCCTCCCCTCCCCTCCCGGCCGGGCAAGCCCCAGCTGTGTCGGGAAATCAGCGCTGTCTGCACCAATTTCTGCTCCTCTTTGTTTCCCAACCGGCTTGGCCCCCGGCCGGGCGCTCCCCACGCTCCCTCCCTGCGGGGGCCGCCTGCGCCCCAGCCCTTGCCCAGTAGCCCCGTGGTGGCCGCTGCCTTTTTGGGGACGCCCGTCTGGTTGCCGAGCGGCTGCAGCGCTGAGGCTTCACGCAGCTTCCCCGGGGGCTTGGGGTTGATTTTGGTCCCGTCCGATGAGCCAGGGTGGCTCATCCCTTTGCTGGTTTTGGTGACAGGAGCCCTGAGCCCGAAGCGGCGCGCGTGATGGGGTCGAGCTCTGTCCCAAACTGAGCCTGGCGCCCCACAGGTGTGAGCTGGGCTGCCCCAGGGTGGCAGCTGCCACATGTCCCCATGCGCCAGTGCTGGCGGGGGCACCTGCGTCCCCAGGGACAGCAGCACGTGCTCCTTCTTCCGTGTGCCGGGGTGGCACCCGCGCTCACCCTCTGCCCCCAAACACCGGGGGTGCAGCACTGGGCACAGAAGGTGATGCCAGGGCAGCCCCATGTGCCGCCACAGGGGGGGCAGCGGGGGCTGGGGACCCAGAGCACCAGGTGGGGACCCAGGGCAGAGCTGCTCTGCTCAGGACCCCCGTGGGCACCTCCCACAACCCCCATCGTCCCCAGCGGGGGTGGCACCAGCTCTGGGTGCTGATGCCTTAGCCAGGGCATGGCCACGGGGCCCAGCAGGTCCGGCTCCCCGCCGGGGTGGGGGCACCGCAGCCGGCAGCCCCAGTCCCGGATCTGGCGCCCGGCCCGAGCAAACGGGCGAGTTTGCAAACAAGCTCCGACCGGCAGCAAGCGCCTGCCAAGTCTGCGCGTCCTCGGCGGCGCTGAGCGGTGGGGACCGGGATGCTCGGGCTGGGGGGCCGGCCCTGGCACCGAGGGGCTGCGGTGCTGCCGAATCGCCCCGTTGCCCTCGGGTGGGCACGGCCCTGGTGCTGGGCAGGAAGCCGGCAGGGCAGAGCCCCAGCAGCGCCTGGCATGGGTGATAAGGCTCCGCGCCGGACGTCCAAGCAGGATGGGGCACTGCCGGGGAGCAGCTGCCACGTTCGCCGTCACTCGCATTCCCCAAGGGGCTCAATGCCATCCATCCCGTGCCGGATGCCCTGGTGCCACCAGAACGGCTGAGCGGGGGGTCCGATCTCCGCAGATCACAGCATGGCGAACCGGGGACCATCGTACGGGCTGAGCCGGGAGGTGCAGCAGAAGATCGACCGGCAGTACGACCCCGAGCTGGAGCAGATCCTGGTGCGGTGGATCCTGGGACAGTGCGGCGGGGACGTCGCGCAGCCGGCGCCCGGCAGGGATGGCTTCCAGCAGTGGCTGAAGGACGGCACCGTGAGTACCGCGGGGCCACCGGGGGGCTGCCGTGGCACTGCCGCGCCGCCTGACCCCCGGCTCCCCTCCGGTTTCCCCCGGCAGGTGCTGTGCCGGCTCATCAACAGCCTCCACCCGCGCGGCCAGGGGCCGGTGGCCAAGATCCAGGCGTCCACCATGGCCTTCAAGCAGATGGAGCAGATCTCGCAGTTCCTGCAGGCGGCCGAGCGCTACGGCATCGCCGCCACCGACATCTTCCAGACCGTCGACCTGTGGGAAGGTGAGCGGCTGGGGGGGACACGAGGGGACAGGTGGGGATGAGGACAGAGCTGAGCCACCGTGGGCCTTGCAGGGAAGAACATGGCGTGTGTGCAAAGGACCCTGATGAACCTGGGCAGCCTGGCCATGGCCAAGGGTGACGGGCTCTTCGTGGGAGACCCCAACTGGTTCCCCAAGTAGGTAGCGGGTGCTGGAGGGGGGTGCCGGGCGGTGGGGTCCCATGGGGTCCCACGGGGACGCTGACACCTGCCGTGCCCGCAGGAAGTCGCAGGAGAACCGGCGCGTCTTCTCCGAGGACAAGCTGAAGGAGGGGCAGAGCGTCATCGGGCTGCAGATGGGCACCAACCGGGGCGCCTCGCAGGCCGGCATGACGGGCTACGGCATGCCCCGCCAGATCCTCTGAGCGCCGCGCCGCCGCGGCACGGCCCCCCCGGGCCACCCCGCCCTGCCTTAACCCCCCTCCGCGGACCAGCTGGGTGCCCCCAGCACCCACCCCCCTGCCAGTATTTCCAGGACCAAAGTCTTTTTTTATTATTATTATTTTGCCGGGTGCGGGCGCCGCTGCGCTCACACCCCCCGTGCCTTGGGGGCGCGGTGCCCCCCGTCCTGTGCCCCAATAAACGGCTCGTCTTCTTTACAGGCTGGGCGGTCGTGCTGGGGGAACTGGGTGGGTGGGTGGGTGGTGGGGGTGCAGGGACCCCCCCAGCTCGAACATGACGAGGGGCGGGGCTTGAGGGGAGGGGCGGGGCCAGGACTGGTGGGCGGGGCCACGGCGTGAGACGTGCTGGAAGGAGACGCGTGTGAACATGGCCCAGCCCCTCCGTAGCCACGCCCCCTCCGTAGCCCCGCCCCTCCGCCGCTAGCGGGGGGCGCGTTGCTATGGCGACGTTCGGCGTCTGGCGAGCGCAACGAGATGGTGAGTGCGGCCTGTCCCGGTTCACCGGGCCCGGGGCCTCCTCCCCCGCAGCCCCGTCACGGCTCTTCTATCCCCCGCAGCCCACCAGCATCGCTCCGTCCCCCAGCCGGGCCCCCGGCCGGCAAAGAATCAGCGGCGCGGCGGATGAGACGCTGCTCGGGGAGCGCCGGGTAAGGAGCCCGGGACACCGGGGGCACCGCCGGCTGCTGGAGCCCCGCACCGGGCAGGGCCATGGGGGGTCGGGTTGGGCGGGACCTCACCAGCCACATCCCGCCCGGGGCAGCGTGGAGCCTCCCTGGTGCTTTCACTTTTACAATTAGTTAATTAGCCGCACAAAGGAGGCTCAGGTAAGACACCCCGGTAAGGGAGAGGAGCCGGCGCTGCCTGTACGCCCAGCAGCAGTTATTCTGTGTGTGGTGGATAGAGGGCCGTTGGAGCAGGGCCTGGAAGCTTCCAAAACAGCTCGTTGCCAGCATATTTAGATTTCCACCAGGGAGCTACGACATCAGTTCCCTTGGAGACGCAGCAGAGCTGCCCAGGTCTCTGACCTCCCGGCGGGAGGAGATAAACAGCGAGCGGCGGCTCTTTCCTCCCCATCCTGCAAGGAAAGGGCTCGTTTCCCCGGCTCGTTTCCCCGGCTCGTTTCCCCGGCTTGGCCCAGGGCAGAACTGCAGTGTTTTCCAGGCAAGGTGATGTTTTGGACACCTTTTTCCCGATGCTTCTTCCCCCACCTCCTTTACCAGCCCTGCCAGGGCAGGCCGGGTTTATGGCTGCACCGTTGGCTCTCCCCACCCTTCATGTCCTCGGCACAGACCAAGGTGCAAGGATACTGGTGGGTTTGGCCCCATCTCTACAGCTGATAAAACATTGGGGATCTGTATCTAGTGGAGTCCCTTGAGAGTCGGTACTGGGACCAGTGCTATTCAATATATTAATCAGTGATTTGTATGAGGGAATAGAGTGCACAGTCAGCAAGTTTGCTGGTGACACCAAGCTGGGAGGAGTGGTGACACTGGAAGCTGTGCTGCCATCAGAGACCTGGACAGGCTGAGAGCTGGGGGGGAGAAATGGAATGAAATAGAACAAGGGCAAGGGTAGAGTCTGGAATCTGGGCAGGAACAACCCCAGGTTCAGTGTAAGTTGGGAATGAGCTGTTGGAGCAGTAAAAAGGGAGCTGGGGGTCCTGGGGCCAGCAGGGTGACCATGAGCCAGCACTGGGCCCTTGTGGCCAGGAAGCCAATGGGACCTGGGGTGGGTTAGAAGGGGGTGGTCAGTGGGTCAGAGAGGTTCTCCTGCCCCTCTGCTCTGCCCTTGAAAAAAGGGTTTAGTTCAGATACTATCAGGATATATTGGGGAATATATAGATATACATAATGTAATCTATACAGCCATAGCACCCTGAGAACGCCCCATCTCGCCTGATCCGGGAAGCTAAGCAGGGTCGGGCCCGGTCAGTGCTTGGATGGGAGACCAGCTGGGAACAGCGGGTGCTGTGGGCTGAGGTTCCACTTAAACATGAGAAGAAACTTCTTCCCGGTGAGGGTGCCAGAGCCTGGACCAGGTTTGCCAAAAGCCTTTGGCTTTGCGGTGGGGAGGCAGGAAGCGTGTGATGAGGATTCCCTGCGCTCATGGACGGTTCACAAGCAGCACCCCGCAAGCCACGGAGCCACATACGGGTTTATGAGCTGTTATCTCTGAGGCCTTCGAGGCAGATAAAAATGTCATAACACTCACGTGGGCGTTACCTGAGTTCCTTTCAATTAATCCAGGTTCACTCCGAGGAGTTCTCGTGGCTTTGGGGACAATGTGTGAACTGGCTGGCGTGAATAACACTATTATCTTTGTTTGCGCCGGTGTTTTGGTGCCAAACCCTTTAATTCAACAGCTCGCGCTTGGGGCCCATGGGACGCTGCTCCGCTCCCCGCCGCGCTGGGCTGAGGTCACCAGACCTGAGAAATGGAAATGTCACAGACCCATAGAACGCAAATATTGCTGGCAGGAGGTTCCCAGGGCCCGGCCGGCCCTGGACTCTGCTCCAGCAGCGACTCTGGGTTCAAAAGCTGAACTGGTAAACAGAAGGACAAGGGAAACCACACACCTGTGTGTACCTGAGATCAGCTCCCGCCATTCCCCTGGGCTGGGGACTGGCCCTGGGCTCGGGGTCCCTGTGTCACAGAATCACAGGATCCCAGAATGTCAGGGGTTGAAGGGCCCTGGAAAGCCCATCCAGTGCAATCCCCCCGGAGCAGGAACACCCAGCTGAGGTTCCACAGGAAGGGGTCCAGGGGGTTTGAATGTCTGCAGAGAAGGAGACTCCACAACCTCCCTGGGCAGCCTGGGCCAGGCTCTGCCACCCTCACCCCCAACAAGTTGCTTCTCATCTTCCAGCGGAACCTCCTGTGTTCCAGTTTGCACCCATTGCCCCTTGTCCTGTCACTGGTGTCACCCAGCAGAGCCTGGCTCCATCCTCCTGACACTGCCCCTTTCCATCTTGATCCCCAGCAATGAGTCCCCCCTCAGTCTCCTCTTCTCCAGCTCCAGAGCCCCAGCTCCCTCAGCCTTTCCTCACACGGGAGATGCTCCACTCCCTCCAGCATCTTGGTGGCTGCGCTGGACTCTCTGCAGCAGTTCCCTGTCCTTCTGGAACTGAGGGGCCACAGCTGGACACAATATTCCAGGTGTGGTCTCCCCAGGGCAGAGCAGAGGGGCAGGAGAACCTCTCTGACCCACTGAGCACCCCCTTCTAACCCACCCCAGGTCCCATTGGCTTCCTGGCCACAAGGGCCCAGTGCTGGCTCAGCCCACAGCACCCGCTGTTCCCACCTGGTCTCCCATCCAAGCACTGACCGGGCCCGACCCTGCTTAGCTTCCCAGATCAGAGGAGATGGGGCGTTCTCAGGGTGCTATGGCTGTATAGATTACATTATGTATACATATATGTTCCCCAAGGGCCCAGTGCTGGCTCATGATCACCCCACTGTCCCCAGGACCCCCAGGTCCCTTTTCACTGCTCTCTAATAGGTCATTCCCCACCTCACACTGGTCACCCGCAGCCGGGGGACCCTGCACTAGGTGGCAGCCTCGGCCCAAGCAAAGGCACTGGCACCAGTCCCAGCTGTACTGGGAGGACTGGTTTTGCTGGTTGATGACCAGCCCTCGAGCTCCCACTGCCCCTGGACACCCAGCCAGCCCCCCCAACTTTGGGTCAGGCTGGGTTGGTTTTGGGGCTCAGCAGGACGGAGGTGCCATCAACTCCAGGTGACCGAGACGATGCTCCGGCATCCCTGGGGTCTTGCCCAGAGGAGCCAGCTCTCAACTCATCATTTACTGCACATTTGGGTGAGACGCCCAGAGTCTTACAGTAAAACAATTCTCCCTGTATCCTTGCCAGGCCTTTAGATCTGGGGTTGTGGGGGCAAAACCCCCTTCCCATGCCCAGATATTGTGTTTGGTGGAAAGCGTCCCGAGCTCATGGGAACTCAGGAGTCCCGTGCCCCATGCACCGGGGGCAGGAGACCCATAGGAAACACCGTCCTTCCTTGCAGAGCCCCATCGTGATCCTTCAGGATGCACGAACTGCCCCGAAACCATCGCACAAACCCGAGACCATCCGGCTCATCACCAAGGACTTCACCCGGGACGTCGTGTAAGTCCCCAAGGAGCTTTTGGGTCCCCGTGCGGCTGCCACGGCCCCGTTTCGGCACACGGCGTCCCCCGTTTGCCGGGATGTCACAGGGAGAAGGGACGGCAAACAACCAGGAAAAAGCAACATAAAACCTTCTCAGCAGCCAGAAAAGCTCCTTATGGGCCAACCTGCCCACATCTGCCCCCATCCCACACCAAACGCTGCCTCCCGTACCCCGACACCGAAAAACCCCGTGCGAGATGGGCAGTGGAGCATCCCCCACACCCTGCGCATTGTGTTTCTCTGCAAGGCTGTTTTATAAGCAAGACTGGACTGTAAGAACCCTGGCACTAATTACTACACCTCGTTAAAAGCCCGCAGCACATAGACGAGAATAGGGCCATTATCCCAACCGGCTCCAATTTAGCCTCGCTTTGACCTCCCGAAATTTTCGCTCCGCGCAGGGTTCGCCTTTGCTTCCTGTTTTGAACTCGTGCGTAACGCCCGTGCACCCGTAAAACCTGCGGGTTTGGGTTTGCGGTGAAAACGTGAGGTGGCACAGAGGTGCTGCTTTGGGCTTTGGAGGCTGGTTTAGGGCTTTGGAGGGTGGTTTGGGCTTTGGAGGCTGGTTTAGGGCTTTGGAGGCTGGTTTTGGAGGTTGGTTTGAGCTTTGGAGGTTGGTTTGAGCTTAGGAGGTTGGTTTGGGCTTTGGAGGCTGATTTGGGCTTTGGAGGCTGATTTGGGCTTTGGAGGTTGGTTTGGGCTTTGGAGGCTGGTTTAGGGCTTTGGAAGCTGGTTTAGGGCTTTGGAGGTTAGTTTGAGCTTAGGAGGCTGGTTTAGGGCTTTGAAGGCTGGTTTTGGAGGTTGGTTTGGGCTTTGGAGGTTGGTTTGAGCTTAGGAGGTTGGTTTGGGCTTTGGAGGCTGGTTTGGGCTTTGGAGGTTGGTTTAGGGCTTTGGAGGTTGGTTTGGGCTTTGGAGGCTGGTTTAGGGCTTTGAAGGCTGGTTTTGGAGGTTGGTTTGGGCTTTGGAGGTTGGTTTGGGCTTTGGAGGTTGGTTTGAGCTTAGGAGGTTGGTTTGAGCTTAGGAGGTTGGTTTGGGATTTGGAGGCTGGTTTGGGCTTTGGAGGTTGGTTTAGGGCTTTGGAGGTTGGTTTGGGCTTTGGAGGCTGGTTTGGGCTTTGGAAGCTGGTTTAGGGCTTTGGAGGTTGGTTTGAGCTTTGGAGGTTGGTTTGGGCTTTGGAGGCTGGTTTAGGGCTTTGAAGGCTGGTTTTGGAGGTTGGTTTGGGCTTTGGAGGTTGGTTTGAGCTTAGGAGGTTGGTTTGGGCTTTGGAGGCTGGTTTAGGGCTTTGGGGGCTGGTTTGGGCTTTGGAGGTTGATTTGGGCTTTGGAGGTTGATTTGGGCTTTGGAGGTTGATTTGGGCTTTGGAGGCTGGTTTGGGCTTTGGAAGCTGGTTTAGGGCTTTGGAGGTTGGTTTGGGCTTGGAGGCTGATTTGGGCTTTGGAGGCTGGTTTGGACTTTGGAGGCTGGTTCGGGCTTTTGAGATTGGTTAGGGCTTTGGAGGCTGATTTGGGCTTTGGAGGTTGGTTTGGGCTTAGGAGGTTGGTTTGGGCTTTGGGGGTTGGTTTTGGAGTCTGGTTTGGGCTTTGGGGGTTGGTTTTGGAGTCTGGTTTGGGCTTTGGAGGTTGGTTTTGGAGTCTGGTTTGGGCTTTGGAATCTGGTTTAGGCTTTTGAGGTTGGTTTTGGAGGCTGTTTGGACTTTTGAGGTTGGCTTTGGCTTTGGAGCCTGGTACCTGGTTCTGTACACCCCAGTTCAGCTGACAAAGCCAGGGGCCAATTCCCAGATGTGCTGCAGCTGGAGTTAATGGAAACCCTTTGTGCTGGTTCAATTCCTGAAAATCAGGCCCTAGACGTCCCAGGCTGGTCACCCAAACACCGGGACGACTGCAGCAGTGTCATTACATTTATTAGTGCCGTTGTTACCATTACCCATTCTTTCAAGCGTCCTGGAATCCGATGCTGTGATGCAGCTCTCGGATGGTCATTATGCAGGTATCTGTTCATATTCACAAGGGTGGATGAAAGGTGACACACAATAATAATGAGTAAATTCTTAGCCCTGAACATCTTCAAAGTGCTCTATGCATTTGGTTAATATACGCTCCTACACCGCACGCGTCACCATGGTATCTGAGTAATACCAAGAGTAATTAACTCCTTACAACTCCTCTGGAAAACAGCCCCGTGTTATTATCCACATTTTTACAAGTGGGGAAATGGGGGCACCCAGAGCTTCGGTGATTTCCTCTAAACCACAGCGTGAGTCACGGGCAGGGCTGGTGGCTCTGCAGTGTCCCCGTGGCGCTGGAGGGGACGGGGACCTGGACGGGACACCCCGCGCCGGGGCACATCTGGACCCAGAGCACCCTGAGTGTCATTGAAGCCGGATTCTGCTCCCCACGATCCATCCGCATGGGGCAGAGGTTCCGAGTCTGGGGGCAGTGACGAGCAGCGTGTCCCATGGGAAAAGGGGTGAGGGCAGCGGTCACCATGTTCCCACACCAGAGCTGGGAAAGTCGCGTTGGACTGAAACACTTCTTACAGGGACCGACTTGGCCTGCGCTGAGTGTTTCGGGCTTTCCCGGCTCGAGCATCCTGTCCCTTGTGCATCCCAGCGCGGTGACGCTTTCCCTGCGCCGTCCCCAGCGCGGGGAGGGGGACGCTCGGTACCGCTCACCGCGCTCTCCCCAAACCACCAGTGTCCCCGTGGAGAACCCGCCGGGGTCCCTTGTCATCGGCCGGGAGGATTTCCAGCGCATCCAAGAGGCGGCTCGAGTCCTGAGCAAGCAGGAGCGCGAGGCCAGGCTGGCGGCGCTCAAGGCGGAGAAGGAAGCCGTTCTCGTAGGCAAACCCCTCCTTGACCCTTCCCGTGTCCCCCTTGATCCCCAACCCTGTGCCAAGTCGCTGCGTTTGCCCATGGGGAAGGATCCCAAGCGCGGTGACCGCAAATAGACCCGGTGTCCTAAGGGGGTGCGGGAATGGGCCTCCCGGCGCCGCGTCCCCCGCTCCGTGCCGCGGATGGTGGAGGCGTCCCCCCGGGGGCCGCGTGTCCCCGCAGGACGCCCTGCGCGAGCGCAAGAGAGCGGAGAAGGAAAAGGCCACGCGGCAGCAGGCGGGGAAGCTGAGCGACCTGGAGGAGGAGGCGAAGGAGCGGACGCAGCACCTGCGGCAGCGGGCGAACAGGATGCGCTTGGAGCAGGAGGAGGAGATCAAGGAGTTCAGCGAGGTGGGACGGGGGTCCCCGATGTCCCCTGGCTGCTGAGAGCGCCGTCGGCATCACCCAGACCTAAACCCGCTGCTGCGCGGGCTCTTCCTCTCCTTCCCTCGTCCCCCACTTTGTGTGTCTGTCCCCCGGAGACCAGGGACACCCGTTGTCCCCACAGATGATCCTCGGCGCCAAGTGCCACATGATCCGCGACATGCAGATCCTGGAGAAGCAGCTCATCACCAAAGAGCTGGAGGAGGAAGAGAAGCGCCTGGACAAGATGATGGAGGTGGAGAGGACGAAGGCCAACGAGATGCAGGAGGAACTGGAGCGCGGGAGGAAGGAGGAGTTGATCAGGTTTGCAAGAAGGGCCCCTGCTACCCGCAGAGGCACCTGTCCTGATGTCTGTGCTGGGATGTCTGTCTGTCCTGATGTTTCTGCTCCTCGGCGCGGTGGAGCCGGAGGGAACCTTTCTGCTCTCTTCTCGCAGAGGGAGGCAGGAGATTGTGAAGCAGATGGAGAAGAACGCGGAGGAGCGGGCTCTGAGAGCCGAGCAGCAGGACCAGGAGGTGCAGGAGATGCTCAAGTACCTGGAGCGGCTGAAGATGGAGGACTTGAAGGTGCGACCAGCGACCTGGGGGGGCTGGAGCCAGAGTGGAAGGGTCACCCTGTGCTGGGCAAGTTGGGTTTGGTGTGTGGAGAACGCAGGCGGGAGAATTAAAGCTCTGGTCTCTTGGGGAAGTTGAGGCACCATTGGAAAGAGCTTGTCCTCCCACCCTTGGACCCTCCGTGCTGTTCCTCTTCCAGGAGATGGAGCGGAAACGGGAGGAGCAGAACAGAATCCAGGCCGAGATCAGACGCGTCAACGAGGAGAACCAGAGGCACAAGGAGGAGCAGCGGGAGCGGGAGAGGATGGAGGACGAGCGGGTGCTTGAGTACCAACGGCAGAAAATGGTATCAGGACCCCGTGTCCGGCACGGGCCGGGCCGGCGGAGCCGCGGGCGCTGCCACCGGGGTCTGTGCCGGGCAGGAGCGCGAGGCCGAGCTGGAGGCTGAGCAGGAGAGGATCCGCCAGGAGAAGGAGAAGGAGACGGCGCGCTTGAGGGCCATGCAGGAGAAGGCCCAGGACCACAAGGCAGAGCAGGTGGGTGGTTTGTGCACACACCATGAGCTCCATGTTCACCCACCGCCTTCCTCATCACCACCCCGGCCGCGGGGATGTGGCGGCTCTGCCGGGTTTACCGTGGATCTGGACCAGCACGTGGAACCGGGTGAAGTCTTGGAGCCCCACCAGGACTTGACCATGGCCAAGCGGCCCTGTGTGCCCCGTCCCAAGGGACAGTCACCCTGTCCCCCTCCGGCAGGATGCTCTGAGGGCCAAGCGCAGCCAGGAGGCTGCGGAACGCGAGTGGCGGCGCAAGGAGAAGGAGGCGGCGCAGCGCAGGGCCGAGACGAACCGGCTGCTGAAGCAGAGCCGCCTGGAGCAGATCGCCCAGCGGGAGCACAGCATGGCCGTGCAGGTGCAGCAGGACCGCGATGAGTTCGAGAGGATCCTGCGGTGAGAGGGGAGCTCGCTGATGAGGGGTGGTGGTTGTGGGGTCGTCACGGGGGCTCCGGCGCTGGCCGGGTTACCGGGTGTCGTGGTTTAACATGAGCTGGCAATGCAGCCACGCAGCCGCTCACTGACTGCAATAGGGGAGAGAATCCAAAGGGAAGGGAGAAACTTGGATTGAGATGAACACAGTTTAATAAAATAACTAAATACTAATACACTACTAGTAAATATACATATATATGATAGGAATAAAAGATGCTCAAGGCAATTCCCCATGAACACGCTGAGCAGCCGGTGCCAGGAAACGGCACCGGGTCCCACAGCCCATCCCAGAGAGAGAAAAGAGGGGAAAAGGCAGAAGAGCCCAGAGGCCTCTGCAAAATGGCAAAAACCCCAACTAAACGTCCCGACCAAAACTCCCCCGGCTGCGCCAAAAAGAGCAAAGAGAGAGATGGAAACTGGAAGGCCCCACTCTTAAATAATCAGCACGATGCCAATGGGCTGGAATACTCTTATTGATAAATGTGGGTGTCAGTCTGGCTCTGTCCGTCCATCCCCTTCCTCGCTGCCTCACCCCTGTGGGCAGAGCTCAGTGCCCTTGGCTCTCAGAGCAGAGCAATTAAACACATTAATTAACTCTGTGCTGGGCTGGTACCTCTTGTTCCCAAACTAAACCCGAATAACGAGCGATGGAAAAGAAAGGTTTGTAACTGCAGGGTCCAGCGGGAGCAGATGGAGAAGGAGCAGGCGGAGGAGGCGCGGAGGGCCGGGCTGCGTTTCGCCAACGCCGCCGCCGTCCGTCTCCAGATGCGGGAGCGGCAGCAGCAGCTGGCGCGGGAGCGCGCGGCCGCCTTCGAGGAGGGCAGGCGGCTGCAGGAGGAGGCTCGGCGGCGCAGCCAGCGCATCGCCCAGCTCAAGCAGCAGAAGATCCAGGAGCTCAGGTGATGCGCTGCCCTGGTTCCTTGAGTGTCCCCTGTCCCCTTTGCACCCACAAGCTCGGGTGCGTGATGCTTTGTGTCTCCTACAGAGCCTGCGGCATCCCCGAGAAGTACTGTGCCCAGTTGGAGCGGAGGGCGCTGCCGCGAGCGGGCGCAGACCCCAACCCGGCTCAGGACCAGAGCTCCAGTTCCATCACAACTTAAGACGTTCGATTTCCTTAGGCTGAGCTTTCTGCAACAGAGATGTTTTATGGATCAGACAGCGGCTTTCGCTCTTCTCTCCCTTGGGGTTTGCGGGCCAGGAGTTTGGGGCTGGACTTGCCCAAATCATTGTCCAACCTGCCCCATTCGCGGGACTCACATCGCCACTCGTAGGTGGCCCGTGTCCTCAGAGGGGACATGAGTGTCCCCAGCGCCTTGGCACAGCTCGGTGTCAGCATCTTGGAGTGGGGTGGGTGTCTCCAGCTCACACAGGGGGGTTCAGGAAGGGTCCCCAGGAGCCACACACACTCTTCTCCTCACACACAGCCCTGGCTGGGCCACTTTGTCACCGAGGTGTCACCTGCGGGCCCCGCAGCCTCCTAAACAAGGAGACCAAGCATGATGCAAAGATGTAAAATCCATTTGGATGGGACCGGCAGATTCAGAAGGGCCGGGAGCCCGTAGGAGTGGCTCTGATTAATTGTCAGAGCAGCTGAAAAATAAGGAGAGCCAGCAAAGGCAAGACTGCCCAGGGCAGGGGAACGGCGCAAGGACTCGCCAGAACCCCGAGCCTGCTCCGGGCTGGGTAAATAGGGAGAAGGAAACACTCTGGCCCTTTATTGTCCCTTCCTTGTCACTTCTCCAGCTTCTGCGTGTCCCCACGAGGTGACACGAGGTGCCCTTTTGGGGCAGGGGCTGGCTCTGCAGACCTGACATGAGTGAGTCCCCGTGGCTACCGAGCCCTCTGGGACCCCTCGGTGGTTGGTGCTCCGTGCCAGGCTCCGCTGCCACACCTCAGTCCCCTGTCCCCAGCGCTGTGTCACTCTCGGTCACCACCTTGCTCAGGCAGTCACAGCCTTATTCTAGGGCAGGCTCAGCCCCGGAGGGGTTCAAAGCCACCGCGCCGGCCACAGCGAGGGGACAGTGACCACCGGCGGGCGGCCAGCTGGGGTGGAGCGGCTTCCCCACCCTTCCTGCGTGAGGAGTCACCGGCTGGGAGCCGGCAGCGCCGCGGCCGGGAGCCCCGAGCCACCGTGAGCCACCGTGAGCCACCGTGAGCCACCGTGAGCCACCGTGAGCCACGGCCCCGTCACGGGGAACGGCCCCGGCTGGCGGCTCCTTGCGCCGCAGCGGTGCTGCCCGGGGACAGGACACGCACAGGGGGCCCCAAAATCACAGACGGGGCCAGGCACGTGCTGGGCTGGGCTCTGGTTCCCAGCGTGGGGCTGGTGAGGGTGAACTGGCAGCATGAGCCGGGAAATGGAGCAGCTCTTGGCCCCAGGGAGGGTTTGGGACCGGCTGGGCGGTGCTGCTGAGCCGGCTGGGACAGTCTGGGCTGGAAAGCAGCAGCGCGGCGGAGCTGTGCCGCGGGCAGTGCCCGGCGAGCCGGACATGGCGCCTGACCCGCAGTGACGGCACGGACCAGGGCGGGGGCTCGGCCAGGCCACAGGCCTGCATCTGCTGCACAGCATCCCTGTCCTGGCTCCTGCATCTGCTGCACTGCATCCCTGTCCTGGCTCCTGCATCTACTGCACAGCATCCCTGTCCTGGCTCCTGCATCTGCTGCACAGCATCCCTGTCCTGGCTCCTGCATCCCTGTCCCGGCTCCTGCATCTGCTGCACAGCATCCCTGTGCCAGCTCCTGCATCCCTGTCCCAGCTCCTGCATCTGCTGCACAGTATCCCTGTGCCAGCTCCTGCATCCTTGTCCCAGCTCCACCATCCCTGTCCCAGCTCCTGCATCTGCTGCACAGCATCCCTGGCCCAGCTCCACCATCCCTGTCCCAGCTCCTGCGTCCCTGGCCCAGCTCCACCATCCCTGGCCCAGCTCCACCATCCCTGTCCCAGCTCCTGCATCTGCTGCAGAGCATCCCTGTCCCAGCTCCACCATCCCTGTCCCAGCTCCTGCATCTGCTGCAGAGCATCCCCGTCTCAGCTCCACCATCCCTGTCCCAGCTCCTGCATCTGCTGCAGAGCATCCCTGTCCTAGCTCCACCATCCCTGTCCCAGCTCCACCATCCCTGTCCCAGCTCCTGCATCAATGTCCCAGCTCCTGCATCCCTGTCCCAGCTCCACCATCCCTGTCCTAGCTCCTAAATCCCTGTCCCAGCTCCTGCATCTCCTGCCGAGCATCCCTGTCCCAACTCCTCCATCCCTGTCCCAACTCCTCCATCCCTGTCCCAACTCCTCCATCTGTTCCAGGCCACCCCTTCCCCCAAATCCCACCCTCAGATCCCACCAGGTTTCAGCCACTGTCTTCCTACCCTCTGGCTGTCCCAGCCTCCCCCAGCCGCCCTGCGTGTCCCCTCGCTGTGCTGTCCCTGCTGCTGCCGTCCCACCGTGTCCCCATGCAGCGAGCCATGGCCAGACCTCCACACCGCATTTCAGCAGTGCCACCAGGGCTCGGTGGGTGCCGCGGTCCCCGCGTGGCTGCAGCATCCCCGTGCCCACCCGTGGAGGGGGCAGGACCAGAGGAGGGATCTGCAGGAGCTTAAGCCCACACTCAAACCACACCTTTAAGCTCTTCCAATCGCCCTGAGTCCAAAATCCTTCCAGGACCTGTATGGGGCTAAGCTGGCGCTTCCATGGTGCTTGGCTACTGCTTCCACGGGAGCTTTTGCCCACCGGCCACGCTCATCCCACCAGTGCCCACAGCAGGGACCACACACCACGCGGTCCACAGCCACCACGGGGTCCACAGCCCCCCGGTCCCTCCCCACAGCCCAGGATGCTCTATTCCCCCTGCCCACCCCATCCACGGTGGCCCCCGACCCAGGGCTGCCTGGATGGGAGCCCATTGCATGGTGATGCTTAATTAGCAGGTAGGGAGTGGAGCAGGGCGGCATCGCTCACGCACAGCTTGGAGCCACTCAGTCATCCCAAAGGCATCCGTCCCACAGGGAGGAGCGCCCCGGCCCAGCATGTAAAAGCGGCCCCGCACGCCCGGCTGCCCTGTCGCCTTTGGAGCCTCCTCCGCTCCCGCTCCTCCTCACCGCCGCACGGCCGCAGCGTCATGGCAGGGCACGGCGCCAGCCTGCTCCTGCTCCTGGGTCTCATGCCAGGTAGGCGCCAACAGATCCCCGCTCTCCGACCCGTTCCCGCAGCGATACCACCGAGGACCGAGGGTCCCCGCCCCGCCGTGGGGCTCCCCGGGGTGCGGGATGCACCCCATGGTCAGCAGAGCCCCGGATGCCCACCCATGTCGGAGCATTGAGCCCACCGTGGCGTTTTGCCCCCGATGCAACATCGCAGGACCTGGCGGGCGCTGAACCCCACCAGGACACCTGGTCCCCGGCAGATGGATGCGTCCTGCTCCCTGTTGTTGGTGCTGCCGGGCGCGGGGTTGGGGCGCACGCGGTGCAGGTTTGCGCTGTCCCCGCGCTCCCCGGCCGGTGCGATGGGTGCTGTTCTCTCCCCAGCTCTCCTCCTGGCCGTCAGGATCAACGGCAAGGGCCGGGAGGTGCTGCACTTGGCCAAGGGCGACTCGGTGAAGCTGGGTTGCCCATACGTCCTCGAGCCTGAAGACAACGGTCCCCAGGGCTTGGGCATCGAGTGGATCCAGATCACGCCCGAGCGGCCCAGCCCTGAGAATGTGGTGAGTGTCACCGGTGCCGGCAGCCGCCGTCCCACCGGGCCAGCAGGGCTGGGATGGACCAGCCGGAGCCCAGGAGAGCAGGCAGGGCAGGAACGGTGTGGCAGGGCAGGGAGGAGCAGGCAGAGCAGGCAGCGCCTGGCAGGGCAGGCAGGGACCAGGTCTGGGCAGCACATCTCCCTCCCCAGCCAGCACGCCGGGGTCCCCCACCCGCACCAGCCCTACCCAGTCTCCCCGCTTTCCCCCCACCAGTTCCTGTCCTACCACGACCACCACGTGGACTACGGCAGCGGGTCGGGGCTGCAGGACCGCGTGGCCTTCGTGCAGAAGGACCCCAGCCAGTACGACGCCTCCATCCGCCTGGCCGACCTGCAGGTCTCCGACACCGGCACCTACCAGTGCCGCGTGAAGAAAAACACCGTGGCCGTGCACGAGGTCATCGTCACCGTGCAAGGTGAGCCCGCTCCCCAGTGTCCCCCCTCTCCCGGGTGTCAGCTCTGGCGCTCACAGTGTCCCTCTCCCCACAGATAAGCCAGCACCCCCCCAGTGCTGGATCGAGGGGGAGCTGATTTGGGGGAGCAGCATCCTGCTGAGGTGCTTCAGCCGCGAGACCTCGACCGCCATCAGCTACCAGTGGGCCAAGCTGGCCGATGGCTACGGTGGGGGACACCTGCCCTCCGGCACCATCCAAGGTGGGTTCTGGGGGGGTTGCTGGGTGCAGGGGGTGCTCAGGGGTGGGGGGTCCTGTCTGTGGGCGCACACGAGTCGGTGGGTGCCTGTGGCTGGGTCTGGGTGTACTGTGTTAGTGGGTGGATGTGGCTGCGTGTCCATCTGCATCCCGGTGCCACCGTGTTCCTCAGTGCCCCTGTGCCCCCGTGTCCATCCCTGTCCCCCCCTGTTTGTCCCTGTCCCTGTGTCCCCATGTTCCTCTGTGTCCCTGTTCTCCCGTGTCCATCCCTGTCCCTGTTCTCCCGTGTCCATCCCTGTCCCTGTTTTCCCGTGTCCATCCCTGTTTTCTTGTGTCCATTCCTGTCCCCCCATGTTTGTCCCTGTCCCTGTTTCCCCTTGTCCACTCCTGTCCCTGTTCTCCCATGTCCATCCCCATTCCCCTGTGTCCATCCCTGTCCCTGTTCCCCTGTGTCCATCCCTGTTTCTCCATGTCCATCCCTGTCCCTGTGTCCCATGTCCCTGTGCCCCCTTGTCCCCATTCCCCCATGTCCATTCCTGTCCCTGTTCCCCCATGTCCATCCCTGTTTCTCCATGTCCATCCCTGTCCCTGTGTCTCGTGTCCCTGAGCCCCCATGTCCCCATACCCCCGTGTCCATTCCTGTCCCTGTGTCTCTGTTCCCCCGTGTACATCCCTGTCCCTGTGTCCCATGTCCCTGTGCCCCCATGCCCCCCTTCCCCCATGTCCCTTCCTGTCCTTGTGTCTCTGTTCCCCCATGTGCATCCCTGTCCCTGTTCCCCATGTCCCCACGCCCCTGCGCCCCCACATCCCCTTTCCCCTGCGCCTGAGTCTGACGCCTCCATCTCCCCGCCCCGCAGGACGAGCTCCTGGCGACCTGTTGATCCGTAGCCTGTCGGAGGTGCACGCCGGCATCTACCAGTGCCGCGTCACCAACCGCGTGGGCTACTCCGTGTGCCAGCTCAACGTCAGCCCCGTGCCAAGTAAGTGCCACCGCGGGGGGGACGCGGCGCGGGCTGGGGGGCAGCTGGCTCCGCGCCCAGGGTGCCCGCGGTGGCGCGGTGAGCGGTGGGCAGCCGGCGGGAAGCCGGCGGTGACAGGGTGTGCTCCCGCCGCAGGGGGACGGCAGACGGGCATCATCGTGGGCTCCATCCTGGGCTCGCTGCTGCTCCTCAGCCTGCTGGGGCTGCTCATCTGGGCGCTGATCTGCCGCTACCGCCGGAAGGAATGCCAGCGCGCCTGCAGCGACTGCCGGTGAGCGACGGGGGCGCGGGGCGGGCACGGGGGCACCCGCAGCTGCCACTGGGGCCGATGGGCACTGTGGGTGTCACTGGGAACTGATGGGCATTGCCAGGGACCTTTGGGGGCTGATGGAGACCAATGGACACTGTGGGTGTCACTGGGAACTGATGGGCATTGCCAGGGACCTTTGGGGGCTGATGGAGACCAATGGACACTGTGGGTGTCACTGGGAACTGATGGGCATTGGCAGGGACCTTTGGGGGCTGATGGAGACCAATGGACACTGTGGGTGTCACTGGGAACTGATGGGCATCACTGGGGACTGATGGGCATCACTGGGGACTGATGGGCATCACTGGGGACTGATGGGGACTGATAGGGACTGACGGGCACTGTGGGTGTCACCGGGCACTGATGGGCATCACCGGAGACTGATGGGGACTGATAGGGACCAATGGGCACCTATGGGTGTCACTGGGCACTGATGAGCATCACTGGGGACCGATGGACACTGTGAATGTCACTGGGCACTGATGGGCATCACTAGGGACCGATGGGGACTGATAGGGACCAATGGGCACCTGTTGGTGTCACTGGGCACTGACGGGCATCACTGGGGACCGGTGGAGACCAATGGGTGCTGCTGAGTGCCACCAAGCATTGATGGCCACCGCAGGTCACCTCTGGGTACCACCAGACAGTGATGGGCACCAATGGGCACCACGGGGGACCCCAGTGAGCACCAGCAGGTGCCATCAGGCACCAGTTGGTGCTACTGGGTGTTGATGGGCACCAATAGGCACTGGTGGTGCCAGCGGGCACTGGTTGGCAGTGACAAAAACCAGTGGGGTGCTAAGTAGTGCCACTGAGCATCCGTGGGCACCGAGGGGTGCCAGAGGCACCGGTGCGTGCCGGTGGGGTCCAGTGGGTACCGGTGAGCACCGCCGAGCGCTCACGGTGCCGCGGCGGCTCCCTCTGCCCGCAGGAGCAGCACGGGTGGCACCATGACCCGCACCTGCAACGTCTGCACCCACGGCTACGCGCCCCACGGCATCAGCTACATGCAGTGCCAGCACGGCGACAGCGACGAGCGGGCGGCCGCGCTCATCTGCAACGAGGGCATCCGGCACCAGGTCGCTTGCCCGGCGCTGTAACCCCCACTCCGGCACCACACGCCCGCCTTAAATTCGGCTCCACGGGGGGGGGGGAGCGACACAAACCCGGAGCTGGCGGCGCCGCCGGGATCAGCGCGGAGCCGCCGGGGCTCGCCGTGCAAATTGACGGCAAGAACCAGCTCCCTCCTCCCCCCGGCACAGCTCCAGCAAACCGCGTTTTGGTTCATCCCTCTGGTTGGTTGGTTTTCTTGGTTGTTGGTATTTTTTTGGCCCCTTTTTTTTGTATGTCCCCCCCCCCCCCGGCTCTCGGGGCGGCTCCCGGAGGCTTCCCTGCCTATTTATTTCTCTCCCGCCCATCCGCTCGGCACCGAGCGGGGACGCGACCGCCCCGAATCGCACCCCCCGCCCCATGCACCTCCGGCCCGGCGCCCCCGCATTGGCTTCAGCAATTGGGTGTTTGTTATTCGAGACGAGACGCCGTCGGCACCAGGATTTGCAGTTTGGAAAGAGAAAAACCAAAAAGAAATAAACCAAAGTGACTCCAGCGCTGCCCCTTCGTGTCTCGCCCCGGGCGGGGGGAGGCGGCGCTGGCGCCGCACTCGGGAGGGTCCGGCCTGGGGTGTCGCTGGGGTGTCACGGAGCAGCTGGGCACCCGGCACGTGCGTGTCCCCGCGTCCCCGCTGCTGACACAACCCCGGCACCCACGGGTGTCCCGGGACGTGCCGGGGCTGTGGTGGCTGCTCCCTGTCCCATGCCAGCGCTCACCGCAAAGGTGCCCAGAGCTGGGGTGGCCCAACGCTAAATTTGGTCCTAATTCTAAGCCAGTGTGGCTTGTAATTCAAACCCTAACCCCCCCGCCTAATTTGCACCCTAAAACTGAGCCTAACCTAACAACAACCTCTCACCTGACCCAAATACTAACCCAACATTAGCCCTGGCCCCAGCACTAACCCTAAGCCTCATGTCAGTCCTAACCTCCATGTTAACCCTGACTCAGGTGCCAACTTCAATCCTAATGCTAATCCGAACTCTCCTGCTGAGCCTGACCCTCCCCTAAGCCCAGCCCCACATCAGCCTAGACGTCCATTCTAGTTCAGATGGAGCCTGAACACTAATCCTGACAGCAGGCTTAACCCTGACCCCCGCTTGGTGGGCACTGGGACCCACCGCACTGGAGCTGGGACAACAAGGGCCACACCCTCTGAAGCCCCACCCTCCACAGCCCCGCCCTCCACAGCCCCTCCCTCCACAGCCCCGCCCTCCACAGCCCTGCCCTCTACAACCCCACCCTTAACAGCCACGCCCTCCGAGGCCCCGCCCTTCACAGCCGCGCCCTCCGAGGCCCCGCCCCCCACAGCCACGTCCTTCACGGGCCCGCCCTCCGAGGCCCCGCCCTTCACAGCCACGCCCTCCGAGCCCCCACCCCTGCAGCCCCACCTTTCACAGCCACGCCCTCCGAGGCCACGCCCCCGTGGTCCCGCCCTTCACGGCCCCGTCCTCCGACAGTCCCGCCCTTCACAGCCCCGCCCTTCACAGCCCCGCCCTCCACAGCCACCCCCTTCACAGCCACGTCCTTCACAGCCACGCCCTCCGAGGCCCCGCCCCGCCGGTAGCGCCCGTTGGAGCCGCCAGGGGGTGCGCGCGGCGCGGTTGCCAGGAGACGGCACGCGCGGCCATGGCGCGGTTCGGCGCGGGGCAGGTGGGACCGGGACGGGCCCGGGGCTGCCGCTCCTGCCGGTGCTGCCGCCGGGGCCCCTGCGGGCTCTGACCGGCCCCGCTCTCCCCGCAGTACGAGGACGCCTTCACCCCCCACCGCCTGCAAAACTGGAGCGTGCCCCGGCCCAGCCGGCAGGTACCGCCGGACCGGACACCCCCCGGCTGCGCTCAGCCCCGCACGGACACCCGGGACCCCTCAAAACCCCTCTCGGCCCTGGCCTGGGTGTCCCTGGGACCCCCGCAGCCCCAGCCCAGATACCCTGGGACCCTCTGGGACCCCCTTTAGCCCTGGCCTGCACCCTGGGACCTCCTTTAGCCCTGGCCCGGACCATGGGTTCCCCTTTAGCCCTGGCCTCCACCCTGAGACCCCCCCTTAACCCTGGCCTAGACCCCTGGGACCCTCATTTAGCTCTGGCCTGTACCCTGGGACCCCCCTTTAACTGTGGCCTGGACCCCTGGGACCTCCTTCAGCCCTGGCCTGGACCCCTGGGACCCCCCCTTAACCCCGGCCTAGACCCTCAGACCCCCATTAACCATGGCCTGGACCCCTGGGAGCCCCCTTAACCCCGACCTAGACCCCTGGGACCCCCATTAACCATGGCCTGGACCCCTGGGAGCCCCCTTAACTGTGGCATGGACCCCTGGGACACCCCTTAACCCCAGTCTAGGCCCCTGGGACCCCACTTAACCCCGACCTAGACCCCTGGGACCCCCATTAACCGTGGCCTGGACCCCTGGGACCTCCTTTAGCCCCAGCATAGACCCCCTGGGATCCCCCTTAACTGTGGCCTAGACCCCTGGGACCCCCTCAGCCCCAGCCCTGGGACCCCCTCAGCCCCAGCCCAGAGACCCCTGGGACCCACGGCCATGCACCCACCGCCCCCCACAGCGACCCACGCTGCAGGACGGCCCCACGCAGATCATCACCAACGACCGGGGACACCTGCTCCCCACTGTGCCCCGCTCCCAGGTGAGCCGCACCCACAGACCCGGGGGGGTCCCTTCCTGCCCAAGACCCCCACCAGCTCCTCCTCCTCCTCCTCGCAGGCCTCCCCATGGGGCACGTTTGTGGGGACGTGGGAGATGCCGCCCCGGATCCCCCCGGCCAGGCTGAGCCTGACGTCCCGCTCGGCCGCCGCTGCCGCCCGGCTCACGGCCTGGACCCGCCAGCCCACGGCGCTGCGCCGCGCGTGCAACGGCGTCCGCACCGAGATCACCGGCAAGGTACGGCGACCTGGGGATTGCGCCCTGGCAGATTTCGGGGGGTTTTGTACCCACCTTGGTCCGTGGGTGGAGATGGGGCTGCATGGGGGAGCTGCTGCTCCTTGTGCCGTTCCCTGTGTCCCGTGGGTTATTTCAAGCTTGTTCCTCCCACGTTTGCACCCGCTGGTTGATCCAACCCGGGGTGCTCAAGCACCCAGAGCTTGGGCCACCATGTCCCCTTGTGCTCAGTGTCACCCCAGATCGGGGCTCATCTGCCGGGTGCCCCAGGAGGAGCCCACAAGCCGCCGCTCTCCCCCAAAAGCATCTGAGAACAGGGGCTGCCCTGATGGGTCCCCAACTCCCAGCACCCCATTTCATTCGCCCCATCGCTGCACCGTGGGTTTAACGCTCGTCTCCCCCACGCAGCCCGAGGAGCCTCGGCCAGACAGACAAACCGCCCAGGAGCCTTCGCAAAGGAGCAATCGGGTGCCCAGCGAGGGGACAAAGCTCCGACGCGGGGACACGGGGTCACCCCAAATCTCAGCCTCAAGGGAGCCCAGTCCTGGGGGAGCCACCGCGCCGGGGGTCGCGGCTCCTGGACAGGGTGAGGAAGGGGAGGGCGGCGGAGGAGCCTGAGTCCAGCACCCCACGGCCCACACTTGTGTTTCTGTGGCGATCGGGATAAATAAACCTTTAACCAAATATCATCCCCACGTTTGGTTTGAGCAGCTGAGCCTGGGGATGTTTGGGGGGTGCAGGTGGGACGTGTGCTGTCCCAGCTCATCACGGTTTATCGTGTGCTGGAAATGCGGGTGCAGCGGTGGGGCGGGAGCTGCTCCCCGCTGAGGGGGGGGTTCATCCCTTCCCGAGCGCTCCCCAAAAGGAAATCAGGGCTGTCTGACTCGTGCGCAGCTGGCACATTGCACAGAATAGCTCATCAGCGAGAAGTGGCTTCCACATCAAAGCCATTTCAGCAGCTGCAGGAAGTAATTGGTTTAAAGCTAAAATATACTTATTTTCACCCAGGAAAAGCTCCGTCCTGCTGGGCCACGCGGCTCCACCAACAAGGGTTTGGTGCTTCCTCCACGGTGCTGACAGCTGATCTTCCCCCGCTGTGATTTGATTATGTCCCCTCAGGGCAGCGATGCCGCCGCTAATTAAAGGAGTGGCTGATTAGTCAGGGACGGGGCTCTGATCGGCGCCGCAAGGAAAAGCGATGGCGTGGAAACGAGCACGAGGGATCCCGGAGCACGTTACCGGCTCCTCTCCTGCCACTTCGGGTCTCCATCATAAGGCGGGGAGCAGATGTTCCCCGTAAAGCCGAAATCCTGCCAGTGGGAAGGGGCAGGAGGATGCTGAGCCGGAGCCCAGATTTGCGCTGGGCTGGCAAAGCAAGACAGAGCTTTGCAAAGCTTTGCTGCTGGTGGTAAATGTTAAAAACTGGCCGATTGCAGCAAAAAAGCTCCCAGAACTTGTACCAGTGCAACCACCCGTTGCTCAGGTAGGAAATTGCTTTGCCAAGCAGGTCAGACCCACACCCACCAGCTCCAAATGCTCCAAACAGTTTGTGTTTCCATCACCCGGCTCCTCCGGGAAGTGGTGACTCCCGGAGCCCAAAGCAGAGATGACGGACGTGGAGGATCGAGCTGCTTTATTGCCAAGGTGGGTGAGCGACAAGAGCCGAAACAAGAGCTGGTGGTGACATACGACTGGAAGGAAACGTCCCTCCCTGTTGTGTTGGAGATGGGGAAAACTGGATGTGAAAATTCCCAATGGGGGAAAAGTGGATGTTTTCACTGGCAGGGGCTCCAGCACCCAAATCGGCTGGATTTTGGGGATACTGAACCCTGCACACCCACCCCATGGTGCCGGCGCGGGTCCCGGTGGCACCGGCAGCCCGTTCCCCTCCCGGTGCCGGCGTTGGCAGCGCCGCCCGCTCTCCCCGCTCAATGGAGACGCTTGTCCTGGGCCGAGCCCACACACGCGGCTCCAGCCGTCCCCGAGCCCACTCGGACCCGCGGGGACACAGATCCAGCATTGTCTCCAGCTTGGGGACAGGGCACAGAGAAGAAACGCCCTGGAGTTCGCCGGGAGGAAGGTGGCAGCAACCGAATACGCTGTTAAAAGCCGTTTTTAACTTGTGCCCGGCTTCCCGCAGCTGTGTGGGACAGCAGGGACGGCCCGGCCTGTCCTCCCCGCACCCAGGGGGTCGGCGCGTCCCCCAGGTTAATGAAAAGCAGCTCTGATCTCCCACCTCCCTCTGCAGACTCTTCAGGCCAGGACGGAGCGAATCTTCATAAATGGGGAGGTTGTTGACGGGAGGGTGCGTTCACATGGCGGCGAGGCCGGCGGAGGAGAGCAGGGTCAGGATCAGGACCAGCACCCCGGATTGCTCAACCTGCGTGATCTTGAACCCCTTCCCCAGGTCCCAGGCCTGCGGGAGAGAGGAGACGCAGTGGGTTAATTCCAGGGGCTTGGGGTGTGCAGAAAGGTGCCTCTTTGCAATGAAAGCTTGGAAGAACACCCCAAAAAACAGCCTTTGGACCCCTGGGTACGGCTGCAAGCGCCCGGTATGTGGCTCCGTGCCAAAGGAAGCTCATCCCCCTCCAAACCCCCCTGTTTATCAGCAGAGCCGCCCATGAGCTCCCCCCAATCCCAAAGCAGCAGCTGCTCCCGCTCGCTGCTCTCCCGCTGACAGAAATGGGTTACAAAGCACAGCAGGAGCCGCAGATCCGCAGCAGAGCCCAAGGGGGGGTGAACCGCAGCCACAGCCCCCCCATGGACACCCGTGGGGTGGGTGGGGGCCACACTGAGCCTGGAGGATGGGGGGGATGCTGGAACGCAGCCCGGAGCAGGACGTCCGAGGCTCCCGGGTGGGTTTGCTCTCGTGGGGCTTTGCCCACGCAAACAGGGGTGCTGAAGGTGGTTTGGGGAGGGCACGGCCCCCCCAGCAAGCCCCCGGGCTCCAAACTGGGAGCGCTGGAAGCCGCCAGCACCGCAGCGTGAGCCCACGGCCGCCGCACGTGATGCGGCCCCGAGCAGGAGGATCGTGTCACGCTCCGGGCCAGCTGCCTTTGCTGTTGTGCTCCCGTAAAACCCAACCTCGTCTGGGGCTGCAGAAAACACTAAATAACTCCAAAAAGCAGCACATCTTGTACTGTTCCCAGCAAGAAACTCGCAGCTCTCTCGTCAAACACAGGAAGCTCGGCTGAAGGGAGCTGCCTGTTCCCTCAGCCCAGGGTGAACACGCAGGTTATTCTGTCTCCACCGCTATCTTGGGCTTGGAAACACCGTAAAGCACTTGAAAGGTGACAGCGTGATGAGGGTGAGATAATGAGCCATAGGTGGCCCCTCTGTGGGGCTTTGGGGACACGTCCCTGGCGGTCACGCTGCTATGGGGACACGGGGACACTCCCACCATCTGTGCCACCCTGGGAAGAGCCAGCAGAGCGATGCTCTTTGCACCTTAAACCCACCCAAAATAGCAGCACCTGAGGTGGGTAATTCCCTCGTAGCAAGTGATAGGACAAGAGGAAGCGACCTCAAGTTGCCCAGGGGAGGTTGAGGTTGGATCTGGGGAACAGTTTCTTCCCCAAAGGGCTGTGGGGCATTGGAACAGGCTGCCCAGGGCAGTGCTGGAGTCACCATCCCTGGAGGGTTGGACAGACGGACACGAGGTTCTCGTGGTCATGTGGCAGTGCCAGGGGTGAGGGATCAGTTGGACTTGATCTTAAAGCTCTTTTCCAACCAAAATGTCCCTGTGGTTCGTGATCATGGAAGGGTTTGGGTTGGGAGGGACCTTCAAAGCCATGGGCAGGGACATCTCCAATAGACCAGGGACATCCAACCAGACCAGGTTGCTCAGAGCTGTGCCCAACCCGACCCTGGATGTTCTCAGGGATGGTTCATCCACCACCTCCCTGGGCAACCTGGTTTTCCCACCCTCAGCATCACAAAAGGAGTTTGGAGATGGGATCTTGGGGACGATTTCTTCCCCAAAGGGCTGTGGGTGTTGGAACAGCTGCCCAGGGCAGTGCTGGAGTCACCATCCCTGCAGGGGTTGAAAAGGCGTTTAGATGAGGTTCTCAGGGACATGGGTTAGTGCTGGAGTAAGGTTATGGTGGGACGTGATGATTCTGAGGGTCTCTTACACCCAAAATGATCCTATGATTCTATGAATTCCCCTTTCCCGTGCCCGTTTCCCCCACAGCCGGCGCACAATCCCCTTCCCTCGCAGCCCCGGTTACTCACGAGGTGCCGGATCCCGTTCCAGGTGTGGTAGGAGAAGGGGAAAGCCAGAGCGAACTTGGCGGAGCAGATGAGAGCGGGGCCCAGGCTGAGCGACTTCACCAGGGCCAGGTAGTGCGGAAACTGCTCGGGGAGCAGCAGCGCAGCCACTCCGAACAGGGACACCCCTGCAAAGCCAACGCCGCGGGTCAGGACAGCGGGACCGTCACCGGCCCAACGCCCCAAATCTGGGTCATTCACCAGGGGCTGCGTCGCTCATTCAACACCCAAACCGCCCTGAGCTTATGGAACCGCAGCCAAACCAGCCCCAAATTCAAGGCGAAAGCTGCCGTGGCGTCTCCTCCCCGTTTTTAGGCTGAGAGGGTTTCTCCAGATGGTGCTGCCAAAATAAGGGGAGCGGCGCGGTTCAATAGCGCCTGATTGCGCCATGGCACACGCGCTCGCTCCGGCACCGCGGCTGCGCCCGCGCCGCTCAACCAGCTGCTCCTCAATGGCCTTTGTGTTCACCCGGCAAGAAGCTGCGGTAATTACAGGCCTGACGGAGCGGAGCTGAACTTCCCCCTCCTCCACCCGGCTGCGGCCGCAAAAGTGACGTCCCCTCGTGCTCCATCGGGCCGGGAAGGGGACGGTGTCCCCTATGGCAGGAGGTGATGGAGCGGAGCAGGAAGGTGACAGTGACACTGCCAGCTTGGCGTAATTTTTTAGGATGTTTAAGGATGCTCGGAATATAAGCCCTACTCCAAAAATAAGCCCTAGTTAGAGTTCATTAAAAAATCAATTTAAATAGTGCCCAGGCGGCTATAGGTATAAAAAAGTCAGCATCTTTTGGAGCTAAAATTAATATCGACTCTGTCTTATTTTGGGAGGAAACGGTATTTAGAAGCCAGGGGAAGGCAGAGGAAAAAGTGCAGGGGAAATTTGCTAAAGTGAAGGGGTCAAGGGGAGCAAACGTGCACCCCAAGTCCCAAATCAGCCGGTGGGGGGTGGACGCACCGATGCTGAGCGCCACGCCGGTGCCGCGGTGCGTGATGGACATCACCATGGGCAGGGACCACCTGCAAAACAAGCAACCGCGTCAGCAAAACGCGGGACAGCGCCGGGGCTGCACCCGCAGTTATTTAAGGAATCTGGCTGGAGCAAAAGGGGACGGACGGGGGAATTTGCAGAGGCAGCTCGGGAATGGCAAACGCTGCTGGCGCAGGAAGGGAAAGGCGGCTGCTGAGAGAGGGAGATGAAGCAGGAGATCGTGAGGAACAAAGGGGAAGGGTCTGGGCATTGTGGATAAACGTGACAGAAGTAGCCTCAGAAAAGCCATCGTTTCTCTGAGCAGGGGGCACAGGGACATCGTGCGTCCCTGGGGCCGAGCGGCTCTTACTTGTAGATGGTGACGTGCGGCGACAAGGGCCGATTGGACTTGGTGTTCTTCTCCCAGAAACGCGCCATCTCCTCCTTGGCCGTCGTTCCCATCGGGACGACGCTGCAAAAGGAGCAGAGACGGTGAGGGCACATGGGCAGCGTTTCGGCCCCAGCAGCACCGGGAGATCGGATCGCACGTTACATAACCCCCATCACGGGCAACCTGCTCCTCGCAGCCACGGTAATTGCACACTGCGCCAAATAAAGAGCTCGTAATTTACTGTTCCCTGGATTACACGGTAATTACACTCACAGCCCCGTTTAGCAGAAAATAACTATTTTCCCCCAAACCCGGCAGCGCAAAGCAGGGGAATGAGAGGGTTTCTGCAGCTCCCGGCCTTCCTCGGGTGCAAAGCTGCGGCACGGAGCAGCAGGGGGGTGACAGGGACACCGCCACCCCCTGAAAGACCCTTTGTCCCCAAGCCTCAGGCGGTGCCCTTGTGGTGGCAGGAGGTGGAAAGCACAGAAGCCTCAGGCGGGATCCCACAGGGAAGAGCTCGATCTGTTACTCCAAATAAAACCCAGGACTCACTGTCGCACGGAAAGGCCGGGGCCAAACCGGGCCAGGAGGCATCGCCGAGCGACACATCTGCAAGAGAGGAGAGAGACTTGATGAGCACCAAATAAACACCTGAAAGCACCAGCAACACAAGGCCGGGGAGAGGATCTGCTGCTTTGGCTGTTTGTATCTTAAAATCAATCTTAACACGAGAGATTTGGGCTGTTTCTTGGTGATTTTTCTCTTCCGCTGAGCTCTGAAGCAGAGCCCAGGGGCTCGTTCTCTCCGACACCCTGTAATTAGTGTGCTGAGCTATTTGTCAGGCAGACACAAACAGCGCTCAGCTCACAGCTCCCGCTTCTCGCTGTTGCTACAGCAGTTATTATTATTACAGCGAACGTCCCCGCACGGGCACAACCGCACTCAATGGGGTGACACAGACACCGAGGGCATCACTGTGGGGACAGGGACAAGGACGAGGGGTCAGAACGCTCTGCAGCGCAGCCACAAGCGCTAATTAATCCTCTCAAACACACAAGCGTCTGCGCCAGCGTCCCCCGCTGTTTCGTTAGCGATTAACGAAGCTCCGCGGCTCTCCAGTCGCCCTCTAGCCGAGGACGCGGGGGGGGAAACATCTGGCGGTCAGCTGTGCACCAGGTGTGAATCCAAAACAAAAGGCATTATTATTAACCGCCCCAGGTTCCTGTGTAAATGATCGGGAGGATGTTTCCCTTCCAATTCCTCCCAAGGCCGGAGTTGAAACGCTGCAGGTTTTTTGGAAAGCGACGCAGCAGGACGCGGTGATTTTCAGCAACCACCCCCATATTCGGGCAGGGGGGAGGAGGAGGACGACAAATCTCTGCCTGCAGAGCATTAATGATTTATGCCCCTTGCTTCTCCCCCCCTCAGTCCTCTTCTCCCTCTTCTCCAGATTAAAAGGCCCGACCTACTTCACCCCCCTTCTCATAGAAGCCGCTCGGCGCCTCTTCTGGGACGAGGGGGGGTTGGCTCCAAATCACACACGATATTCAAAGCAATAACAAAATTCACAGCGTATTTGCATTTTTTCAAAGCTAAGCTCCCCAGCAAGAACTCCTCATCTTCTTGGCTCCATTTGGGGATTTTTTGGGGTTGTTTTTTTTAGCTGCAAAGCGCAACGAGCATCACTGGCAAAGCGCAGCCCCCGCAGCGAAGCAATCGAGGTCGCTCCGCGCCCAGGACCTGTCCTCTTCATTATTTATCACGCCCTAAGTCATTGTGCCTTTCTCCGTCCATTAACTTGCATTTCCTTCCAGATCACTGCCAAACATGTTTTTTTAAAGAGAATCAGCCCTAAAAGAGGATCCTCCGGGCTGAGAGCTCCATGAGGATGGGGTGAAGGCTCCAGGGGTGCCAATTATCGGGGAGCTCATAGCTGGGGAAGCAGCTCAAACCAGACGGACACAAAAGCAGTGGCAGCACAGCCGGAGCTGCAGCCACCCCGGGGGACACCGGCAGCGACAGGGACATCTCTGGAGCGGCATCACCTCGACAGACGTTCACCCTGCAAGACAAGTCTATAAACATCACTTGGATGTCATCACGGAGGAGGCAAACGAGGAGCGATCGTGGGTGCTTTTTGATCTGCCAGGCTGCAGCAGATCCCGCCTTCAAACAAACCTGTGCAAGCAACAAAGCGCGTCCCACAAATGCCTGACAGCTCCGGCTAAAAGGGAATAAATTAAGGGAATAAAACCCCAAAGTGTGGCTGCGCGTTGACATCAAAGGGAGCGCTGGGGAGGGGACAAAACTCCTCGGGATGACGGGGGGACATGGAAGAGGCACCTTCGGGCCTGGCAAACACCGGGCGCTTCCCCACGGGGAGACCGGAGGGAGCGGCCCCGGGGCTGTGGTGGCTCCGGGGGCCGTTACCCGCAGCCCGGCCGGGGCAGGAACCGCCCCCGGGGCACCCAGGGCCCGGCCCGCCCGTGGCTCCGGGCCGCCCACCCCCCCGCGGCTCCGTCCCCTCCCGGCGGCACCCGGGGACACCCGGGGACACCCGGTGACACCGGGGACACCCGGGACACCCGGCCCAGCCGTCCCGTCCCCGCCCGGGGCCGCGGGTCCCTCCCCGGAGTCACCTCAACGCCAGCGCCGCCATCTTGGAGCGCCCCGCACGCCGGAAGCGGCCGTGACGCACTTCCGCCGCCGGGGCCGCCCGGTAGCGGCTGGGTGTCACCGATACCCGCTGGGTGTCACCGGTACCCCGGGGCCGCTCGTTGTCCCTCGTTATCACCACAACTGCCCGTTACCCCCCCGGGGGTGCCCGTTATCACCACAACTGCCCGTTACCCCCCCCGCCCCGGGGATGCCCGTTAAGCGCTTCCGCCGAGGGTTCCCGTTACCCCGCCGGGACTGCCCGGTTCTCCGGGGACAGCAGGACGGGGCTCCCCGGGACCCTCTCGCCGGTGGAGGGAGTTGAAGCAGAACGATCTCCCGTCCTTGTCCTCGGGGTGAAAAACCCGTGGAGGGGACACGGCGGTGGCACCGGGACGGGAGGGGACACACCGGTGGCACCAGGACAGGAGGGGACACACCGGTGGCCACAGGATCGGAGGGGACACAGCGGTGGCATCGGGACAGGAAGGGACACATCGGTGGCACTGGGACGGGAGGGGACATACCGGTGGCCCCAGGACCGGAGGGGACACAACGGTGGCATCAGGACGGGAGGGGACACAGCGGTGGCACCGGGACGGGAGAGAATGGTGTCCCTGGGACAGGAGGGGACACAGCGGTGTCACCGGGGTGGAAAGGGACACAGCGGTGGCCCCAGAAGCGGAGGGGGGACAGCGGTGGCATCAGGACCGGAGGGGACACACCGGTGGCCACAGGATCGGAGGGGACACAGCGGTGGCATCGGGACAGGAGGAGACACATCGGTGGCACTGGGACGGGAGGGGACATACCAGTGGCCCCAGGACCGGAGGGGGGACAGCGGTGGCATCAGGACCGGAGGGGACACAGGGGTGGCCACAGGATCGGAGGGGACACAACGATGGCACCGGGACAGGAGGGGACACAACGGTGGCATCGGGACGCGAGACAATGGTGTCCCTGGGACAGGAGGAGACACAGCGGTGGCACCGAGACGGGAGGGGACACAGCGGCGGCACCGGGACCGGAGGAGACACAGCAGTGGCACCGGGACAGGAGGGGACACAGTGGTGGCACCGGGACGGGAGGGGACACACCGGTGGCACCGGGACGGGAGGGGACGCATCGGTGGCCCCAGGACCGAAGGGGACACACCGGGGTCGGTCCCCGGGACTCCGGTTCCCCCCGCTCCGGTGCGCTCCGGCTCCGGCCGCATTCCTGCCGAGCCGCCCCCGCCGCGCCGGGAATGCGGCCGCACAAAGGGCGCTGTGTCCCGGCCCCCCCGCCCGCGTCCCCCTCCTCGCCCATGGCCACACTCAATGTCCCCTTTGAGCCCCGGCTGCCCGGTGCCCCCGGTGCCCCCACCTGCCCGGCGCCCATTGGCCCGAGGCCGCTGCTCCGCGGGCATCGCCCGGTGCCACCGGCTCTTAAACCTCGGCCCCCGGCCCCCGGCACCCTCCGGCCCGTCGCTCAGCCCTCCATGCGGCTCGGAGCCGGCCGGTGACAGCAGCCACCATGTCGCAGGGTGCCGAGGGCAGCGGGTGCCTCCTCCTCCTCGCCGGGCTGCTCGCCGTGCTGGGTAAACTGGGGACGGGGAACTGGGGCTGCGCATCCCCAAATCCAGGGTGCTGGGGGGGAACAGGGAGGCTCCAGACCCCCGGGAGGTGACCGTGGGGCTGGTGGCCACCTGCTTTTGGGACTGTCACCCGTGGTGGCGATGCTGTGGGGATGTGTCTGCTGCCATGTCCCTGTCACCTGGCTGCGAAGTGTCCCAGCATCAGCCACCTCCTTAGGGACAGGAGAGTGTGCTGGACCCTGCTGCGGTCCCCAGGTGACAGCTGGCACTGGGACACGGTCCCAGTGGGGACACCGGGGAGGAGGGTCCGTGTGGTGGCACAAAGAGCCGCTGTCCCCCTGCAGCCCTTGTGTTTTCTCCAGGGCCACCAAAAGCCCTTTGGTGGCAGCACGGGGCTGGCATGGGGGTGTGACAGGGTCCCCATGGGGCTGACGGGTTTGTCCCCCCGGCAGGGCCATCCCCGACGTCGTCCATCCACGTGTACACGCAGCGGGAGGTTTACGGCACCGTGGGCTCCCCCGTCACCCTCTCCTGCAGCTTCTGGTCCAGCGAGTGGATCTCTGAGGACATCTCCATCACCTGGCACTTCCAGGCCGAGGGCACTCGTGACAGCACCTCCGTAAGCACCCGCTCCGCTGTGGGGGGTGCCCCGGTGTGCCTGGAGCCGCCGTCACCCTGATGTCCATCTGTCTGTCCCTGTCGCTAGATATTCCACTACGCCAAGGGCCAGCCCTACATCGATGACGTGGGCACCTTCAAGGAGCGGATGGAGTGGGTGGGCAACCCCCGCCGCAAGGACGGCTCCATCGTCATCCACAACCTGGACTACACCGACAACGGCACCTTCACCTGCGACGTCAAGAACCCGCCCGACATCGTGGGCAAGTCCTCCCAGGTCACGCTCTACGTCTTCGAGAAAGGTATGGGACGGTGTGGGCGCTTCCCCTCCCCTGCCTCAGTTTCCCCACCACGGGCAGGGGGCTGAGCGGGTTCTGGTGTCCCCGCAGTGCCCACCCGCTATGGTGTGGTGCTGGGCTCCATCATCGGCGGGGCCCTGCTGCTGGTGGCCGTGGTCGTGGCCCTGGTCTATCTCATCCGCTACTGCTGGCTGCGGCGACAGGTGGCCCTGCAGCGACGGCTGAGGTGAGACCCCCGCCCCATCGGGGCCAAAAGACCCCAAAACGGGGCTGAACCAGCGAGGGGTCGGTGTTTCCGAGCTGCATTTTCTCCTTTCCGCCCCAATTTTAGCGCCATGGAGAAGGGGAAGCTGCAGCGATCGGCCAAGGACGCGTCCAAGCGCAGCCGGCAGGTGAGTATGAGAGGTTGGGGAGGGGAGTAAACCCCTCTCCTACTTTTTGGGGTGGGAGGAGAGGCTGTGGGGGGCACCGCGGTGCCGATGCTGCCCCATCCCACAGGCACCGGTGCTCTACGCCATGCTGGACCACAGCCGCAGCACCAAAGCAGCCAGCGAGAAGAAACCCAAGGGAGCCCCCGGGGACTCCCGCAAGGATAAGAAATAGCGGTTAGCGGGCAGGGAAGGTACCGCGGGGGCGGCCGCCGGGGCCCCCCGGCCCCCCAAAGTCGTCATGACCATCGAGATGGAGCTGCGGGGGGAGGCCCCCGAGGCTGCGCGCCCCCCGCCCGCCGTCCGCTCCCCCAGCAGGGGCAGCCTCAAGAGCGCCCTGATGAACATCATTAAGCCCAACGCCGAGACATGACGGGGTGCGGGCCCCCCCGGCTCCGGGAATTAGCCGCCCCGGGGTGGGGGACACGGCGAGGAGCGGGGTGTGGTCCTCGCCCCGTGTCCCCCCCACCTCGGGGACACCCCGGTGTCCCCGGCCCCGTCCCGAAGCCCCTCGGTCGGTACCTTCCTCTGCGCAACCGCTGCCCTGCCCAGCCCCGGGCTCTGATGTAATTTTTCTGTTTGAAGATGCAAACACTGAATTTTGAGTCTGCCCCCCCACAAGCTGCCTCGGTCCCCCCTCCCCAGAGACCTGCAAGGTCCCCGTGGGACCGAGCTGCCCCCCTCCCTTCCTAGCATCCCCCCCCCCAAAACCAATCTCCGGGAGGGTTTTTCTCTGCCCATGTCGTTGCTCCTTTTCTGGCCGTTTTCTCGTCTCTCCCCACGACCGAGCCCAAATGACGTCATGGGGTGGCCCCCCGCCCCGTCCCCTCCGTCCCCCTCCCGTCCCCCATTAACCCTCCCGCCCCGTAACCCCCGGCCCCCCCACGTCGGCCGGAGCCTCGTGGAGGAGGAGAAGCTGCGGCCCGGCTGGGGGGCCCCCCGGTGCCCGTCACCCGGTGCCCGTTTTTCTACGTCCCGTCCGTGTCCCCACGGCACCGTTAATAAAACTCACATCTCCAGGAGCGCAGTGTCACCCCGGTTCGAAGTGGGGGTGTCCGGGGGTGCGGGGGGTGCTGAGCATTTGCCAACTCACCGCACGGAGACTCCCAGCTCCCATAGAGAAAAGGGCAGCGCTGCCGTTGTGCCTCAGTTTCCCCAGGGGTGAGGTGATGGATCACGGCTGCGACCCCACCCCAGGGCCACCCACCTCGTCCCATCAAGCGTTTGAGTTAATTAACGCTCAGCACCCTTGAACTTGAGCCCACGAGGGGTCCTCGCTCTGCCCCCGGGGCTATAATTGTCTTTTCCCTAATAAGTCTGCAAAGCGAGCGGGGGCCGAGCCCCCACCCAGGGTGTCCCCTGGGCCCTGCGTGTCCCTTGGCCACGGACGCTGTTTTTCTTTCCAGGAGCTATTTCTGCCACCGCGGCTCCACGCCGGGTCCCTGTGTCCCCAGTTACCTCGTGGTACTGGGCAGCTTTTCGCGTCTGAGCACCGAGAACCCCCCCCAAATGGCTCATTTTACCCCCCACCTATTTCTCGCGGTGGTGCCGAGGCCGCGACTCTCGCCAGAATTTTAGGGGAAAAACTCCAAATTTGAGGGTGATTGGAGACCGGGGGTGGCAGGGGGGTGAAGCCGTTCCCAAAGCGCCATTCAAGGGGGGGAAGCCACCACCCACCTGCCTGTGTACCCCACCCCCCAAGTGGGGACACCCACCCCAGGGACCGGCTGCACCCCATTCCCCCAGAGAACCGGGGGTGCCACCAGCTGGGGGACAATCACACACCCCACCCCGCACAGACCACACACCAGCCCAGCTTCTCTCCCCCGATGTTTTATTCTCTACACATGCTAAAATCCGCCCCCCCCCGCCAGGAGAGAGGACGGTGACAATGTCAGGAATGTGGGGAGGGAGCGGTGCGAAGATGGGGAGCCCTGGTGGGCTGCAGCAAGTCCCTCCCGCCGTGTCACACCCCCCGGGATGGGACAGAAGCTCCCCCCGCCCAGGGGACACCGGTGCGTGAGTGTCCCCCCCCGCCCAGGGACAGGAAAATCCGAACCGCCCCGGTGAAAAAGGCGTTTGCGCGCCAGCCCCTCGCCCAAGGGCCACCTCCCCTCCGGGGGACACGGGACTCGGTGCTGTCCCCCCCACATCGACCCCCCAGCTGCACCCGGGGTGGGCGAGGGACGGGTTGAGCCCCCCCCGGCCCCGCTCGCTGCCTCCCCCGGTGCGGCGGAGCTCAGGACGGGGCTGTGGGGGGGGGACCCGGGACCCCGCAGCCCCTCAGGGTCCCGACTCCTTCTTGCGCTTCTGGAAGCGGCGGAATTTGCCCTGGATGGCGAGCGCGGCTTTTTCCGTCTCGGGTGCGCTCAGGTCGATGTCGATCTCCTCCTCCTCCTCCTCCGCCTTCTTGGGGTCGCCGGCTTTGGCTGGGGGGGCACACACACAGGATGGGGGTCGCCCTGGTTACAGCCTGGCACCCCCAAACTCATCCCTAGACTCACCCCAGGACACCCAGGGTCACCCCCAAGGGGCAGGGAAAGGACAGAGTGGGTCCCCAAATCCATCCAGGTGTCACCCCCACCATGGTGGGGACACAGATCCCGGACACTCCGGGGACGGGAACAGCCAGCGGGGTCCCAGAGGGACATAGGGACAGAGGTGGCACCGGTGACAGGGCACCCCGAGCGTGCACCCGCCGGTACCGGGCATCCTCACCTTCCTCCTGCCCGCCGGGGGCCTCCGCCGCGGGGGGACACTCATGGTGGCTGCGCTGCGGAAGAGAAGGGGGTGCCCGGGGGTGACACGGGGCAGCAAACCCGCACCGCGGGGAACGGGATCCGTTTTACCGGGACCCCCCGCGAACCTCCGGGGTCCCCCCCACTCCAGGCACAGCATCACCGCCGTTCCCCAGGGCGGCTCCTCTCCCTTTTTCGCTAAAAACGAGGGGAGAAGGGGAAACCCCTCGTCTCGTCCCTCACCTCGCTCATCGCCGCTCCGGTGCCGCCGCCGCTCCCGGTGAGCGCGGCCCCGAACGCCGCGGTCCCTTTGAAGGGGCGCGGTTGAGTGACGGCCGAGAACAGCCAATGAGACGCAGGGGCGGGGCCTGGAGGGGACCCCGCCCCCCGCGTGTGTCAACCTCTCCCCCCCCCATGACGAACCTCGACGCCCCACCGAGCGGGAACCGGGGGAACCGAGGGGATCGGGAGGTCGTGGCCATTGTCACCCCCCCAGCTGCCACCATCCAAAGGTGGGGGGTGACAGCCGGGGTGACAGGACCTCCCCGGGGGTCTTGGGTTGGGGACACCGGTGGCACCTCCCCGCGGTGGCTGGTGGCCATGTCCCCATCTCCTCCGAGCTCTGCCACCCCAAACACTGTCCCCAGCATCAACACGTCCCCCTGCCTGTCCCCGTGTCCGTCCCGTCCCTGACTGTCATCATGTCTGTCCCATCCCCGACTGCCCCTGTGTCTGCCGTGTCCTCACCTGTCCTCGTGTCTGTTCCGTCCCTGCCCGTCCCCGTGTCTGTCCCATCCCCGCCTGTCCCCACTGTCCCTCCCACACCGCCTGTCCCCGCCTGCTGCCACCTCGCCCAAGTTCAAGGTTCAAACTCCGCAGGGCTCCGGCTGGGAGGTGACAGGGACAGGCAGGGGCCAGGTGGCCCCACGCTGGCGGCACCGACCACCGGGCACGGCCGCACCGGTGGGCACCAGCTCCTGGGTACCGGCACCACCGGGCACCTGCTGTCCCCCTGCTCCGGGCACTGTCACCTGTCATGTCGAGCCCCTCGGATGTGGAGAGCAGCCCGCGCCCGCTGCCGGTCCCCATTGTCCCCGGGGGGAAGGACGCGGAGCCCGAGGAGGACAAGGTCTGCGCCGTGTGTGGGGACCGCGCCAATGGCTACCACTTCCATGTCATGACCTGCGAGGGCTGCAAAGGCTTCTTCAGGTGGGGGCTGCCACCACGGGGGGGACCAGGGTGACACAGGGGATGGAGTGGGATGGGACAAGATGGATAGGATGGGACAGGACAAGATGGGTTGAGACGGGACAGGACAGGGTGGGATAAGGTGCTGCTTCTCTGCCCACCCTGGGGACACACAGTGACAGTCCCCATGGCCTCGTGTCCCCCCAGGCGCTCTATCAACAAGGGCGTCCGCTTCACCTGCCCCTTCTCCCGGAGCTGTCCCGTCACCAAGGCCAAGCGGCGGCAGTGCCAGGCCTGTCGCCTCCAGAAGTGCCTGGACGTGGGCATGCGGAAGGACAGTGAGTGCGGTGACATGGGGACAGCGGCAGGGAAATGGGGGGACAGGGGATGGGGCGACACAGGGGTGACCTGAGGGGAAGAAGGGGACATGGAGCAGAGGGAACCTGGGTGGGAGGACACGTGGGAAAGGGGATGATGGAGACCTGGAGGTGACAATCTGGGGGGACATGGGACAGAGAAGATCAGCATGGGTGGGGAGGCATGGGAGGACGTGGGGGCGGAGGGGACGGAGCAGCCCCAGGGCAATGGGACAGCAAGGGACAGGGGCGTGGAAGTGACAGCAGGGGACGGGGGGGAGCGGGGACTGCAGGGCAGCGGTGGCTCCGAGCAGCGCGGGGCTGTGACCCGTCCCGGGGTGACGGTGGCGGCGGGTGGCAGTGATCATGTCCGAGGAGGCTTTGCGGCTGCGGCGGGCGCTGCGGGGCCAGCGGCGGCTAGAGCAGCCGGGGGAGGTGACAGCGGAGGTGACAGCGGAGGTGACAGCGAAGGTGACAGCGGAGCAGCGGGAGCTCATCGCCGTGCTCATGGCAGCCCACCAGCGCACCTTCGACCCCAGCTTCTCCCAGTTCATGCATTACTGGGTGAGCAGGGACCCACCGGGGACACGGGACCACCCCACGGGTGCCGCGGCACAGCGCTGACCCCGGTGTCACCGCCACAGCCCGCCGTGCGCCTCTACGTGCCCAGCTTGCAGCCGCAGAGCCCGACGCAGCCGGGTGTCCCCAGCGAGCGGCCGCTGTCCCCGCGGGTGGCCTGTCCGGACGAGGACGTGCTGCCCGACGTCTTCTCCATGCTGCCCCACTTCGCCGACCTCAGCACCTTCATGGTCCGGCAGGTCATCAACTTCGCCAAGGAGATCCCGGCCTTCAGGTCTGCGGGGTGTGCTGGTTTGGCTTAAAACGGGTTCATTCTCCTCATGCAGTTACAAACCTTCCTTTTCCATCGCTCGTTATTTGGGCTTAGTTTGGGAACAAGAGGTACCAGCCCAGCACAGTTAATGTGTTTAATTGCTCTGCTCTGAGAGCCAAGGGCACTGAGCTCTGCCCACAGGGGTGAGGCAGCGAGGAAGGGGATGGACGGACAGAGCCGGACTGACACCCACATTTATCAATAAGAGTATTCCAGCCCATTAGCATCGTGCTGATTATTGAAGAGTGGGGCCTTCCAGTTTCATTCTCTCTCTTTGCTCTTTTTGGGCAGCCGGGGGAGTTTTGGTCGGGACGTTTAGTTGGGTTTTTTGCCATTTTGCAGAGGCCTCTGGGCTCTTCTGCCTTTTCCCCTCTTTTCTCTCTCTGGGATGGGCTGTGGGACCTGGTGCCGTTTCCTGGCACTGGCTGCTCAGCATGTTCATGAGAAATTGCCTTGACTATCTTTTATTTCTATTTAATATCCGTATTTACTAGCAGTATATTACTATTTTGTTATTTTATTAAACCATGTTCATCTCAATCCAGGTTCCTCCCTTCCCTTTGGATTCTCTCCCCTATTGAAGCGAGTGAGCGGCTGCGTGGTCGCATTGCCAGCTCATGTTAAACCACCATGGGGGTGTCAGGGACGAACACCCCACTGCCTCCCGGCCCTAACACCCCCGTGTCACCCCCCCCCGCAGGGCTTTGCCCATCGAGGACCAGATCTCACTGCTGAAAGGATCCGCCCTGGAGATCTCGCAGGTCCAGTTCAACACGGTGTTCAACACCGAGAGCAAGTCCTGGGAGTGCGGGCCGCACTGCTACACCATCAAGGACGCGGCGCTGGGTGAGGGGACGCGCTGGCACCGCGGGAAAAGGGGCAGCGGTGTCCCTGTCCCCCCACTCACCGCTCTGCCCCCCCAGCCGGCTTCGAGCAGCTCTACCTGGAGGCGGTGCTCAAGTTCCACATCAGCCTGAAGAAGCTGGGGCTGCATGAGGTGGAGTACGTCCTGGTCCAGGCCATGCTGCTCTTCTCGCCAGGTGGGCACCGCGGGGGCCGCGGCAGGGGTGTCCCCTCGGCCACGCTGACCGTCACCCCCCCGCTGTCCCCAGACCACGCCGGCATCACCCAGTGGGACGTCATCGACCAGTTCCAGGAGAAGATTGCGCTGACACTCAAGAGCTACATGGACCAGCAGCACCCCATGCCCGAGGGCCGGTACGTGCTGGGCGGGGGTGACGCAACCACGGTCCCCACGCCACGGGGACGGTCACCAAATGCTCCCCCCCGACCCCGGCCGCAGGTTTATCTACGCGAAGCTGCTGCTGCTGCTGACGGAGCTGCAGACGCTGAAGGTCGACAGCATGCGGCAGATGCTGCACATCAGCGACCTGTCCTCCATGACGCCGCTGCTCTCCGAGATCATCAGCTAACGAGCCCCCCTCCGGTTGTCACCGCACACCACGGGGACAATTAAAGCTCCTTTATTTTTCCAGGCTCCGCGGGTCCCTGTGCCGCGGGAGGGAGCGGAGGGACGTGGCGCTGGGGCCTCCAGACCCACGCAGCGCCCACTCCTCAGCCCTGGGGTGTCAACGGCCACCACGCGCTGTCACACAGTGTCCCCCGGCCGCCAAGGACCGGGCCCCCATCCGCGGGCTCCCCCGGTGTCCCTGAGCGGCTCCCTGAGCAGGACGGTGACACCCGCGGCCGCTCAGCCCACGATGACGCTGAAGCCGCAGTGGAAACGGTTCTTCCAGTGGTTGAGGAAGGCGCCCAGAGCCAGGGTGACGGGCAGGGGGGGCAGCTTCTTCTCCAGCACCCCCCCAACGCTCCAGTTACTGTCCACGAGCCCTGTGGGGGGGACGGTGAGCGCGGGGGGGACGGCGAGCGCCGGGGCGGTGGGCGCCGGCTCCCCGCTCACCTCTGAAGACCATGTTGGCCCGCGGCAGGTTGAGCTGGTAGCCAAAAGCGAAGGTCGTGTCCTGCAGCCGCGTGTTTGCCTCCAGCTCCACCCCCACCTGTACCTGGGGGGGACACAAATATGAGACCCCAGTGGGAGCCGGGGACACGCAGGGACAGGCGGGGGACACTCACCTGCTCGTTGGCTCGGTGGTAGTAGCTGGCGTGGGCCCCCCCGTACCCCACATTCAGCGTCGCCACCCACTTGAGAGCTGGAAGAGAAGCCGAGCGGAGGGCGAGGGCGGCCGGGGTGCCCCCTGGGGTCAGCACATCGGTGGGGACCCCCGGGCTGTGTCCCTGTCCCCACGGCCCCCCTGCGTACCCGTGTACTTGCCCGCCAGCGTCAGGATGGCTCCTTCCTCCCCCGGCCGCCGGTGATAAACCATCTCCCCCCCCAGCACCAGGCGGGGGGTGACGCTCTGCAGGAAATGGGCCACCAGGATGACTGTGGGGACAGCACGGCGCTCAGCGCCCGTCCCTTTGCGCCCCTGGGGGGACACGGAGGGGCCACCCCGCTCACCGGACTCGCCGAGGATGTCGGGGTTGCCCAGCGTGAGGGTGGCCGTGCAGTCGTCCCCACGGTACTCGCCGTCGAACTGCCACGTCACGAACTTGGCCTGGTGTGTCTGCGAGGGGACGGGCACCGCGGGGGTCTTGTCACCGCCCCGGGGTGACACCCCCCGCCCGGGGTCCCCTCCCGCCCGGTCCCACCTGGAAGACGGCTTTGGTGCGGATGCGCTCGGCCACCAGCTGCAGCACTTGGGCGTTGAGGCTGCCGCTGTTGTCCATGTCCCCAACCAGCGTGGGGAAGGCCTGGGGACACAGCGGGGTCAGCTGGGGACACCCACCCCATCCCCCTGGAACCCTTCACCCCTGGACAACTCTCGCCCGTCCTGGTGGCCTTGCAGCCACCCTGGGGCCACCAAGTGTCCCAGGGCCACCTCACCTCGGTGGGGCTGAGCTGCCGGTCCCCCACGAAGGTGGCGTTGAAGTGGTAGCTGGAGGGGCCCAGGGTGCTCATGTGAACCGTGTGTGTCACCTGCGGGGATGGCACATCAGCGGGGACCAGGGGTGTGGCCCACGGGTGGCAGTGGCCTCCCGCTGGCAGCACAGGGTCCCCGTGTCCCCCCGTCCTGACCTGGAAGTGGCTGCTCAGGGTCTTGGTGACAATCAGCTTCACCCCCTCCATCTGCTGTGGGAAAACCTCTGCGGGAGAGGGGGGCTGAGTGGGGACACCACTGACACCCCCCCATGTCACCTGTTGCCACCCCCCATGTCACCTGCTGCCACCCCCTATGTCACCGGCTGCCACCCCCATGTCACCTGCTGCCACCCCCCATGTCACCTGCTGCCACCCCCTATGTCACCTGCTGTCAGCCCCCAGTGCCACCTGCTGTCCCCCCAGTGTCCCCCCACCTCTCCCAGATCCCCCCTTGTCACCCCAGTACCAGCCCGCGCCCCAGCGCCACCGGGAGCCTCTAAAGCTGCCGGGGCCACCGGGGGTGTCCCCAGGTCCCATTGCCCCCCGGTCCCGATGTTCCCCCAGTCCCGATGTCCCCCAGCCCCAGTGTCCCCCAGTCCCGATGTCCCCCGGTCCCGATGTCCCCCCAGCCCCGATGTCCCCCGGTTACGATGTCCCCTGGTCTGGATGTCCCCTAGCCCCGGTGTCCCCCCGGTCCTGATGTCCCCCAGCCCCGATGTCCCCACAGCCCCGGTGTCCCCCTAGCCCCAGTGTCCCCACAGCCCCGGTGTCCCCCAGCCCCGACATCCCCTTGGTCCCGATGTCCCCCCAGCCCCGGTGTCCCGCCGGTCCCCCCGGCCGCACCTTTGCATTGCCGGTGCAGCTCGTCGAAGCTGCCGGGGCTGCCGAGCGGCTCCCCCCGGCGCGGGGCCGGCCCGGCGGGGCCCAGCGCGTTGCCCATGGCCCGGCCCGGCGCTACGGCCGCCCGCCCCCCCCTGCCCCGCTGCCCGCCGCCATCACGGGCCCGGGCGCCGCCGCCGGAAGCGGCTTCGCGTGGCCGCGCCCGCCCGAGGCCGCCGCCATGTTGGGTGCGGGCAGTGCTCGGCGCCCATTGGCTGAGCCGGCAGGGGCGGGGCCGCCCCGACCGCGCTCCCCGGACCCCGCGTGTGTCCCCACGCGTGTCCCTTGTCCCCATCTCCTCTGTTCCCGTGTGCCCCCGTCTTCTGTCCTCCACCCCCTCCGTGTCCTGTCCCCCTTGTGTCCCCTCTGTGTCCTTCCCTGCACCCCCGGGTCCCCCTGTCTGTGACCCAATTCCCACCCGTGTCCCCGCTATGTTCCCTGCCGATGTCCTCTTCTTGCCCCACGTCCCCCTCCCTGTCCCCTCTGTCCCTGCTGCCACCACCAGCAGCTTTCCTGGAAGGGGCTGCTCCAGCCAGGGACTCAGACCCCGGTGGCCCCACCGGTGACCCAGGGGACAAAGAATTTTTGCCCGCGGTGCTGCCCAGGTGCCCTTTGGCCGTTTGTCCCCAAACAGCGCTGGAGCTGCAGCGGGGTGTCCCCAGGGTCCCCCCCGCCCCGCGCTGAGTCACAGCGTCACGTTGGCGGCCGAGGGTCAGCGATAAGGCGGGCGGTGACCTTCGCCCCATGGGTGCTGGTGGTGACCAGGGTGTGGAGCCCCCCAGGGTGACCCCACCAAGCCAGGACCCCCAGGAGCTAGAGTGGTGCTAGAGTGGGGGTCCGGGGACTTTTCTAGGGGTGCTAGGGCTACAATAAGCCACCAGCTGCCCCAGGGCCCCCACCAGCCCAAATCCCTTGGCCATTGTCACCAACCACCTGCATCCTGCCTGGGGTCATGGGGCGTTGGGGACACAGGGACAGTGCCCGGGGGTGTGGGGCCGCGGAGGGGCCGTCCCCTGCAGTGACCGTTACCCCCGCCGTGTTTACCCGGGCCCCAGGGCGGGGGCTGGCGGGGGATATAAGCAGCTCCCAAGGGGGGACCCATAGCCCCTGCACCCCAAGAGTTCTGCCCAGGTGAGCAGCAGCCGGTGACGGGCAGGGATGGGGCTGTGGGACAGGATGGGAATGTAGGGCAGGACGGGACTGTGGGGCAGAAGGGGCTGTGGGGCAGGGATGGGGTTGTGGGGCAGACTGGGGCTGTGGGGGGCAGGATGGGGCTGTGGGGCAGGGATGGGGCGGGACAGGGACAGAGCTGCTATGGGGTGCGGTGGGAAGGGACAGGAGTGGGGCAGGATGGTGCCAGCAAAGCTGTGGGGCTGGGACAGGGTTGGGAGCGGGACAGTGGGGCTGTGGGGCAGGAGGGGGACCCAATGTTCCATGGGGTGGGATGGAGACACTGGGGCAGCGATGGGGCGAGGAAATACGGGCAGGACAAAGGGGACAGGAGAGGACAGGAGGGGCCGGCGGAGCCACCGCTGACCCGTCCCACAGCCTCCTTGCCCTGCCGAGATGAGGGCTCTTTTGGCCGCGCTGCTGCTGCTGCTCTGCGCCTGCTGCCTCCAGGCCGCCCTGGTGCGGCGCGAGGCCCCGGCTGAGGACGCGGCTCCCGCCACCCTCGACGGCTTCTTCACCCGCCAGTTCCAGACCCTCTCGGAGTTCATGACCAAGGAGCTGCCCCAGAAGCTGCAGGCGGAGGAGCTGCGCAGCCAGGCCGAGTATGGGGGGGACAGGGGGGAACCCCTCAGCCTCCCCTGGACCCCCTCTCATCGCCGCCTCTCCCCAGGGCGTATCTGGACCGGGCCAACAAGCAGCTGGCACCGCTGGCCCAGGAGCTGCGCAGCAACTTTGTGGGGCTCTTCACTTCCCTGCTGGATCTGGGCAAGGACAAGGGCGAGGGGAAGCCCTGAGCGCCCACCCTGCGACAATAAAGTGTTGGAGCCACCACTGTGTCCCCGCTTTCTTTTTTGGGGGGGGAACATGACAAGCGCTGAGACCCGACAAACTCAATTCTGCCCGCACTAAAGATGGAGGCGTAGAAACGGCGTCGCGTTCGCCACGTGCCCCTAGTAAAGATGGCGCCCTACGCCCCCTCCCCGTGTGTTACGCCCCTAAGCAAGATGGCGGAGGGAGGCTCGGTGCCTCTCTTAGCGTCACTTCCGCCCCCAGCCAAAATGGGCGGCTTCCGGTGACCATGGCTGACGAGGCGGCGCGGCGGGCGGTGGCGGAGCTGCCGCTGCTGCGAACGGCGGCGGGGCCGCGGGACCGGGAGGGCTGGGCGCCGCGGCTCAAGGAGGAGTACCGCGCCCTCATCCAGGTGCGGCCGCGCCGCTCCGGGCACCCCGGTTCCCCCCCGGGCTTCCCCGCTTCCCTATCGATCCCTCTCGGTTCCCCCGGTCCCTCCCGGTTCCCCCGGTCCGTGGGCTCGGGGCGGCCCCGCTCACCCCCTCTCCCCCGCAGTACGTGGAGAACAACAAACGTGCCGATAACGACTGGTTCCGCCTGGAGTCCAACGCCGAGGGCACCCGGTGGGTGAGCCGGGAGGGGACGGGACGGGTTTCCCCCCAACCCGCGGCCGCTCCGGTGTCGGGGTGGGGGGGTCCCGGGACTGAGCGGGGCGGGGGTCTCGGGACTGAGCGGGGCGGGGGCCGGGCCTCCCCCGTGTGTTGCAGGTGGTTCGGGAAGTGCTGGTACATCCATGAACTACTCAAGTACGAGTTCGGCATCGAGTTTGACGTGAGTGGGGAGGAGATGGGGGGTGCTCGGGGGACCGCGGGGCTGGGGGGGCCGCTGACCTCCATGTCCCACTCCAGATTCCGGTGACCTACCCCGCCACCGCCCCCGAGATCGCCATCCCCGAGCTGGACGGGAAGACGGCCAAGATGTACAGGTTGGGAGGGGGGTCCCGGGGTTGTTCCCGCCCCTGGGGGGGTTTTGGGGGCTGACAGTTCCCCCCTCCCCGCAGGGGGGGCAAGATCTGCCTAAGCGACCACTTCAAGCCCCTCTGGGCCAGGAATGTCCCCAAATTCGGCTTGGCCCACCTGATGGCGCTGGGGGTGAGTCCAAGGTGTCACCCGTGGCCGGGGGGTGGTGTCCGCGGGGGATGTCACCCGCGGGGGGCGGGGTTGTCACCCGATGGGGGGTGTCCCCATGGGGCCACTCACCCTCTGTCCCCACAGCTGGGCCCCTGGCTGGCCGTGGAGATCCCGGACCTGGTTGCCAAAGGCATCATCCAGCACAAAGAGAAGTGAGCGCACGGGGAGGAGGTTGGGGGGTACTGCCCCCCCGAGGGGTGCTGTTCCCCCCGGCCCCCCCATGTACTCCCCCATCCCCCCTCGCTTTGCTGCTGCTGCCCAATAAACTGTTCAGCCCTGGATTTGCCCTTGCTTGCTGCTCTGGGGGGCCCGGCGAAGGGCTGGGGGGTCCCCCCCACCCCTCCACGCCCTCAGTGGTTCCGCGCGACCCCGCAGTGCCACAGAATTAGAGGACGCTGTCGCTTTAAGAAGAGCGGGCGCGGCGGCCCCTTTAAGAGCGACGTGGGGGACGCCGCTCGGTCTCCATGGCGACGCGGAAGCGTCAGGCAGGGGGCGTGGTTTTGGATCGGCGCAGGCGCAATGCGGCGCGTGAGGCCGGCGGGGGCGGGGCGGCGGGCGGGAGGAGCAAAGATGGCGGCGGGCGCTGCGGGAGTTGTTGCCATGGCGGCCCGCGGCAGGTACCGGCGGGCGGCGGCCCGCGGGGGCGGGGGGCACCGGCGGCACCGGGAGGGGGCGGCGGGCGGCGGGGGGCGCTCTGCCGGGCCGGGCAGCGAGGCTGAAGGGGCAGCGGTGTCCCGCGGTACCGCAGGGGGTGGGACGCGGCGGGGGACCGGGCCCCGGAGGGGCGGGGGGTGATGCCCGCGGCGGGGACGGGCCATACCCGGGGTGACCGGAGCAGGGGACAGCGGCCGGGCGGGCTGTGGGGCGGGGCGCAGCGCGGCAGGGCCGGGATCCCGGGGCCGGCGGCTGTTGCCACCGGTGTGACCGGCCCCGCGGGGCCCTTCGCTCTGGACGTGCTGCAGCGGCGATCCCGGCCGCCCGTCCTCCCTGCCCGCCGGGCCGAGCTGGCAGCGGGACCGAGCTCCCCGGGGCAGCCATCGCTGCTGAGCACCGGCAGCATCTGTGTGGGGCCTGCAGCCCCGGTACTGGCTGCAGGAACCCGCTCCCGGTGCTGCCGGTGCCCCCAGAACTCACCCACTGGCTTGGGACCATGGCTTAGTGCCAGGGGTCTGTAGGGTCTCCCCAGGGGCCGTGGGGTCTCATCAGGAGCCATGTGGTCTCATCAGGAGCCATGGGGTCTCATCGGGACCATGGGGTCTCACCGGGACCATGGGGTCTCACCGGGACCATGGGGTCTCACCAGGAGCCATGGGTTCTCAACCAGGGACCATGGGGTCTCACCAGGGACCATGGGGTCTCAGCGGGACCATGGGGTCTCACCAGGAGCCATGGGGTCTCACCAGGGCCGTGGGGTCTCACCAGGGGCCATGGGGTCTTACCAAGGTCGTGGGGTCTCCCTGGGGCCATGGGGTCTCACTGAGGCTATGGGGTCTCACCAGGGCCACACTGCCCCCCGGCCCCATCCGGTGACCCGGTGCATCTCTCCTTGTGCCGCAGGGCCCCCGCGGACGGGACGTTCCGGCCGGCCGCTCGCCGCGGGGGGCTGTGAGCGGTGCCAGCGGCGAGAGAGGTGGGTTTGCACCCCGGTGCCCCCGCGCACCAACCCAGCACCGCCATCCTCAGCCGCGTCCCTCTCCCCGCAGGGCGTCCCCCTCGGCCGTCCCCGCCATGCCGCAAGCCTCGGAGCACCGCGTCGGCCGCACCAGGGACCACGCCGTCGTCACCTCGCAGCCCAAAGCGGCCGCCAAGCTGCCCAGCGGGCACCGGGCGCTGAGCCAGGAGCGCCACGCCACAGCCCTGGCCTCCGCCGCCGCCAACGGCCTCTCCCCGGCGCCCAAGCTTCGCCTGCTGCCGCCGCGGCCCGGCGCGCTGGATGACCGCGGCAAGAAGCTGGAGCTGGACCGCGGGCGGGCGTCCAAGCGGGGGGAGGCTCTGCGCAGCTCAGCGTGCCGGCGCGGGCCCGTGAAGGCGGACCACGCGGTGCGGGTGCCCGGCTCTCCGCAGGCGGCCGCGGTGCCGGGCGGCGCCTCCTTCTCGCTGCCCGTCGGGGCCTCGCTGGCCGGGCGCGAGGCCGAGCGCCGGCGGAGCAACCTGGCCCGCTCCAAATCCATCAGCATCGGGGATCTGAGTCAGGGTGGTGGTGGTGGCGGCCGCGCCGAGGATGTGGCGGCGGTGCTGAGCCGGCTGGTGCTGAGGGACTGCGGCCACCAGCTGAGCTCCGGCTCGCTGGCGCTCAGGAGAAGCTCCTCGCTCCGCAGGGTCAACATCTCGCCGGGGCTGGACGGGAAGCCCGCGACCCCGCTGCTCTCCATCCGGCCCGAGGGCTGCCTGCGGACTCGTGCCCCCAACCCCCCGTACGCCCACAGCCCCGATGGCCCCGCGCCCACCAGCCCCCCCCTGGGCAGAGCCCCGGCGCCCGGCAGGACCGAGGAGAAGGTGGCAGCTGTAAGAACCTCGGGATTTGTCCCCAGCATCAGTGTTGCTCGCGTCGGGTGACACCAGGGGTGCCGGTCTCACCTCTCCCCGTTTCGTTCCCCGCTTGTAGAAGGGTCGAGTCCCCTTGGGGGTGCTGGGGGTTGGCTGGCACTGCGCCCTGCCCGCATCCTCCTGTGGGCTCCGTCCTCCGCTTGCCCTGGTCCACGTGTGGGATTACATGGTGTGAAATCCCATGTCGGGCCCGCAGGGGGACAGGGACGCGGCTCAGCCCCCCATGGCACGTCCCCTGCCAGCGGCACAGGGCTCCCTGAGCCCCCCGCTCCGCTCTCCGGCACGGCGGGCGCAGTCGCCTCCGCGCCCCGTTCCCCGTGCGCCCGCTGTCCCCGCGGTGGCTCTCCCGCTAATTAATCCCCCTGAGATGAGCCTCCAGCCAGGCCCAGAATAGCCAGGGGAAATCGGATCAGCTAATGAGCTGTGGCAGAGGGGCCCGGCGAAGCCGGTGCCGCAGTCGCGTCCCAACGCCCCGAGCGGTGCCGGAGCCGGTCCCGCAGCCATGCCGGGGCTGGTGGAGCTGCCGCGCCGGCTGCACCGCACGCTGCTCACCCGGCGGGAGCTGCAGGGCCGCGGCGCCGACATCTCCGAGTCGGTGGTGCACACGGCGGTCATGGGGCTGCTGCTCGTCAGCGGCGAGGTGACGGCTGCGCCACCGCGTCCGGCCGTCTGTCTGTCCGGGGGGGTTTGCTGTGCGGGGATGGGTCTCACTCCTGTCCCTCTGTGTCCCCACAGACCCACCACACGCTGCTGCTGGGCTCGGGCCACGTCGGCCTCAGGAACCTGGGTAACACGGTAAGCACCCACGTCCCCGTGTCCCCTCTGTCCCTCTGGGTGTGCAGGGACCCCTGCGCTCACAGCAGCCAGGATCAGCGCATCCCTAGAGACCCCGCAGCCCTTTGGGGGTACAGGGGGCACAGCGGGGGACGCCGAGCCCGGGTGTCACCGCGTCCCCGCGCTCCCCGCAGTGCTTCATGAACGCCGTGCTGCAGTGCCTGAGCAGCACCAAACCGCTGCGGGACTATTGCCTGCGCCGCGACTTCCAGCTGGAGCAGCCGCCCGGCCCCCGCGCCCCCCAGGAGCTCACCGAAGGTGGGACGGGGCCCCCCCGCTGCTAATCTCTTATGTAACCCCCCCCCGGCGCTGACACCCGTCACCTCCCCGCAGCCTTCGCCGATGTCATCGCCGCCCTCTGGCACCCCGAGTCCTCCGAGGCCGTCAACCCCGGGCGCTTCAAGGCTGTTTTCCAGAAATACGTCCCCTCCTTCACCGGGTACAGGTGAGGCTGCACCTTCCCCCTGCTCTGGGGTACCCCCACATCCCGGTGGGTGTCCCATGGGGCGGTGGGCGCGATGGGTCCCTCCCGCCGCAGCCAGCAGGACGCGCAGGAGTTCCTCAAGTTCTTCATGGACCGGCTGCACGTGGAGATCAACCGCAAGGGCCGCCGGACACCCAGCATCCTCGCGGACGCACGGCGGACCCCGGCGCTGGAGGAGCCCGAGACGCTGAGGTGAGGGAGGGGGGTCCCGCCATGGGGGCACAGCCCTGGGGAGGGGACACAGCCCCAGCCATGGGGACAGAATCCCAGCCGTGGGGACACATCCCTGGGGAGGGGACACAGCCCTGGCTATGGGGACAGAATCCCAGCCATGGGGACACAGCCCTGGTGAGGGGATGCAGACCCAGCCATGGGGACACAGCCCGGGCCAGGGGGACACGGCCCTGGGGAGGGGACACAGCCCTAGCTATGGGGACACAGCCCTGGTGAAGGGACACAGCCCCGGCCATGGGGACAGAATCCCAGCCATGGGGACACATCGCTGGCCATGGAGACACAGCCCAGGCCAGGGGGACATGGCCCCAGCCATGGGGACACAGCCCTGGTGAAGGGACACAGCCCTGGCCATGGGGGCAGAGTCCCGGCCATGGGGACATGTCCCTGGCCATGGGGACAGAATCCCGGCCATGGGGACACATCCCTGGCCATGGGGACAGAATCCCGGCCATGGGGACACATCCCTGGCCATGGGGACACATCCCTGGCCATGAGGACGCAGCCCAGGCCAGGGGGACACGGCCCTGGGGAGGGGACACAGCCCTGGCTATGGGGACACAGCCGTGGGGAGGGGACACATCCCCAGCTGTGGTGACACAGCACTGGCACGGGGACACAGCCCCAGCCATGGGGACACAACCCTGGTGAGGGAACACAGCCCTGGCCATGGGGATACAGCTCCAGCCATGGGGACAGAATCCCAGCCATGATGATACATCCCTGACCATGGGGACACAGCCTCGGACATGGGGACACAGCCTTAGCAAGGGGACACATCCCTGGCCATGGGGACACATCCCCGGCCATGGGGACACTACCCCGGCCATGGGGACACATCCCAACCCGCCATCCTCCCTCCGCAGTGACGACGAACGCGCCAACCAGATGTGGAAGCGATACCTGGAGAGGGAGGACAGCAAGATCGTGGGTGAGCGCTGGCGGCTGGGGTGACCCCTCCAGACCCCCCAAACCCCCCGGGGTGCCCCCCCTGGCCTCACCCCCCCCCCTACCTCCCAGATCTGTTTGTGGGGCAGCTGAAGAGCTGCCTGAAGTGCCAGGCGTGCGGCTACCGCTCCACCACCTTCGAGGTGTTCTGCGACCTCTCCCTGCCCATCCCAAAGGTAGGGATGGGGCACAGCCCCCCCGGTCCCCCCATGTCCCCCTTGTCCCCCCCACCTGACCCTCTCCCCCCACAGAAAAGCTTTGCCGGGGGGAAGGTCTCGCTCCACGACTGCTTCAGCCTCTTCACCAAGGAGGAGGAGCTGGACTCCGAGAACGCCCCGGTGAGCACCCAGACCCGGTGTCCCGCCCCCCAGGACCCCCCCCAACCCTCTCTCACTGTCCCCGTGTCACCGGTAGGTCTGTGACAAGTGCCGGCAGCGGACAAGGAGCACAAAGAAGCTGACGATCCAGCGCTTCCCCCGCATCCTGGTGCTCCGTATCCTTTGGGGACCGCGGTGCGGGGGAGACCCTCGCGGTGGGGGGTGTCCTGGGAGCGGGGGTGTGTCCCCCCCCAGCCTCTTGGGGTGTCCCTTGACGCTGCCCCAGACCTGAACCGGTTCTCCACCACCCGCTACTCCATCAAGAAGTGCTCGGTCTTCGTGGACTTCCCCCTGCAGCAGCTCAACCTGCGCGAGTTCGCCAGCGAGAAGGCGGGTGAGGCACTGGGGGGAACACACGGTGGGGGGGGACACACAATGGGGACACCAACCCCTCTTCCCCGCCCCCAGGCAGCCCCGTCTACAGCCTCTACGCGCTGTGCAACCACTCGGGCAGCGTGCACTACGGGCATTACACCGCGTTCTGCCGGGACCAGGCCGGCTGGCGCGTCTACAACGACTCCCGGTAGGTGTCCCCCGAACCCCCCGCGATCCCCCCCAGCCCCCCCAACCCGGCCCCGCGCCCCCCCCGGTGGGGCAGCCAGGCTGAGGGTGCTGCCGCAGCGTCTCGCCCATCAGCGAGAACCAGGTACCGTCCAGTGAGGGCTACGTCCTGTTCTACGAGCTGGAGGAGCCCCCGGGCCGGCGGGCATGAGCCCCCCAAGCCCCCCGCGGCAGGGCTGTTCCACCCCCCGAGCAGCGGCCTCGCCCTCCCCGGGGCCGGGCAGGGACACAGGGCGGGGGCCGCAGCCCGCGCTGCCCCGGGCGGGGCTTTTGTGAATAAATTTACTAAAAAAAAACCCAAAAAGCGCAAATTTGGAGGCGGGAAGGGCTGGGAAACCGCGCCGGAGGGGCGGGGCTGCAGGGGAAAGGGCGTGGTTATGGGAAAAGAGGGCGGAGCTGCAGGGGAAGGGGTGTGGTTATGGAAAAGGGGCGGGACCAAAGGCTGGGTAAATTGTGAGGGGCGCGGCTAGTTGCAGAAGGGGCGTGGCCTGCTCCAGGATTGGAGGTTCTGAAGCTGATGGGCGGGGCGATGCTGAGGGAAAGAGCTGGTCGTAGGCCACAGGGGGCGGGGCGTCGTAGCGTGCCGGTGGGCGGCCCCCGCGCCTGTCCGTCAGGGGATAACAGCGTACCATTGGCCTGCCGCGCCTCTAGCCCCGCCCTCTCCCCTGTCAGTCACGGAGGGGGCGGGACCGGGGGTGTCCCGGCGTGTCCGTGGGCCGGTCCCGCCGGTCCCTGCGCTCCCCGATGCCGCCGACCGTGGCCGTGGTGGGGGGCGGCATCAGCGGCCTGGCCGCCTGCTACCACTTGGCCCGCGGCCCCAGCCCGCCCAAGGTGAGCGCGGGAAGTGTCCGGGAGTTCGGGGGGACACCGGGACCCCCGGAGTCCCCGCGGTGACTTCGCTGTCCCCAGGTGTTGCTGCTGGAGGCCAGTGCCCGCCTGGGGGGGTGGCTGCAGAGCACCCGCACCCCCGACGGGGCCGTGTTCGAGCACGGGCCCCGGGGCATCCGGCCCGGGGGGGCGGTGGGAGCCGACACGCTGCACATGGTAGGGGGGACCCGAGAGGGCTGATCGGGGCTCCTGGGGCTTGGGGGGTCCCTGGGTGGGCGCTGGGATCCGGGGAGGCCCTGGGGGGGGTGCTGGAGTCTGGGGGTTCCCCAGGGCTTGGTTTGGGGTGCCAGAGTGGTCCTGCAGGCTGGAGGGTCCCTGGGTGGGATTGGGGGGTCCCTGGGTAGGTCCTGGGGCCTGGGGGGTCCCTGGGTGGGTGCCGGGGTCCGGTGGAGGCTGCCCCGGGGCAGGTCCTGTGTCCCACACCGTGCCCATGTCCCCCATGTCCCCGCAGGTCTCTGAGCTCGGTCTGGAGGGCGACGTCCTGCCCGTGCCCGGGGACCACCCGGCCTCCCGCAACCGCTTCCTGTACGTCGGCAGGGCCCTGCACAAGTTGCCCTCGGGACTGGGGTACGGACAACACCCGGTGCCACGGGCCACCCTCCCTTGAGCCCTCGCTGTCCCCAGGGCCACCCTCCCCTGTCCCCTCGCTGTCCCCAGGGCGCTGCTGCGGCCGGTGCCGCCGTTCTCGCGGGCGCTGCTGTGGAGCGGGGTGCGGGACCTGCTGGCGCCGGCGGGGACGGCGCCCGACGAGACCGTTCACGCCTTCGCTCAGCGCCGCTTCGGCCGGGAGGTGAGCGCCTGCGCCGGGAGATAGCGCCGGGGCCTTATCCGGGCTCCGCAAGGAGCGGGCGGGGACCGACCTCACCCCCCGCGTCCCCGCAGGTGGCCGATGTGGCGGTGGACAGCCTGTGCCGGGGGGTGTTCGCCGGGGACTGCCGGGCGCTGAGCGTCCGCTCCTGCTTCCCCGCACTCTTCGAGGCCGAGCGGCGCCGGCGGTCGGTGCTGCTGGGGCTGGCGCTGGGCTCCGGTGAGCGCCGGGGTTGGGGGGGACGCATGGGGGGACACCCCGGAGCACGAGGGGACACCGGTGTTGTCACCCCCACAGGGAAGGAGCGCGGGGCTGAGTCGCGGCTGAGCCGGCGGGCGCGGGCTGAGCGCTGGAGCCAGTGGTCGCTGCGGGGGGGGATTCAGAGCCTGCCCGAGGCGCTGGCCGCCTTCCTGCGCCCCCGCGGCGTCGAGCTGCGCTGCCACGCGCCCCTGCGCCGACTGCGCCACCATGGTGGCCGCTGGCAGGTACGGCCCTGGGGGGGACGGGACAGCCGGGTCCCCTTTCCAGTGTTACCTTCCCAGTGTCCCCCACCGCTCTGCTTTCCCCCAGCTCACCCTGGACGATGGCACCGTGACAGCCGACCACGTCATCAGCGCCATCCCAGCCGCAGGTACGGACCCCCCCGGACGCCGGGGTTTCCCTGATGTGTGGGGGGGAACCCCACGATGTCCCATCTCCCCCCAGCCCTGGCTGAAGCGCTGCCGGCCGAGGCCGAGCCGCTGGCGCGGGAGCTGCGCCGCATCCCGGCTGTGTCGGTGGCCGTGGTGAACCTGCAGTATGAGGGCGTCACGTTGCCCGTCACGGTGAGAGCGGCACCCGGGGTGTCCCCAAGCGCCCGGGGGTGTCCCCACCCTGCTCACGCTGCTGCTCCCACCCAGGGCTTTGGGCACTTGGTCCCTTCCTCTGAGGATACATCCGTCCTCGGCATCGTCTACGACTCGGTCGCCTTTCCCCAGCACGACGGCACGGGGGCCGCCTCGGTGCGGCTGACGGTGAGTGGCCGGGACAGCGGGGAGGGTCACGGTGACAATGGGGACGCCGCGTGGGGATCTCACGCTGCCCGTGCAGGTGATGCTGGGAGGCGCCTGGTTCGGGCAGAGCTTCGGGGACCCGGCGGCGGCGGCTCCGGCGCTGCTGCTGCGGCGGGCGCAGGAGGCCGTGCGGGAGCAGCTGGGGCTGGAGCCGGCGCCCACACGCTGCATCGTGCGCGTGCACCAGGTGGGTGACACAGAGGGGACACGGTGGGGACAGGGGGGATCCCACAGGCTCACTGTCTGCTCCCCCTAGGCCTGCATCCCCCAGTACACGCTGGGACACTGGGAGCGCACAGGTAAGGGGGGGACAGGGCGCGGGGGCCGTGTCCCCAGTGTGGGGTCTCTGGCCGCAGTGTGGGGGTCCCCTGGCCTGGCAGACGCCCCACGCGCGTCCCCGTCCCCACAGAGCGGATCGGCCAGTTCCTGGTGGAGCAACAACTGCCCCTCAGCCTGGTCGGAGCCTCCTACACCGGCGTCTCCGTCAACGACTGCATCGCCAGCGCCAAAGCAGCTGTGGGGCGGCTGTTGGGGCAGCCGCGCTGAGCCCCCACAGCCCCCCCAGCACCAGGCGGCCCCGCAGCTGTAGGACAAAGTGTTTTTTTAATTGAAAAACCCTTATAAAGGTCCAGGGAGCAGCTCATAAATAGAATAAATAACCGTGTGCCGGCAGCACAGCCTGGAGCCACCATCCAGGGCCGCGGCTGAGCCGGCGCTGCCCCCAGCACCCGGCGCTGGCCCCGTGACCAGCAGCTCCCCGGTAGCTCCCCCCGGTCTCTCCAGCAAGGCCACAACCCCCCCGTACACAACGGGGTCCCTTCCCTGTCACAGCAGCAGAGTCCATGGGGACCGCGGTGGCTAAGGGGCTCCATGTGGCAAGCTCTGGTTGTCCCCACTGGCAGGCAGGGTCCCCGGGTGGCCATCGCCCTCCCCGGCAGCCTCGGGGCTGCGCTGGGTGATCCCCGGTGCCGCGGGGGCGCCGGCGCTGCCGTGGGTGCCGTTCCCCGCTGGCGGCTGCTGCGCGGTGGCCGGGGGGAGGCGGGGGGACAGCGACAGAGCCAGGGCCCGGTCCCCCCAGCCGGCTGCGGCATCACGGGGCGGCTTGCGCAGCATCTCCTCGCGGAAGAGGCTGTTGGCGCCGCGGTACCTCTGGCCCTCGCGGGCGCGGCGGCCGGCGCGCGGGTCGGTGCCGATGTCCACGGTCAGGTTGGTGTAGAGCGGGCGCAGCTGCTTGGCCAGCAGGGTGTAGGTGAGCGAGTTCATCCCGTCCTGCGTCCACATGCGCTGCGTGCGGATCAGCAGGTCGAACCTGCCGGGGGGGGGACACAAAGCAACGAGGGGGGCGTCACCACCATGTCACCGCCGAGCCCCCCGCCCGGCGCACGCCCCCCGACCTGTGGGGATTCTCCTCGTTGCCTTTGTCGCTCTTGTGCTTCACCATCTTGTAGTGGCCGATGGAGATGGGCGGGCGGGCGATCTTCATGCCGGCCAAGCGTACCCTGCGATGAGCCCACGTCACCCAAGGTGCTGGGGACAGTGGTGCCACCCCGGGGGGGACAAACCGGGATGGTGACCCGCAGGTCCCCATGGTTTCCTACCTGGTGGCAATGTCATCGTCCTCACCGCCCCAGCCCCAGTATTCATTGGGGAACCCGTTGATCTTCATGTACTGGTCAGGGGTGAGGGCTGAGACCCCCCCAAAGTACTGGGGGTACGGGAGGCTGCAAAAAAGGGGGGGACGCTAAGCCAGTGCCGGTCCCCTCGCCCCCAACTCACCCCACGCCGCAGTTCCTCACCTGTACCCGAATTTATTCATGGCGATGGAGACGTGTTTGGGGTTCCAGGGGTCGCACACATAGAGGTTGTGGTCGTTCTCCGGGATGAGGTCAACGTCGTGCAGGAACAAACAGTCCCACTCCTCATCCTTCAGCGCCTCCTTCACCCCCACGTTCAGGAGCTTGGCCCGGTTGAACGTGGAGTTACCGGCCTGCGGAGAGAGGCGGCTGAAGCGGCGGCCCCGGTAAAGTAAACCCCCCCCCAAAACCCCCCGTTCTCACCTGGTGCACGACGTAGATGCCGTACTGGAGCTGCTGGCGCTGCAGGAAGGGGTGCAGGTAGTAGAGCAGGTGGCCCAGGTGGCTCTCGCGGTTGCGGTGGGGGACGATGACGGCCGTGCGGGACCGCGGCTCGCAGCCGGGGGGCTGGTACCGCCCGCCCTCCTGCACCGCCGGGTTCTTGGCGCGGATCTGCTCCAGCGTGGGCACCCGGCTGAAGGTCACGGTCAGCGGGCCGACTGCATGGGGGGCAGAGGCTGGTGTGGGGGGCTGGGGGTGGCAATGCGTGGGGGGAGACCCCTGCCCTGAGCCACCCAGGACCGGCACTGCCTGGGTGGTGGGGCCGGTTCTTCCCCCAGAGGAGCCGGTTCTTCCTGTAGAAGGACCGGTTCTTCCCCCAAGAGGGGCCAGTTCTCCCCCTGGAGAGGCCGGGTTTTCCCTTAAAGGGGCCGATTCTTCCCCCAAGAGGCTGGTTCTTCCTCCGGGGGGGTCTAATTTTTCTCCCAGAGGGGCCCGTTCTCCCCTCGGAGGGACCGATTCTTCCCCTAGAGGTGCCGGTTCTTCCCCTAGAGGTGCCGGTTCTTCCCCCAGAGGGTCCAATTCTCCCCCCGGGGAAGCAGATTCTTCCCATAGAGGGGCCCGTTCTTCCCCCGGAGGGGCCGATACTTCCCCTATAGGGGCACGTTCTTCCCCCGGAGGGGTGGTCGCGGTCTCCAAGAGCCCGGTTCTTCCCCCGGGTGGTCTAATTCTTCCCCAAGAGGGGCCGATCCTTACCTTAGAGGGGCCGGTTCTTACCCTAGAGGGGCCGATCCTTACCCTAGATGGGGCCGATCCTTCCCCGGGGTCCCCGTCCCTGCCGCCGCCCCCCCGCCGGTCGCTCCCCCGCACTCACCGAGGAAGGGCGAGCGCTCGGGGCAGAACGGCAGCGGCCGCGCAGGGTCGGGCGAGCCGGGCCGGGCGGGCAGCAGGCGGCTCAGGTTCGCGTACACGTCGTGGGTGCGGGAGTAGTCGAAGACGGGCCCGGCGGCGCGGCCGAAGAGCGCGGTGAGGTTGCGGAACCCGCCCAGCGAGAAATAGGCCACGAAGGCGAACTGGCAGCCGACGAGCAGCGCCAGCGAGCGGGGCCGCTCCAGCAGCCGCCGCAGCATGGCCGGATCAGCGGGGAGCGCGGGGCCGCATGGCGGGGTCGGGCCCGGGGAGCGGCGGCCTCGTGTCCCCCGGAGCCGCCGGTACCTGCGGGCGGCGGAAGCGGCGGAAACGCCTCAACCCCGCCCCGCCGCCACCGCCATCTTGGGACGGGGAGAACGGGAGGGAGGGGCGGGGCGCGGTGACATCAGGGGGCGCGGACGCTCTGATGTTAAAGGCGCCGGTACCGGCCCCGCCGCGGCCGTTGCTGCGGGAGGGATGGGCGGGGGAGAGGGGTTCCCTCCGGCCCTTGGCGGAGGTTGGGCCGCGGGGGTTCCGGCTGCGGGACGAGGTCCCGGGAGCCTGGAGAGGAGCGGGTTGGGGGCCCGTGGTGACCGGCGGGGACCGGGGAGGGGAAGCGGGTCCCGGGAGCGGCGTGGGGTGACCGGATGGCGGCGGAGTGACGGGCGGTAGGACCCGGGGGAGCCCGAGCCGGCGGCAGGGGGCGGGGCTTCTCTGTGTTTCGCCCATATTTGGCGTGTCTAAAGAAAGCCCCGCCCCCTCACTTCGTCGCCGTGGCAACTGCGCACGCCACCGCTCTCACTTCCGGGTGGTGGTCCCGTCCCTACTGGCAACGTCACGGCAGGGGCGCACTCTGATTGGACACCGACACGCGTGGTTCCCGGGGCGGTGGGATTCCCTGGGTCCTCCCGTCCCTCCGCTGCCGCCCGGACCCCCCTGGCTGCCGATCCCGGCGAGCGCCCACCCCCCCACGGAGCCCCGGGTGCCCCCTGTGGAACCGTGTGGCGGGTGTGCAGCCCCCGGCGGCGCCCCGGCCAGGGGGTCACTCACGCTCCCCTCAGTAAAGTCCCGTTCTGGGCAAGCCCGGTGAGGCCCGATCCTGGGGGGCAGGGAGTGCTGGTGGCACCCGGGGGGACAATGACACCGGGGGAGAATGCTGGGAGCACACTGGGCGGGCGGGGTGACCGCAGCTGCGCCCCGGGACGTCGCCGCGCCTGGCACAGCCGATCACACACACACCACACCGGCCGCTCCATAAATAGCTTTAAATAACCGCGCTGCGCTACGTGACAGCGCGGGGGGCTGCGCTGGAGGGGGTACAGCCGGGGCGGGGAAGAGGGTCCCTGGGCCTGCCCAGGGGTCGCCCCGCGAAGGGGCTGAGGTAGATGCGGTGACCGCGGCGCGAACGCACCGTGGGCAATAAATAACCAAATAAATAGTCCCTGCGGTGCCGCCGGCATCGCTGCCTCCTCCTGCTACTTGTGGCGCCGGCGGCTCCTCAGGATCTCCAGGATCTCGGCTTTCTGCTTCTCCCAGGCCGCCGATGACCGCGGCGGTGCCCGCGGCACGAAGAAGCTGTATTTCAACCGCGGCGGCTGCCGCTCGTCCACCACCAGCGCCTGCAGCACCAGCGGCTCCCGCAACGGCCCCCGGCCCGTCAGCGTCTCGGTGGCCGCCGTGGCCCCGCTGTAGCGTAGGGTGACACCGCCGGGCAGGGCCACGTCCGTCGGGGACGGCACCAGGACGTAGCCGCCGTTGAGCAGGGACCCGCCGTCCGGGCGCCGCAGTGCCAGGAAAACGTCCTCGCCGCCCACCGCCGAGATTTGCCGCACCAAGAGGTGCGTGGCCCCCGCCGGGACGGTCACCACGTCGTTGTAGCCGTAGCTGTGGAGCACAGCGGGGTTGAGGGGGGGACGATGGCAGCCCGAAGGTGGCGTCCCCCCAGCGCCACCGCCACCATCGGGTGCTTACCGGGCTTTCGAGAAGGAGCCGTAGACCTTGGAGCAGCCGGAGCCGTCGCCGCCGCACGTCATGCACTTGTCGAACTTCTTCTTGGAGCCGATAACGCGGTCGCAGCCGGCGGGGACGCAGCGGCCCCGCACACACACCCCGGTGCCCTCGGGGGAGCAGGGGGTCCCGTCGACGACCTGCGGCACAACCCGGCGTCAGCGCCCGCCAGCGGCACCGCGGGGCGAGGGGGAACGGGGGCGACGCTCACCCGCGGCTGCAGGACGTGGTAGTAGCCCAGGGTGCGGGACTGGCAGGTCAGCTTGCACTGATCGCGCTCGGAGACTCCGCTGTAGCGCGGCACCCAGTCCTGGGGGGCCGGGAGCCCCCTGACGAGCTCGGGGCGGTTGTTGTAGGCGGCGCATTGCTCCTCGCGGAAGGTGAGGGCTGCGGGGGGCACGGTCAGCACCACCGGCACCCCCCAGTCCCCCAGCGGTGTCACTCCCCCCGTCGCCCCCACTCACGGGTGCTGCCGGGACACTCCTCCACGTTGCAGGACTGGAAGCGGGTCCGCTTGCCCTCGCAGTACCGGCCGCCGTGCCGCGGCACCGGTGCGGTGCAGTTGCGGTGGGAGAGGCGGACGCCGCCGCCGCAGCTCCGCGAGCAGCCGCCCCACGGCCCCCACGGCCCCCAGCCGCCGTCCACGGGTGTCTGCAGCGGCGAAACGCAACGGAAGGGGGTCAAAACGGCGCTGGCGGGTGGGCGCCCACCCCGCAGCCCCCCATCCCGGGACTCACGGTGAGCTCCCGCACACGGGCGCCGCCCACGCACAGCCCGTCCATGCAGACGCGTCCCGGTGCGCACGGCGTCCCGTCGGCCCAGGGGAAGTGCTTGGTCTGGCAGACGGAGCGGCCGCCGGCCTGGCCGGTGCACCAGAGCCAGGTGCAGGGGGGCTGCAGGTCCCCGCAGTGCCGCGACTCGGGCCCGAAGGCGAGCTGGCATTGCCGCGCCAGCGGGTACACGCTGCCCGGCAGCGCCGACGGCAACTGCAGCCACTCCAGAGGCTTGTCCAGGAGACAGTGACCTGCGGGGACATGGCACCGCTGCACCGGGGTCCCCGAAGGCGCCGGGACGCCCCACCCTGCGCCGTCACCTCCCACTCTGGGTCGTACCGTGGCCGTTGTCCAAGAAGTCGGTGATGAAGCGGGCGCTGCACGGTGACCACATCTCGCCGGGCTCCAGCGAGGAGAGCACGGGAGCCATGACCCGGCGGGCGGCTCCGGCGGCGCCGTTCAGCTCCCGGCAGGGCTGGGAGGTGTCGTGCAGCATGTTGAAGACGTGGCCTGTACCGGGGGACGATGTTGTCAGCCCTGGGGAGGCTCACGGGCAGCGGTGGATCCCCCCGCCCCGGCCCCGCCGCTCACCCAGCTCGTGTGCGGCCGTGAACGCCGACTGCAGCCCGTCGTCCTCCACGATAGCGCAGCTCCGCTCGGGATCGCACACGGTGCCCACGTCGGCCATGCCCAGCGTGGCACAAGTGGCCGCTCCACACAAGTCCTGGGGGCATGCGGAGGGTAGGAGGGGGCTCAGGGCCACCCCAAAACCTGGCCATGGGGACCCCGCCAGCCCCAGAAACCACGGACACCCCACGGGCTTGGCCAGGACCCAAACACATCGGGGGAACCCTGCCAGCCCAAAGGGACCCCAACCCTCCCGGGCCCCCCCCAAGCCGTCACCCCCCGCACCTGCCGCGTGAAGAGGATGGCGGTGTCGAAGTGGAGGGGACTGTCCTCGTCGGGGACGTTGAGCCCCTTCTGCCACTGGCAGAAGTTGCGGAGCATCTGAGCGGCGTTGGAGGTGACGGGGGGTCCCGGGGTGCCCTGGCCCAGCACCATCAGCCGCGTCACCCGCAGCTCCACCGCGTTGCCCAGGCTGCCGTGGCGGAACGAGCGGGCGGCCGCCGCCAGCACCGTCAGCAGGTACCGCCGCAGCCCCGCGCCGTGGAACCGCGACATCGTCTCGTCCGCCACCACCAGCATCTCCACGTACCGCGGCACCGAGGCGAAGCGCTGTCGGGGAAGCGGGGCGTTGGGTACGTCCCGAATATGTCCCGGTGCCCCCCAGCACCGGCCCCGTCCAGCCCAGTGCAAACTAGTGGCCCCGGACCCCGCAGCAGCGCCCCGGTGTTCTCAGGGTCCCGCAGCCCGATTCACTCCCCCAGGGCCGGTCCCGGCGCTGCCCCCCGAGGCGGAGGATCCGCTCGGCCCGGCCCTGGTCCCGCCCCTGGTCCCGCCCCTCCCGGGCTATGCCGGTCCGGCGTGTCCCAGCCTGTCCCGGTCCATCCCAATCTATCCCGGTCCATCCCAGCCCGTCCCAGTCTCAGCTCATCCCGGTCCGATGTGTCCCGGTCCATCCCGTCCCGGTGCCGGTGTCCCGGCCCGGTGGTACCTTGGCTCTCCTCGGGGCCGGCCCCACGTGGGACCGCGCCCCGGCTTCGTCCGGTGCCGTGACGGGACACGCGGGGTCGGGGGCGGCGACGGCAACAGCGGCGACGGCAACGACAGCAGCGACCAGGAGCATGCGGCGCATCGCCCGGGCACCGCGGCAACGACAGCGGGAGGCGACAACGGGTCCCCGCGGCTCTGCGCCGCCGCCTTTTAACGGGCGGGACGGGCGGGGCGGAGCGGGGCAGCCCCGGGCGGGGGGGGAACCGGCCCCCTCGTTCCGGGAAGGCACAGACGGTCCCTGGGGAGCGGGGCCGGGATTCCCCGCACCGGGACCCTCTGAGCGGGATACCCCTACCGGACCCCCCAACTGGGACCCCGCACCGGGTCCCCACCACTGGGACCCTCCCCGGGACCCCCCTCATTGAGACCCCCGCACCGGGACCCCCCCACTGTAACCCCTCCACAGGGACCCCGCACCGGGACCCCCCCCACCTGGACCCTTTACCTGGACCCTCCCACCGGAACCTCCCACTGGGACTCCCCACAGGAACCCCCCCACTGAAACCCACCCACTGGAACCCCCCACTGGAACCCCCCCACTGGAACCCCCCACCGGGACCCCCGACCAGGTTCCCCCCACCAAGGGACCCCGCACTGGGACCCCCTCACTGGAACCCCCCATTGGGCCCCCCCCCCGGAACCCCCTCACCAGGATCCTCCCACCATGACCCCTCATTGGGGCGGCTGAGGGGGCACCCCCAGGGTGGGAGGGTCAAAGTCAGGGTGGGCGTCTGCTTGGGGTACCTGGAGTGAGCACGGGGCACCTTGGGGTGGCTCCACAGCACCCGCTGCCCCCAAACCCCCCCTGCTGCATCCCCTTCATCCCTCCTCATCCTCCCTGTCCCCCCCAGCCCTTCTGTCCCCCCCTCCATGTCTGCACTTCCCAGCAGGGCCACCCGCTGTGTCACCCCTCGAGTCCCCACCCCCAGGGCCGCATCCTGCTTCCTCCCTTCTGGGAACCGGGAGGGTCAGACCCGTCCGTCCATCTGTCCGTCCGTCCTGCCCCGGCCCCCCCGTCCCCCCATCTGGGGTGCCCTGCATGGCCCCGGTGCTGCCGGTGCTGTCCCCGCTGTCCCCGGGAGAACAAGGGGGTGACGCGGCCGCACACAAAAGCGGCCGATGGCACCGGGTGCCGCCACACAAAGGGCCTCTGTGCCACCGCCGCCGCGGGTGCTCAGCGGCACCCGTGGGACCTGCTGGTGACACGACTGGGAGAGGTGACACTGCCAGGGCCGTGGAGCCACTGAGAGCCACCGCGACCTGGCACCTGCTGCGGTGGCATCCGCTGAGTTCCAGCATCCGCTGCTGTCACCATCCGCCGGAGCCGGCGTCCCAGGGGTTGCGGCATCCGCTGGCTGCGGCATCCGGCACAGCTGCAGCCCTGGGATGGGACAACTGCTCCGGCCACCACCTGCCAGCTTGGGTACCCAGCATCTGAGCATCCGGCACCTCCAACATCCAGCACCTCCAGCATCCCCAGTTCCAGTATCCCAAATTCCAGTATCCCCAGTTTCAGCATCCCCAGCTCCAGCACACCCAGTTCCAGCATCCTCAGTTCCAGCACCCCCAGTTCCAGCATCCCCCAGTTCCAGCACCCCCAGTTCCAGCATCCCCGGCTCCAGCACACCCAGTTCCAGCACCCCCAGTTCCAGCATCCCCAGCTCCAGCATTCCCCAGTTCCAGCACCCCCAGTTCCAGCATCCCCAGCTCCAGCATTCCCCAGTTCCAGCATCCCCAGCTCCAGCATTCCCCAGTTCCAGCACCCCCAGCTCCAGCATTCCCCAGTTCCAGCATCCCCCAGTTCCAGCATCCTCAGTTCCAACACCCCCAGTTCCAGCATCCCCCAGTTCCAGCATCCCCAGTTCCAGCATCCCCGGCTCCAGCATCCCCAGCTCCAGCACACCCAGTTCCAGCATCCCCAGCTCCAGCATCCCTAGTTCCAATATCCCCAGCATCCCCAGTATCCCCAGTGCGTGGGGCACCCTTGGGTGCTGGCGGGGGCTCAGTGTGGGGGGACCCCCCTGGCTGCCCGGGGCCGGCTCCAGTCCCCGCAGGGTGTCCCCAGCTGGAGGGGTGGCCAGTGGCCAACATCTGGCCGGCATCACCCGCGCGGCCACCATGACTCACGCCGGGCCGGGAACAGCTGTGACGTGGGGGCTCTGCGGGCGCTGGCGTCACCGGGGTCGGTGACGCAGGGTGAGGCCACGGGGCTGGCGTGACCCTGTGGCTGTGGGGACATGGTGAGGGACAGGGGACACAGAGGGTCTTGGCACAGATGGATGTGTCCGCGGTGAAAGGGACAAATGATGCTGGAGCGAGGGGGTGCAGTTTGGCCAGGGGGGACACAAGACAAATTGTTCACCCCCCCTGGGCACCCACATGGCACCGCAGTGCCTGTCCCCATCCCTGGTATCCGCATGGGGACACTGCGAGTGTCACAGAGGGGACAGGAGCCACCTCGCGCCGCTGTAGTCCCCGAGTGGGGAGGCTTGGGGACACGTCCCCCCCCGCCACCACACCGGGACACTCTGCTCCTCGTTTGTCCAGTGTGTTCTGCTTGGCCTGTCCCCGTCACTCTGTCCCTTCCAACCCGTCACTCCTGTTCCTACCCGCTTTGTTCCCATGCCCACCCCTCTCCCCTCCATATCCAACCCCATCCCTCTGTCCCCACCCCTGTCCCCTCTGTCCCCACCCCTGTCCCCTCTGTCCCCACCCCCGCCCTTTCTGTCCCCACCTCTGTCTCCCTGGGACCGCCCCGTCTCGCTGCCCGGCACAAAGATGGCAGCGGCCCCAACAGCCGTTTCCCGGATGTTTCCCTTAGTAAAGATGGAGGAGGGTTGGAGGGGGGATGCTGCCCTCGGTTAACATGGCGGCACCACAGACCTTCACTTGCCCTCCCCAAACATGGCACCCCGGCCCCGCCCCTTGACGTAGCGTGTGGGCGGGGCGGCCCATGCGCGGTGCCAAGGGCAACATGGCGGCACTGCGGGTGCTCGGGCGGCTCCGGGCACCTTCGGGGCTGCGGGCGGCGGCGCCGCTGGGCCCGGCCCCGGCGCGGTGAGAACGGCGGGAACGGGGCGGCGGGGCCGGGCAGGGGCTGCGGGGCCCGGCAGGGGCTGCGGGGCCCGGTCCCGGTGGGGTCCGGTGCCGGTGGGGTCCGGTCCCCGTGGGGTCCGGTCCCGGTGGCGTCCGGTCCCGGTGGCGCCCCGTTCACGGCCCGGTCGGTCCCCAGGGCGGCGCGGCAGTGGCAGCCCGATGTGGAGTGGGCCCAGCAGTTCGCCGGCGCCGTCATGTACCCGAGCAAGGAGACGGAGAAGTGGGTCCCGCCGCCCTGGAACGGTGAGAGGCGACCGGGGGAGAAAACGGGACCCGGGGGGGTAATTAACGGGGCCTGGGGGGTAAACGGGGCCCTGGGGAGAATGGGGCCCGGGGGGTGGAATGAGGCCTGGGGGGTGGGGAACGGGGCCCAGGTGGGAACAGGGCCTGGGGGGCCTCGGGGAGGGCAGGAATAGTCCTGGGGAGACCCCTCATGGGGGACCCCAAGGTCCCTCAGGGTGCAGCCAGGTGCCCTGGGGGGCTCTGAGGGGCTATTTGGGGTCCCCATTAGTGCTCAGGGAGGCACTGGAGGCCCCGCGGGGGTCAGTGGGTGTGGGTGCCCTGGGGCCTGGGACTCAGGGTCTGGGGGTGTCGGGGCTCTGCGGATCCCCCCCTGCATCCCCAGGCAGCCCGAGGCGCTTGGCCCCGGCCCAGGGCGCTGGGGACGGCGCGTTCCCAAAGTCCGGCCAAGCCCCCAGTGCGGTTTGGCCGTCTGTCCGGCGTCCGTCCCGCTGCCGGGAAGGGTTTGAACACCCCCCCGTGTCCCCCCCGGCGCAGACAAGGACCCTCTGGCGCACAAGAAGGTGTCCAGCCTGACCATCAACTTTGGGCCGCAGCACCCGGCGGCGCACGGCGTCCTGCGGCTGGTGATGGAGCTGAGCGGGGAGACGGTGAAGAAATGTGACCCCCACGTGGGGCTCCTGCACCGCGGCACCGAGAAGCTCATCGAGTACAAGACGTATCTGCAGGTGAGGGGTCGCTGGGGTGGAAGGGGGTTACTAGGGTGGAATGGGGCTGGGGGTTATTGGGGTGGAATGGGGATACTGGGGTGGAATGGGGATACTGGGGTGTAATGGGGCTGGGGGTTACTGGGGTGGAATGGGGATACTGGGGTGGAATGGGGATACTGGGGTGGAATGGGGATACTGGGGTGTAATGGAGCTGGGGGTTACTGGGGTGGAATGGGGCTGGGGGTTACTGGGGTGGAATGGGGATACTGGGGTGGAATGGGGCTGGGGGTTACTGGGGTGGAATGGGGATACTGGGGTGTAATGGTGCTGGGGGTTACTGGGGTGGAATGGGGATACTGGGGTGGAATGGGGCTGGGGGTTACTGGGGTGGAATGGGGATACTGGGGTGGAATGGGGCTGGGGGTTACTGGGGTGGAATGGGGCTGGGGGTTACTGGGGTGGAATGGGGATACTGGGGTGGAATGGGGCTGGGGGTTACTGGGGTGGAATGGGGATACTGGGGTGGAATGGGGCTGGGGGTTATTGGGGTGTAATGGTGTTACTGAGGTGTAATTGGGCTGGGGGTCACTGGGATGTAGTGGGGTTACTGAGTTATAATGGGGCTTGGGGTTATTGGGGTGAATGGGGTTACTGGGGTGGAATGGGGATACCGGGGTGTAATGGGTCTGGGGGTTACCAGGTGTAATGGGACTGGGGGTTATGGGGTGTAATGGGGTCACTGGGAGTGGAATGGGTCTGGGTTACTGGGGTGTAATGGGGTTACTGGGGTGTAATGGAGGTGTAATGGGGTTCTTGGGGTGTAATGGGGCTGGGAATTACTGGGGTGTAATGGGGTTACTGGGGTGCAATGGGGCTGGGGGTTATTGGGGTGTAATGGGGTTCTTGCGCTCCAGTGGGGCTGACGGTTACTGGGGTGTAATGGGGTTACTGGGATATAATGGGGCTGGGGGTTACTGGAGTATAATGGATTTATTGGGTTATAATGGGATTGGGGGTTATTGGGGTGTAATGGGGCTGGGGGTTCTTGGGGTGTAACAGGGTTACTGGGGTGTAATGGGGCTGGGTGTTACTGGGATGTTATGGAGTATAATGGGGCTGGGGGTTATGGGGGGACCTGTCCGTCCCGGGGGGGATCTTGGTGTGTCCATCTGTCCGTCCGCTCCAGCAGCCGCCGCTCGGCGCCGTCTCTCCCGCAGGCGCTGCCGTATTTCGACCGCCTGGACTACGTGTCCATGATGTGCAACGAGCAGGCGTATTCGCTGGCCGTGGAGAAGCTGCTCAACATCCGCCCCCCCCTGCGCGCACAGTGGATCCGAGGTGAGACCCGATCCCAAGGGATCCCACGCCCCCCCCCCCCCGACACTTTTAGGGGGGCTCCAGCTCTTTTACACCCCCATATTTCCCAGGGTGGCATCTCCTGGCTCTCCACACCCCCAACCGCTGTTTCCCCTTCCCTGGGGACACATGGGGGGCCAAGGGGCTCCCCCTGCACCCCTGAGCCCCCCCCGCGCCCCCCAGTTCTCTTTGCAGAGATAACACGGCTGCTGAACCACATCATGGCGGTGACCACGCACGCGCTGGACATCGGCGCCATGACCCCCTTCTTCTGGATGTTTGAGGAGAGGGAGAAGGTACCAGACGGTATCACCGCAATGGGGGGGTCCCATGGGGCCTTGGGGGGGGTCCAAGGGGGGTTTGGGTGCAGCGTTGTCCCCTCTGTCCCCGCAGATGTTCGAGTTCTACGAGCGCGTTTCGGGCGCGCGGATGCACGCCGCCTACATCCGCCCCGGCGGGGTGCACCAGGTGAGCCCCCCCATGCCCATGGGGTGTCCCCGCGTCCCCCCTGTGGGTGATGACCCCGCCAAGGGTGTCCCCGCTGTCACCCTCACTGTCCCCTCCCGCAGGACCTGCCCCTGGGGCTGATGGACGATATCTATGAGTTCGTCAAGAATTTCTCCATGCGGATCGATGAAGTGGAGGAGGTGAGAGGGGGTGGGTGTCCCCCATGTCCCCCGTGTCCCCCAGCTCTGGGGACAGTACTTGACCCCCCCAGGACCTGCTGACCGACCCCCCCGCCCGCAGATGCTGACGAACAACCGCATCTGGAAGAACCGCACGGTCGACATCGGGGTGATCACGGCGGAGGAGGCGCTCAACTATGGCTTCAGGTGGGGCTGGGGACACCGGGGAGGGCTCCAGCACCCCCCCCAGATGCTTTGGGGCTCATTGGGGGGCATGGGACCCCCCCGGCGGGTGCTGACCCCCTTTTGCACAGCGGGGTGATGCTGCGGGGCTCGGGGATCCACTGGGACCTTCGCAAGACCCAGCCCTACGACGTCTACGACCAGGTGGAGTTCGACGTCCCCATCGGCACCCGTGGTGACTGCTATGACAGGTGTGTCACCCCCCCTGGCTCTGGGGTGGCCCGGTAGGGTCTGACACCCCCCTGGGGGGGCTGCGGGTGCTGACCGGGGGGTCCGCAGGTACCTGTGCCGCGTGGAGGAGATGCGGCAGTCGCTGCGCATCATCCTGCAGTGCCTCAACAAGATGCCCGAGGGGGAGATCAAGGTGGACGACGCCAAAATCTCCCCACCAAAGCGGGCAGAGATGAAGGTGACTGTGTTGTGTCCCCCTCCCCGGGGCTCCTGTCCCCTCCCCGGGGCTTCTGTCCCCTCCAGCCTCACCGCAGCAGCAGGATCCGCGGTTTGATGCGTCAGCTGCTCATGTGAATGGTTTTGCCGGGTTATCGGCTCCCGCATCGCGCCAAAGGGCGGGTGGGGGACGCCAGCGTGTCCTGCCCGCGGTGACAGCGCCGGTGACGCCGTCCCCTCCCCACAGACCTCCATGGAGTCGCTGATCCACCACTTCAAGCTCTACACTGAGGGCTACCAGGTGCCCCCCGGAGCCACCTACACGGCCATCGAGGCCCCCAAGGTGCCACTTGTCGCGGTGTGACGGTCACACGTGTCCCCTGTGACACTCTGGGGACATCACAGGGCTCCTGTCACCAGTGGGGTGGCCTGTCCTTGTCCCCAGGGCTCTGCCCTTGTCCCAAACTGTTCCTTGGGGGCCGGATATCCCTGTGTCACCAGCCCTGTCCCCATGTCCCCACAGGGTGAATTCGGTGTGTACCTGGTGTCCGACGGCAGCAGCCGCCCGTACCGCTGCAAGATCAAGGCGCCGGGATTCGCACACCTGGTAGGAGCGGCCGGGGGGGGTTTTGGGCTGGGGGGGCACAGCTGCCCCCCCCCATGGCAAGCTGGGGTCCCTGGGCCACCACCCCAGTGTCCCATGGGGCCACGTGTCCCCTCGTGTCTCTGCTGCTTCCTTTCTCTGCTGATAACTGACCACTTCCCCCCACACTCATGCTGGGGGGGCCGCGTCCCCTCCCCGGGGTTTGGGGGGGGCTGACAGGGGTCCCTGTGCTCCACAGGCTGGGCTGGATCGCATGGCCCGGGGCCACATGCTGGCGGACGTGGTGGCCATCATCGGTATGTCCCCTCCCTGGGGGGTTCCTGCCCCAGTTTGGGGGTTCCTGCCCCTGTTGGGGGGCCAGTCCTGCCCTGACACCCCTGTCCCCCCCCAGGCACACAGGACATCGTCTTTGGGGAGGTGGATCGGTGACATCCCCGGGTCTCCTGCTGCGTGTGCAACCCCCCAGTTGTTGAGTTCAATAAAGACTAAATGGTGTCGCGTGTGTCCAGCGCTTCTTTACCCCCCCCCAGCCGGAACCCGTGAGCCCAGTACCGCCAGTAAAGCCCAGTAAAGCCTGGCTCTTCCTCCCCACGCTGGGCTTGCGGTTGAGCTTCCCCTTCCCACGGCCACAACCCCGCCGGGGGAACTGGGAAGGACCCCCGGATTCTGCCTCCCCCCTGCAAACCGCAGCGGGGCGGGGGGGCCACAAGGGGGACGGGTGACGCTTGGGGACAGTTCGCCTGGCCCTTGAGCAATGTCCCCGCCGCCCTTTGCAGGAGGGGAAGCGAGGGGGGGGCGGCGCGAGTTCGGGAGGAAGGCGCTGGCGCTGCAGGCAGTGGCTGGGGCACCGGCACCCCAGACACCCCCTGGACACCCCGGGGCGATGGGCACCCACCTGCTGCTCACGGCCACGCTGCTGCTGCTGCGGCCCCCGGCGGCAGGTGGGGACAGGGACAGGGGTCCCGGGGGACAGGGAGTGGGTGGATGGGGACAGGGACGCTGTGGGGACAGGGACCCTGTAGGGACAGGGGTCCTGGGGGACACGGAGCAGCTGGGTTGGGACAGGGACCCTGTAGGGACAGGGAGTGGCTGAATGGGGACAGGGAAAGGGGCCCCTTGGGGACACAGAGCAACAGGTGGGGACAGGGACCCCTTGAAGACAGGGACAGGGAACCTGGGTGATGGGGACAAGGACCCTGTGGGGACAGGGAGTGGCTGGATGGGGACAGGGATGAGGGTCCCAGGGGGACAGGGAGTGGCTGGTGGGGACAAGGATGGGAGTCCCAGGGAACACAGAGCAGCAGGTGGGGACAGGGACCCTTTGAGGACAGGAGACCCAGGGGATGGGGACAAGGACCCTGTGGGGACAGGGAGTGGCTGGACGGGGACAGGGATCCCAGGGGCATGGGGAGCAGCAGATGGGGACAGGGGTGTGGGTCCCAGGGGGACAGGGAGCAGCTGTTGGGGACAGGGGGGACTGGGACAGGGACCCTATGGGAACAGGGAGCGGCTGGTGGGGACAGGGATGGGGGTCCCGGGGGACAGGGAGCGGCTGGTGGGGACAGGGATGGGGGTCCCGGGGGACAGGGAGCGGCTGGTGGGGACAGGGATGGGGGTCCCAGGGGGACAGGGAGCAGCTGGTGGGTGCGTGGCCCTTGTGCCGGTTCTTTTGCTATTGTCATCGTCCCCTGGGGACAAGCCAGGACCCATCACCTCCCCGGGGTGCTGGTGTCACAGGGGGGGACACCCCAGGGATGTGTGACTGTCCGAGGGGACGTGGGTGCTGCTGCCACCCCTGGGACCCTCCGGGACCCCCTGCCCTCCTATGGGAGGGGGACACGGGAGCTCAGGGTGTCCGGGACATTTGCGGGGTCCACCCTGGGGTGACACTGCCCTGGGACCCCCCGTGTCCCCCCCAGCGGCGCTGATGGAGCCCGAGCTCTGCTACGTGCTGGATGCCATCCTGTTCCTCTACGGCCTCGTCCTCACCATCCTCTACTGTCGCCTCCGGGTGAGCGCAGGATTGGACCCCCCTAACCCCCCCTGGACCCGCCTGAACCCCCTTTTGTTGGGGCGACCCCGGGGGGGGGGCGCAGCGGGTGCTCCCCCACTCCCCATGGACCTTTTTCCTCTTCTTATTTGTTTTTATGGCGACCCCCTCGCCCCCCCCCAGTTCCTGGTTCACCGCAAATCGCAGCAATCAGCCGGCAAGGAGGTAATGGGGCGTGGGGGGGGATCGAGGGTGGGGGGGTCAGGCTGGGGCACCCCGGGAGGGATGGACCCCCCAGCGAAGGGAATTGAGGGTGCTGGGGGGGGGGAAGAAATCCCGGCTTCCCTGGGGATTGGGGGGTGTAGGGGGCTGGGGGGGGATTCGTGTATCCGTGTCCCCCCCCTCCTAAAGCTCTTTCTCTTTCTCTTTCCGAGAGCAGACAGAAGAAGCCATTTACGCCGTAAGTCAGCGGGAGGTGACGCGTTCCCGGGGGGGGGGGGGTGTCCTGTTCTGGGGGGGGCACCGTGACACATCGCACGCGTCGGGCGGGAGCCCCCGCCTTGGGGTGACAGCTGGAGGGACACAGGGACCCCGTAACCCCCCCTCTGCTGCAGGGGCTCAGCGGGGAGAGCCAGGAGATGTACGAGACCCTCCAGCACCAACAATCCTGACCCCCCCGCGATGTCACCCCTCGTCGTCCCCTCCGGACCCCCCCACCCGGGACTGCGATGGAGAACCGGAGCTTTTTCCCCTGGAAATCGCTGGTTTTGCCCCAAACCGTGCCCAGGCTGGGGCTGCCGCGGTGCCGGGACCCCCGGAGCCTGGGGGGGGGTGGGGGGGGTGAAGCTGCCCGGGGGTGCCCCCCCCGTCCTGCTGTACCCCCCTTTTTTCTGCCGTACCCCCCAATAAAGCGGCGCTGAGGGGCAGGAGCGTTTGTGTCACCGCGGGGTGGGAGGTGGCGGCGGTGACACCGGGCTGGGGAGGGGGGGCAGGATGGCGCCTGGGGGGCTGCGCTGGTGACACCTGATCCTGACTGGGACCCCAAAATCTGGGAGCTCCATAGCTGGGAACACAAGGGCTGGGACCCCCAGGAACTGGGACCCGGAGGGGCTGAGACCTCCAAATCTGGGACCCCCGGACCCGGGACCCCACCCGCTCGCTGTGGCGCCGCCTGGCGGATCTGCGCCGCGAGGGGCGTGGCCCCAGGGGGCGTGGCATCACAGGGGCGTGGTATCAGTGGGCGTGGCTCCTAGCGGGCGTGGCTCCCGCGGAGGGCGTGGTCTTCCTTGAGGGCATGGCTTCCGTGGAGGGCGTGGCCGCCAAGTGGGCGGGGCTCAGCGGTCCCGCCCCCTGGCGGCGGAGGCGGAGCGGCGCCAAGATGGCGGCGGAGCCGGACCCGGGGTCGGACCCGGAGCTGGAGGAGCTGCTGGACAGTGAGCGGGGCCGGCGGGCGGGGGGACCCGGGGGCACCGGGGTTATGGGGTGCAGTAGGGCTGGGGCTACTGGGGTGTAATGGGGTGACTGGGAGTGGAGTGGGTCTGGGGTATATTGGGCTGTAATGGGGTTACTGGGGTGTAATGGGGGTCACTGGGTTATAATGAGGCTGGGGGTTACTGGGGTGCGATGGGACTGGGGGTTATTGGGGTGTAATAGGGTTATTGGGGTGTAATGGGGTTATTGGGGTGTAATGGGACTGGGGGTTGCTGAGGTGTAATGGGGTCACTGGGAGTGGAGTGGGTCTGGGGTATATTGGGGTGTAATGGGGTTACTGGGGTGTAGTGGGGTTACTGGGGTGTAGTGGGGTTTCTGGGGTATAATGGGGCTGGGGGTGACGGGGGTTAATGTGTTGCAGTTATTGGGGCACAGCCAGGTGGGGGGACCCAGCTGGGGCTCTCAGGTGTGCAGGACATCACTTTGGAGACATGGGGGGTCCAGGGGGTCCCCCTCATCCCAACTCCTCCCCCAGGTGCCCTGGACGACTTCGAGAAGGCCCGACCCGCGCCCCCCCCGCCGCCCCCGCCCGGGGCGCAGCCCCCGCCCAGCGCCACCGCCCAGGTGTGACAGCCCGGGGGGTGAGGGGGGGACACGCACCCGCGTCCCCGCCGGGTGACCGTGCCCCCGCCCAGGCCGCGCTGTTCGCCTCGCAGGAGCGGTTCTTCCACGAGCTCTTCGAGGGCGAATTGGCCTCCCAGGCGGCCGCCGAGTTCGAGGCCGCCATGCAGGAGCTGGCGCGGGAGGAGCCGCAGCTGGTGGAGCAGTTCCAGAGGCTCTCGGAGGCGGCGGGAAGAGTGGGTGAGGGCACCTCCGGGACACACGGGACCCCCAGGACCCCCTGCTGCCCCACGGGACCCCACATTGCCCCCTGGGAACCCCTGAAGCCCCCTGGGACCCCCACGGCACTGGCACACACCAAGAGGGCAGTGGGCAGAGTGGCTGAGTAGTGTAGCCTCCCAGGGACCCCCACAACCCAATGGCACCCCCCATTGCCCCCCAGGACCCCACGCTGCCCCCAGGACCCCCGGGACCCCCTGGAACCCCACACTGTCCCCTGGGATCCCCTGCAGCCCCATGGCACTGGCACACACCAAGGGGGCACTGGGCAGAGTGGCTGAACGCTGTGGCCTCCCAGGAACCCCCACAGCCCCATGGCACCCCCCATTGCCCCCCAGGACCCCACGCTGCCCCCCAGGAGCCCCTGCTGCCCCCCAGGACCCCACATTGCCCCCGGGACCCTCCACTGCTCCATGGCGCTGGCACACACTGAGGGGGCAGTGGGCAGATTGGCTGAGCACTGTGGCCTCCCAGGAACCCCCACAGCCCCACAGCACCCCCCATTTCCCCCCAGGACCCGATGCTGCCCCCCAGGACCCCTGGGACCCCAGGACCCCCCACTGCCCCCTGGGACCCCCCAGTGCCCCACGACGCTCCCCATTGCCCCTCAAGACCCCATGCTGACCCCCAGGACCCCTGGGACCCCAGGACCCTCCACTGCCCCCTGGGACCCCCCAGTGCCCCACGGCACTCCCCATTGCCCCTCAAGACCCCGTGCTGACCCCCAGGACCCCTGGGACCCCAGGACCCCCACTGCCCCTTGGGACCCCCCACTGCCCCATGACACTCCCCATTGCCCCTCAGGACCCCATGCTGGCCCCCAGGACCCCTGGGACCCCCCACAGCCCCCCAGGATCCCCCACTATCCCCTGGGACCCCCCACTGCCCCATGGCACTGGCACACACTGAGGGGGCAGCAGACCCCCCAGGACTCCCTGCTGCCCCACAGGACCCCCCGAGGCACTCCCTGCGGCCCCCCGGTACCCCCCACTGCCCCAAGGGACCCCGGTTTGGTTCAACACCAGTTGGCACCTCTGCGTTGTCACAGCACTGGGTGTCCCCCCACATACTGGGCGCTCCCCAATCCTCCATGGAGAGGGGGAAGGTTTGGGGGTCCTGTGGGATGCCCATTTAGGGGTGCAGTCCCAACAACAAGACTCAGAGCGGTGTCCCCGTCCCCAATGGCGTCTCCCGGTCCCCGCAGGGAGCGACGCGGCGTCACAGCAGGAATTCACCTCCTGCCTGAGGGACACGCTGAGTGGCCTGGCCAAGAACGCCACTGATCTGCAGGTAACGGGGCACCGGCCGGGACCCCGCGGCGTCACCACGGCCCCGCTCGCCGTGTCCTTTCACCCCATTCTGGTGATCAAGATGGAAAGGGGCAGTGTCAGGAGGATGGAGCCAGGCTCTGCTGGGTGACACCAGTGACAGGACAAGGGGCAATGGGTGCAAACTGGAACACAGGAGGTTCCGCTGGAAGATGCGAAGCAACTTGTTGGGGGTGAGGGTGGCAGAGCCTGGCCCAGGCTGCCCAGGGAGGTTGTGGAGTCTCCTTCTCTGCAGACATTCAAACCCCCTGGACCCCTTCCTGTGGAACCTCAGCTGGGTGTTCCTGCTCCGGGGGGATTGCACTGGATGGGCTTTGGGGTCCCTTCCACCCCTGACGTTGTGGCTCTGTGTCCCCGCAGGGCCCGGCCGAGGAGGAGCTGGTGACGGCGCTGGCGGGGCTGGGGCTGGAGGACGGGGACGGCGAGGCCGGTGTCCTGCCCGCCGTGCGTGGTGTCATGCAGAGCCTGCTCTCCAAGGACCTGCTCTACCCCTCGCTCAAGGAGATCACTGACAAGGTTTGGGGCTGGGGTCTGTCTGTCCCTCCCCTTCCTCCACAGGGACCTTGCGGTCTGTCTGTCCATCCCGTCCATCCATGGAGACCCCAGGATCTGTCTGTTCGTCTCCTTTCTCCGTGGGGACCCCAGGGTCTGTCTGTCCCTCCCCTCCATCCACAGGGATTCCGGGGGCTGTCTGTCCATCCCCTCTGTCCACAGGGACCCCGGGGGCTGTCTGTCCATCCCCTCCCTCTTTGGGGATCCCAGGGTCTTTTTGTCAATCCCCTCCGTCCACAGAGACTGCGGGGTCTGTCTGTCTGTCCCCTCCCTCCGCAGAGACCCCGGGGTCTGTCCGTCCCCTCCATCCACAGGGACCCTGGGGTCTGTCTGTCCATCCCTTCCCTCCGTGGGGACCCCAGGGTCTGTTTGTCCATCCACTCCCTCCGCTGAGACCCCCGGGGTCTGTCTGTCCATCCCCTCCCTCTGTGGGGACCCTGGGGTCTGTCTGTCCGTCCCCTCTGTCCACAGGGACCGTGGGGTCTGTCTGTCCGTCCCTTTCCTCCCTGGAAACCCCAGGCTCTGTCTGTCTGTTCCCTCCATCCACAGGGACCCCAGGGCCTTTCTGTCCATCCCCTCCCTCTGTGGGGACCCCAGGGTCTTTCTGTCGATCCCCTCCCTCCACAGAGACCCCAGGGTCTGTCTGTCCATCCTCTCCCTCTGCAGAGACCCCAGGGTCTGTCTGTCCATCCCCTCCCTCCGCAGAGACCCCAGGGTCTGTCTGTCCATCCCCTCCCTCCGCAGAGACCCCAGGGTCTGTCTGTCCATCCCCTCCCTCCGCAGAGACCCCAGGGTCTGTCTGTCCATCCCCTCCCTCCGCATGGACCCTGGGGTCTGTCTGTCCGTCCCCTCCATCCACAGGGATTCTGGGGTCTGTTTGTCCCTCCCCTCCCTCCATGGGGACCCCAGGGTCTGTCTGTCCATTTTCTCCCTCCATATGAACCCTGCGATCTGTCTGTCCATCCCCTCCCTCCGCACGGACCCCAGGGTCTATGTGGGGCTCGGGACGGGCTGGGGGGCCGGGGCGGGGTCCCCGTGTGACGCCGCTGTCCCCGCAGTACCCCGAGTGGCTCCAGCAGCACGGCGCGGCGCTGCCGGCCGAGCAGGTGGCGCGGTACCGGGAGCAGCACAGCGTCATGGGCCGCATCTGCCGGCAGCTGGAGAGCGAGCGGCCCGGGGAGGGCGAGGCGGAGCGGCGGGCGCGCTTCGAGACCCTCCTGGACCTCATGCAGCAGGTCAGCGCCATGGGGGGGGACATGGGGACACCCCTGGCACACCCTGAGCTGCCCCCATTCCCTTGAGCTCCACAAGCCACCCCGAGCTGCCCTGACCCTCCCCAAGCTGCCCTGACCCCCTCAAGCCGCCCAGAGCTACCCTGACCCTCCCCGAGCTGCCCTGATCCCCCCAAGCCGCCCAGAGCTACCCTGACCCCCCCTGAGCTGCCCTGACCCCCCCAAGCTGCCCAGAGCTACCCTGACCCCCTCCGAGCTGCCCTGACCCCCCCAAGCTGCCCAGAGCTACCCTGACCCCCTCCGAGCTGCCCTGACCCCCCCAAGCTGCCCAGAGCTACCCTGACCCCTCCCAAGCTGCCCTGACCCCCCCCTGATCCTCCTGAGCTGTCCTGACCCCCCAAGCCACCCTGAGCCATCCTGACCCCCCCTGATCCTCCCGAGCTGTCCGGACCCCCCCAAGCCACCCAGAGCTGCCCTGATCCCCTACTTGAGCTGGCCTGACCCCCCCGAGTCACCCTGTCCCCCCCAAGCTGCCCTGGCTTCCCTTGATGACCCCCCCAAGCCACCCTGACACCCCTGACCTGCCTTGAGCCACCTGACCCCCCCAGAGCTGCCCTGACCCCCCCGAGTCACCCTGTCCCCCCCAGCTGCCCTGACTTCCCTTGATGACCCCCCAAGCCACCCTGACCACCCTGACCTCCCTGACCCCCCCTGAGCTGCCCTGAGCCCCCCGATCCCCTCAAGCCACCCTGACCCCCCCCACCCCCCTTTAGCTGCCCTGACCCCCCAGAGCCACCCTGACCCCCCCGAGTTGCCCTGAACCTCCCGACCCCTCAGAGCCACCCTGACCCCCCAAAGCTGCCCCGAGCCCCCCAACCCCCCAGAGCCACCCTGACCCCCCAAAGCTGCCCCGAGCCCCCCAACCCCCCAGAGCCACTCTGACCACCCCCCCAAGCCACCCTGAGCCCCCCAATACCCTCAAGCCACCCTGACCCTCCCCGACCCTCCTTGAGCTGCCCTGACCCCCTCTGGCCCCTCCAAGCCCCCCTGACCCCCCCTGTGTGTCCCCACAGCTGCAGGAGCTGGGCCACCCACCCAAGGAGCTGGCGGGGGACGCGGTGAGTGGCCCCAGGGGGTGGGGGGACCTGCCTGGACCCCCCCCGGACGCCTGGGTCCCCCAACTCACCTGCCCCCCCCACCCCATCCCCGCAGCCCCCCGGCCTCAACATGGAGCTGCCAGGCGCCGAGCAGTGTCGCCTCATGTAGAGCCTCGTTACGCACTAATTAACACCCTGACGAGGGTGAAGATGAGGATGAAGATGAGGATGAGCAGCCCTGGCTCTGCTGTCTCATGGGGGTGGGGGCATGGGGACCCCCACTCCGGGGACGCGCGGGTGTCCCCAAATGTCCCCAATAAACGCGTTGGCACCCATGCTGGCTCCCGCCTGGGGAAACTGAGGCGGGGTGGCCAAGGAAGGGACACCCCGAGTGACACAGCACGGTGACCCTGCCATAACATGAGGGGGTCGTGGGGTGACCCCACACTAACACGAGGGGCACAGGGAGACCCTACAATAACAAGGGGGGACACGGGGTGACTGCACAGTGTCACAGGGTGACCCTACAATAACATGGGGGGACACGAGGTGACCCCACAATGAGACGGGGTGACCCTGCATTAAAGAGGGCACAGGGTGACCCTACAATAACATGGGGGGCACAGGATGACCCTACAATAACAATGGGGGGACATGGGGTGACCCCAGAGCAACATGGGGTGGCCCTTCATTAAAGAGGGCACAGGGCAACCCTACAATAACATGGGGGGACATGGGGTGACCCACCAACGAGATGGGGTGACCCTACAATAACAAGGGGGGACATGGGGTGACCCCACAGTGACATGGGGTGACCCTACGTTAAAGAGGGCACAGGGCAACCCTACTATAACAAGGGGGGACATGGGGTGACCCCACGTTAAAGAGGGCACAGGGTGACCCTACAATAACAATGTGGGATACAGGGTGACCCTACATTAAGAAGGGTGCATGGCAACCCTACAATAACACGGGGGGACATGGAGTGACCCTACATTAAAGAGGGTGCAGGGCGACCCTACAATAACACAGGGGGCACAGGGCAACCCTACAATAACAAGGGGGAACACGGGGTGACCCCACAATGAGACAGGGTGGCCCTACATTAAGGAGGGTGCAAGGTGACCCTACAATAACACGGGGGGACATGGGGTGACCCCACAGTGTCACGGGGTGACCCTACAATAACATGGAGGGCACAGGGTGACCCCAGAGTGACATGGGGTGACCCTATGTTAAAAAGAGCACCGGGCGACCCTACAATAACAAGGGGGGACGGGGTGACCCCACAGTGACATGGAGTGACCCTACATCAAAGAGGGTTCAAGGCGACCCTACAATAACACTGGGGGGACATGGGGTGACCCTACAATAACACGGGGGGGACACGGGGTGACCCTACAATAACACAGGGGGCACAGGGCAACCCTACAATAACACGGGGGGACATGGGGTGACTCCAAAATGAGACAGGGTGACCCTACATTAAGGAGGGTGCAAGGCGACCCTACAATAACACTGGGGGGACATGGGGTGACCCTACAATAACATGGAGGGCACAGGGTGACCCCAGAGCGACATGGGGTGGCCCTACAATAACATGGGGTGCACAGGGCGACCCTACAATAACACGGAGCCGCGGAGGTGGGGGGGGGGGGGGCGTTCCCATGGCGACGGCGGGGGCCCGGCGCTGTCGCGCGGCCCGTCGCGCCGCGGCCCCGTTTGCCGTAAAGCGGCGCCGTAAAGCGTCCCGCGGAGGCGGCGCACTAAGATGGCGGCGGCTGCGCCCGGGGCCGGCGGCGGAGGAGAAGCGACCGGGGCCCGCGGGGCCCGCGCTTGAGCGACGGCCGGGAGCTGCCGGGCAGCCGGGTCGGTGCGGGGCCTTCCCCTCCCTCCCCCTCCCCGCCCCGACCGGCCGATCCCACCGCGGCCCCGGGGCCTCCCTGCCCCCCCCACCCCGGGGGCCGCGGCCTCAGCCTGGGGGGGTCCCGCGGCCCCCGCGGTGAACGGCGCTTTCGGGGGGACCCGAGGGGGTCAGGGGGGACTGGGGGGGGTCTATGCTTTTCCCCGGGGATCGCTGCGTTTTAGGGGGACCCTGTGTTATGGGAAGGGGGCTGGGGGGGTTCCCGGTGCCCCCCGGGGGGTTTCCGGTGCCCCCCGGGGCCGCTCAGCCCGCGGGAGGGAACCTGAGGGTCCCTCTGCCCCATCCCGGTCCCTGTCACCCCCGGGGTGTTGCCACCTCCGCGGTGTCACCGTGTGGCTGGGGGGACACCGGGGGTTCCCCCACCCCCCTGTGGTGCTGAGGGTCCCTCCAGCCCCCCTTGCTCCAAACCCCATCATCGGGTCTGTGTACCCCCCTCCCTCCCAGGACAGTCCCGTTGTCCCCAGGGTGTCCCCAAGGGGGGGTTCCCATGATATAACCTGTTGTTCCCGTCAGCTGCCAGCAACCCCCCAGCCCCGGCGCCCCCGGCACCGCCGCGCAGGTGAGTGGGACCCCCCCGGCCGCGCGTCCGTCTGTCCATCTTGTGTCTGCCCCCGGTTGTTTTGACTTTGCCAGATTCTTTGTGCTGGTGCTGCGATTTTGGGGCTGCTCTGGTGGGATTTCTGCCAACCCGAGGACCCTTGTGTCCCCCCCATGCTCATTAGCTGTGGTTAATTAGGCCCTACCTGCGCTGGGGGGTGGGTGCTGTGTCCCCCCAAAGAGACTCTGGGGTGCCTTGAAATGTTTGGGCTGGACCCCTTGTAATTGTAGATGGGAAGAGGTTGCTTAATTAGCATCATTATGGGCCCCACTGGGCTCCGGGGCAGGTTTGGGGTGAACCCCAAGTGCAGGGCTGGGGGGTCCCCCCAGCTTCTCCCTGCTAAGGGGTGGAAACGGCTCGTTGTGGGAGTTTGAGCTGGTTGGGGGGGGACGGCGGCTGGAGCGCGGCCGCCCCGGCCATGGCCGCTGAGGGAACTTTCCTTAAATAGAAGCGGCTGAGCCGAGCGCGACGCGACACGAGCCGGGAGGGACCCGGCGTAAACACGGGCACGAGGCTGCGCCACAGCGTGTGCCGGTGCCGGCAGACCACACCGTGGCGTTTACCGGCGTGGGGACTCCCGGTGATGGGAACCCCCCAGCCACGCTCACCGCGGCCCCGTTTCTGCTCCGTGTGGCGGTGCTGGGGTGTTTGTGTTGCTGTGTAAATATTCTGGTGATGGGTCTCTCCGTGTCCCACCAACTCGCGGCAACCGGGGATGGGGAGGGTGCGTCTCCTGGGTGCAACTTGCCGACCGGTATAGGGGAAGGTGGCTGGGGAGCCCGGTGTCCCCGTGGTGTCCCCGTTCTGTCCCTGCTATCTGCTCCGCCATGGCACCGTGGGGTTTCTTTCCTCAATCCCGGTTCCCCGAGAGCTACCGGTGCCCGGTGTCGGTGGGTGCGACCGTCACGGTGGTTATGCGGTGACAATTCCTCTTCTGTGTGTCCCTCACCTGTGGGAGAAGGTGTTGGTGACAGAGCTGATGTGACAGAGGAAACAGCCCCCAAAGAGCGGAGTCTGGACCCAGTTCCAGCCCCGTTTGCTCCGGTATCACCTGTTTCTGGTGCTGGGCCGGCATTGCCAGGCCCAGCCAAGGCACAGACCTCGGCTCCTTGGGGCTCTGCTGCTGTTAATTCCGGCTCTAACGAGGATTAGTCCCCAGCGCGGTTGCTGTAACCGGAGTTAATGATGTTCTGGCTCCGTGTGAACGGGGAATCGCAGCCGCCCCCGGCCCTGGGTGAAACAGTCTGAAAACAGAGAAAGAAAGAACGAGCAAAGCAGGATTCAAATGGTTTTGTTCCTTTTGTGTTCCTGAACTCGTGGCTCCGCATCCCCTCCTGTGTCACCCACCGCGGCAGCTCCGCTGCCCTCACCAAAAGCCACCCATGGGTGACAGCACCACGATACTGGGGTGTCCGTGGCCCCCGCTCTCCTGCCTCACCGTGTTTTCCATCCTCTCCCGCGCAGGGTTTGCTTCGGAACACGCAATGTCAGACAAGAGCAGCGGCATGGACGGCAAGACGGACATCGTGAACGGTAAGGCCGGCTGCCGGGGGGCGCCCGCGCCGGGCCGTCCCGCCACGGGGGCTCACGGCGTCGCCTGCACCGCGCAGGCAGCTTGTCCAGCAGCCCCGAGGAGATGTCGGCCGAGGAGGGCCGCGAAACGTCCTCCGGCATCGAGGTGGAGGCCTCGGACCTCAGCCTGAGCCTGACGGGCGATGAGGCGGCGCCCACCCGCGCCGAGAGCCGCGGCACCGACACCGAGAGCTCGGGCGAGGAGAAGGACTCGGACAGCATGGATGACACGGGGCACTACTCCATCACCGAGGAAAGCCGCGCCCGGGACCGCTCGGACGACGAGGAGGAGGAGGAAGAAGAGGAAGAGCAGCGGTCGCGCCGCCGCGCCCAGCGCAAGCGCGCCGGCGGCCGCGAGCACGACTCCTCGGACGACGAGCGGGCGCTGGAGGACTGGGTGTCCTCGGAGACCTCGGCACTGCCGCGGCCGCGCTGGCGGGCGCTACCGGCGCTGCGGGAGCGGGAGCTGGGCCGCGGCGCCCGCTTCGTGCGTGAGGCGTGCGGGGCGCGGGTGTTCGTGCAGCGGTTCCGCCTGCAGCACGGGCTGGAGGGCCACACGGGCTGCGTCAACACGCTGCATTTCAACCAGCGCGGCACTTGGCTGGCCAGCGGCAGCGACGACCTCAAGGTTGTGGTTTGGGACTGGCTGCGGCGGCGGCCGGTGCTGGACTTTGAGAGCGGCCACAAGAGCAACGTCTTCCAGGTGAGGAGGGGATTGGGGGGCAATCTGGGGTCCCCCTTGTGTGAGAAGCTCCTGATTGCGGCCGGATGATGCGGTAGAAACATCTGGGGGCTGTGGGAGGGTCTGACCGCTTCGTGGTGGGAATTCATCACTGAAACTCACCGATTTGCCCCAAAACCTGGCGCTGAATGTATCCCCCCCCGCCTCTTCCTTGCTGTCTCCCCCAGGCCAAGTTCCTGCCCAACAGCGGGGACTCCACGCTCGCCATGTGCGCCCGTGACGGGCAGGTCCGTGTGGCCGAGCTCTCGGCCACCCAGTGCTGCAGGAACACCAAGCGCGTGGCGCAGCACAAGGGAGCTTCGCACAAGGTGACACCCCGGCGGCACGCGGAGAGGGGGCGGTTGGGGACCCCAAGACACCCAAGACCCCCCTGAAATACCTGGAGACCTCTGAGACACTCAGGGACCCCCCAAGAGACCCATTGACCCTTGAGACATCTGGTGAACCCCCTGAGAGACCCATTGACCTGTGAAACACTCGGAGATGCTCCAGAACATTTGGGGACCCCCTGAGACACCTGGGGATCCCCAAGACACCCATTGACCCTCAAGATATCTGGGGAACCCCCTGAGACTCCCAGGGACACCCAAGACACCCATTGACCCTTGAGATATCTGGGGAGCCCCTTGAGACACCCACTGACCTGTGAAACACCTGGAAATGCTCCAGAAAATTTGGGGACCCCTTGAGACACCTGAGGACCCCCAAGACACCCATGATGCTCAAGATATCTGGGGAACCCCCTGAGACACCTAGGGGCCCCCAAGACACCCACTGACCCTTGAGACAGCTGGGGACCGCCCTGAGACTCCCAGGGACCCCCAAGACACCCATTGACCCTTGAGACATCTAGGGAACCCCCTGAAACACCCAGGGACCCCCTGAGACAGACAGGGACCCCCCAGGCCACCCATTGATCCTTGAGACATCTGGGGAACCCCCTGAGATACTTGGGGACCCCCAAGATACCCATTGACCTGTGAAACACCTGAGGATGCTCCAGAACACTTGGGGACCCCCTGAGATACCCAGGGACCCCCAAGATAGCCGTTGACCTTTGAAACACCCCAGGATGCTCCAGAACACCCAGGGACCCCCAAGACACCCACTGACCTTTGAAACACCCGGGGATACTCCAGAACACTTGGGGACCCCCTGTGAGACACCCAGGGACCCTCCAGACACCCACTGACCTGTGAAACACCCGGGGATGCTCCAGAACACTTGGGGAACCCCAAGACACCGGACAACCCTCTGAGACAGTGGAGACCCCCTGAGACACCCAAGGGACCCCCAAACACCTGGAGACCCCCAAAGACCCCCTGCAACCCTCCTGTCCCACGCTGGCGAGAGTGGTGATGGCAGAACCGCTGCCACATGGTCCCACATCTGGAGAGGGGACGGATCCAAAGCTCCTCTCTTGTCCCCATCACCTCGGAGGGGACAAGCAGGGTGCGGGCGCCGGGTTTGGTGACACCATTTCGGCGGAGGGACGGGGTCTGGTGGCGCTGTTGGTGCAAAGGGAACCGACGCCCGAGTGTTTATCTTGCAGCTGGCCCTAGAACCGGACTCTCCATGCACTTTCCTATCGGCAGGTGAAGATGCTGTGGTCTTCACCATCGACCTGCGGCAGGACCGGCCCGCCTCGTGAGTACGGACGCGCCGGGGGGTTCGTCGTGGCGATACGCGCCCGTTTCGCGGGCGAAAAGTGGGATAACGAGCGATTTTTGCCTTTCTGTCGCTGGTCAGAGCTTTTCAACCGCGCTAATTAGCGTTAGGACCCTCATCCTGCCCTTATTGGGACTCCAGAGAGATAATAGAAATAATACCGATAGAAATAATAACGCGGTGGCTGCACGGAGGGTCCCGGTTCATCGCGGCGTGGAAACTTCCCCGCGCTGGCACGAGCGCTGTCGCTGTTAATTGAAAAACAATAATTAACGAGCAGCCGGGTGGTGCGTGCTGGATCTGCCGAGCTTCCAAACCAACCCGCGGCTGTCGGAGTTTGGTGTCTCGGTACTTTTCCAACCCGGCGATGTGTTCTTTTGGAGATGATCCCGCTTAGCGTGGCGCGTTGGGTTTATTTGTGTGCGCGAGGGCTTTTGTGTGCGGCTCCGGACCCGTTTGTTTCGTAACCAGCACAAAAAGCGCCCGGGTGGCTCAAAACCGCCGCGGTTAATCCTGCCCCCGCGTCCCCCCCCGGCCTGCGGAGCCGGGTCTGTGAGGCTGGCAGGTCTGTCTGTCCGTCCCCTCCCTCTGCATGGACCCCGGCGTCTGTCTGTCCGTCCCCTCCCTCTGCATGGACCCCGGCGTCTGTCTGTCCGTCCCCTCCCTCTGCATGGACCCCGGCGTCTGTCTGTCCGTCCCCTCCCTCTGCATGGACCCCAGCATCTGTCTGTCCGTCCCCTCCCTCCACGAGGACCCTGGGGTCTGTCTGTCCGTCCCCTCACTCTGCAAGGACCCCATGGTCGGTCTGTCCATACCCTTCCTCCACAGAGACCCCAGGGTCTGTCTGTCCATCTCCTCCCTCTGTGGGGACCCCAGGGTCTGTCTGTCCATCTCCTCCCTCTGCAGGGACCCCATGGTCGGTCTGTCCATCCCCTCCCACTGCAAGGACCCCGGGGTCTGTCTGTCTGTCCCCTCCCTCCGCAAAGACCCTGGGGTCTGTCTGTCCGTCCCCTCCCTCCACGAGGACCCCGGAGTCTGTCTGTCCGTCCCCTCCCTCTGCATGGACCCCGGCGTCTGTCTGTCCGTCCCCTCCCTCTGCATGGACCCCAGCATCTGTCTGTCCGTCCCCTCCCTCCACGAGGACCCTGGGGTCTGTCTGTCCATCCCCTCACTCTGCAAGGACCCCATGGTCGGTCTATCCATACTCTGCCTCCACAGAGACCCCAGGGTCTGTCTGTCCATCTCCTCCCTCTGCAGGGACCCCATGGTCAGTCTGTCCATCCCCTCCCATTGCAAGGACCCTGGGGTCTGTCTGTCCATCCCCTCCCTCCGCAAAGACCCCAGGGTCTGTCTGTCCGTCCCCTCCCTCCGTGGGGACCCCAGGGTCTGTCTGTCCGTTCCCTCCCTCCGCAAAGACCCCAGGGTCTGTCTGTCCATCCCCTCCCTCCGTGAGGACCGCGGGGTCTGTCTGTCCGTCCCCTCCCTCCGCGAGGAGCCCGGGGTCTGTCTGTCCATCCCCTCCCTCCGTGAGGACCCCAGGGTCTGTCTGTCCATCCCCTCCCTCCGTGAGGACCGCGGGGTCTGTCTGTCCATCCCCTCCCTCCGCGGGGACCCCGGGGTCTGTCTGTCCATCCCCTCCCTCCGTGAGGACCCCAGGGTCTGTCTGTCCGTCCCCTCCCTCCGTGGGGACCCTGGGGTCTGTCTGTCCGTCCCCTCCCTCCACAAAGTCCCCAGGGTCTGTCTGTCTGTCCCCTCCCTCCGCGGGGACCCCGGGGTCTGTCTGTCCGTCCCCTCCCTCCACAAAGTCCCCAGGGTCTGTCTATCTGTCCCCTCCCTCCGCGGGGACCCCGGGGTCTGTCTGTCCGTCCCCTCCCTCCTGGCGGGTTTGGCGGCAGCAGGAATTGTCACCCGGGGCTGGTGACACTGACGCTCATGCTGGAAGCAGCTCCCGGCTCTCGTTAAGCCGAACGGTACAATTAAAGACGAGCTTTGGAGCTACCGCATTTCCCTTCATGTCTGAAACCCCAAATCCTGCGCTTCGGGGGGGATGGGGACAGCGCGTGTGTCGCGTTTCGTTAAACCCGGGCCTGATTACAGCCCAGACGGGCGGGAGAAACAGCAGCAAAGCGGCTCCGCTCCGGAGTTAATCCGGTTCTACCCCGGGAGGTGTCGGAGGAACAGGGCCCCATCTCACGTGTGAGCTGCCAGCTGGAACGGGCGCCTTTGGGTTCTTTTGTTGGCGGGTGTTGTTTTTCTCCGCGAGTGAGTAAGAGACTCGTGGAGCTTCTGCTTCTCCCATCTGGCCCCTGTTTTGAAGGCAGGGTGGATTATTTTGCTGGTGTTTTGTTGTGATTTTATTGCCTCGTTTCTTCAAGGAAACTGGTGGTCACCAAGGAGAAGGAGAAGAAGGTGGGTCTGTACACCATCTACGTCAACCCCGCCAACACCTTCCAGTTCGCTGTGGGGGGCAGAGATCAATTTGTCAGGTGAGTCTGTGCCCAACCTGACCCCCAAAATGGGGCCAATATCCCTGGGGGGGCTCAGCTGGTTCTCCCTGAGCCCCAAAATCCCACGTGGCCCCCAAAACGCTGCGGTTGCTGCCGCCTCCGCAGCCCGACCTCCCCTCATAGAGGGGATTAACCAGGAGGATTTGGATGCTCTGGGGTTTAGCTTTGGATCCTCTGTCCTGGAGCGGGGAGATCCTTCCCTCGGCAATTAGCGACACTTAACGAGCCGCTGATTAACCCTCCCTCGGTCCCAGATTAATCTCATCCCCCAGCGATGGGATTAGGGCTGGGGATGGGCTCGGTTTCAGCAGGACCCGGCTCTGTAGGTCATGAACACAAAGCCCATTGGCGTTGGGGGCAGCCCTGGGCGTGTGTCCGGGCTGTGTCCATCTGTCTGTCCTCTCAGCTCTGTCCGTCTGTCCCCTCACTCTGCCTGTCCCCTCGGCTCCCCATGGCCAACAGGTTTAAGGCCCCAAACTCGGCAGCACCTGTTTTGTGGCCAAAGCGAATGGTACGCACACCAAACCCGCCGGATGTGCCGGAGCCGTTCCCTGGGGACATCGCGGCCGCGCCGCCGGCACCGCCGGCTCCCCGGAGCGCCTGGCAAACAGGCAGCGGCTCCCGGGGTGCCGGGCAGGGAAGTGCCGAGCACGTGGGCTCACGGCTGCTCAGCCGGTGCCGCGGCGGCTCCGGGAGAACCGCGAGCGCTGCTCAGCCGCAGCCGCCACGGACGGCGCGGTGACGGTGACATCGTCCCGGCTGCAGGTGGTGGCCTGTAGGGACGCAGGCAGTGACGTTGTCACGTGCTGCCGAGTGATGAGAGGTGACATTAAGCTGCTTTGGCTGGATGTGGCATCGGGGGGAAACCGCGGCTCTGCCGCGCTCCTGCCCGGTGGCCCCGGTGTCCTGAGCGAGTGACAAAGACCCAATGCCACCGTCTTGTCCCCCCAGGATCTACGACCAGCGGAAAATAGATGAGAACGAGAACAACGGCGTCCTCAAGAAGTTCTGCCCGCACCACCTGGTGAGCACCACGGTTTGGGGACACGGTGACCCCCACTTTGGGGGTTATGGGGATGGGTGGGAGCTGAGCTCTGTGCCCCCCCAGGTGAACAGCGAGTCCAAGGCCAACATCACCTGCCTGGTTTACAGCCACGACGGCTCAGGTGAGTGACACAGGGGTCACAGCCCCGGTTGGTGGCACCGGGGGGGTCACAACCACCTCTGCACCCCCCCTCGCTAACGCTGTCCCCTCCGTCCCCCCCAGAGCTCCTGGCCAGCTACAACGACGAGGACATTTATCTCTTCAACTCCTCGCACAGCGACGGCGCCGAGTACATCAAGAGATACAAGGGACATCGCAATAATGCCACCGGTGAGGACGGGATGTGCCCGTCACACTAGAATCTGGTGGCGGGGGTGGCACCGCGGGTTTGTGACCCACGACCACGGTTTGTGTCCCCCCCCCTCAGTGAAAGGCGTCAACTTCTATGGCCCCAAGAGCGAGTTTGTGGTGAGCGGCAGCGACTGCGGCCACATCTTCCTATGGGAAAAGTCCTCCTGCCAGATCGTGCAGTTCATGGAGGGCGACAAGGGCGGCGTGGTGAGTCCCCCTCGTGCCCCCCCCCGGACTTACACCCCATTTCTACCTTGAAAACTTACTAAATAAGCTTCAAAGTTTCTCATTGGAAGGGGACATGGGGGGGATGCTGAATTTCCAGGCTCTGGTGGATTATGTCCCCACCGGGGGGGGTGGGCTGGTGGCACCGTGGTTCATGGGGGACACAGGTTTTGGTGTCATGGCGATGGCAGAGCCCTCGCCGCTCTATCCCCCACAGTCACCCTTTGTCCGGTGGCCGTGGCTCCGTGCCAGGTCCTGGTGGCTGCTGGCACCGCCACCCCCGCCAGCAGCACTGGGTCCCCCCCAGGTCCTCCCCTAAGTGCCACATCCCACCCAGGACCCCCCCAGGTCCCCCCGGTGCCCTTGGGAGCCATGGCCCCTCTTCCCTGGGCTTTGCTGGGAGGGGGTTTGGGGTCCCCCATCCCCAGGCTCGGTGCCCTTGGGGACACCCTGAATTGGAGGGTTTGATGGCAGGGGTGGTGAGAGACACTGGTGGGGACTGGGGGATACTGGTGGCTGCACCTGGGTGGCACTGGGGACACTGGTGGGGACTGGGGGCTGTTGGTGGCTGCACCTGGGTGGCATCGGGGACACTGGTGGGACTGGTGGCTGCACCCGGGTGGCACTGGGGACACTGGTGGGACTGGTGGCTGCACCCGGGTGGCATTGGGGACACTGGAGGATACTGTGGCTGCACCCAGGTGGCACTGGGGACACTGGGGGATGCTGGTGGCTGCACCCAGGTGGCACTGGGGACACTGGTGGGGACTGGGAGCCAGTGGTGGGACAGGCACCAGCATCCATATGGCCCTGGGGCCGCTTTAGGGACCAGGGGATGCTGGTGGGATACGGACTGGGGCACCAGCACCCATATCATACTGGGGACACCGATGGGGACAAAAGGGACAGTGGGGAGGGACACACACCAACCCCCGCTTTGAGGGGTCCATGGGGACAGAGATCTGACCTAAGGGGCTGGGGGAGGCCACCAACACACCCATGGGTGACTCCCCGTGTCCCCCCCCAGGTAAACTGCCTGGAGCCCCATCCCCACCTGCCCGTCCTGGCCACCAGCGGCCTGGACCACGACGTCAAGATCTGGGCGCCCACGGCCGAGACCCCCACCGAGCTGGCCGGGCTGAAGGAGGTGAGTCCCTGGATGATGGGGGGGGACACCCCCTGAACCCCTTAAACCCCCCCTGACCCCCCAATGCACAGGTGATCAAGAAGAACAAGCTGGAGCGGGACGAGGACAGCCTGCACCACACCGACATGTTCGACAGCCACATGCTCTGGTTCCTCATGCACCACCTGCGACAGAGACGCCACCACCGCGTAGGTGACCCCCCCACCCCTATCCCGCACCCCCCCAAAGCCCCTTCGCACCCCACTTCACCCCCTATTGTGTTTCCCCCCCACTTGGCAGCGCCGGCGGGAGCCGGGAGCACCGGACGGCGATTCGGACGAGTCCCCGAGCTCCTCGGACAGCTCGGATGAGGAGGAGGAGGGTCCGGACCGGGTGCAGTGCATGCCCTCCTGAGCCCCCCCAAACCGCCGGGGGGGGGGGACCCCACTAACACTTTGAGCTTTGTATTGACTTATTAAGGACCCCCCCTCCCCATCCCGCATCCCCATTCCCTCCCCAGGACCTGCCGCGTTGTGGGGGGGGGGACGGGGGACTTTTGTACTAACGTGGCCCCCCCTGTTCCCCTCTTTGGGGGGGGGCCCATTCCTTCACGCTCTTCAGGGCCCCCCCCTTGATCTGGGGGGGCTGTGTACCCCCCGTTTTCCCCCCTGGGGGTGTTTGCAGAGATGCTTGTCTGGTTTGTACATATCAGTGATTTGCACTTGGTTTGGCCCCCCCCTGCCCCCCCATGTTCTGTTCTTTGATTTGGGGGGGATGGGGTGGGGAAGGGGAGGGCGGGGGGGGGGCTTCCCCGTCACTGTTAGAGGCCTAATTTTATATGTATTAAAACCAAATCGAACTTGGATGTTATCAAGTTAAAATTATTGTAAAAGTTTGAATATATATTATATATAAATGCAATAAAAAGCGATAGAGAGAGAGAGGCTGCGGGCTGCGTGTCCCCATGTCCCCTTCCCTATGTCCCCAGTGTCCCTACGCCCCCCCCCACAGAGCCAAGCGACCCTCCAGAGCAGCTTTTCATCTCCATTTATGAGATCCATACACAGTCAGCGCGGTCGGGAAGAGGAGGGGGGGGGGACAGGGAGCAGGGAGGGGACCCCCGCAGGGGACACCGCGGTGTCACCTGTCCCCCCCCCTCCCCGCACCAGGATCTCAATGGGGAGGGGGGAGAGGGGTCCCAAACAGTCATTTTGCAACAAAAGACACAGTTTTGGGGGTGGGGAATGAACGTGGTCCCTGTCCTGGAGATAATAAATAGGGGGGGGGGACACGACACGGGGTGGGGGGGACACATGAGGCGGGGGCCGCGCAGGCGCTCTGCGGGTTTTAGCTTTTATTAAATAAAATATATTAACATATTCTCTCTCCAGTGCCCCCCCCCCGGGTTAGTAGCTAGAGCTGAACCCCAGAGACCCCCCCACGCACCCTGCGCACACTGGGGGGGCTGTTCCCATTCCCAGTCCTGTGCCCCCCCCTTCCCAGTATGGCACTGGGAGAGGCTGGAAGGACCCCCCCTAATCAGTTTGGCTGGTTGGGGGGGGCTCCCAGTTGTGCCCCCCCCCCCCCCCAACCAAAGTGGGGGTTTGGGGGGGTCTTTCCAAGGGAGATTCCCCAATGCCCTGGGGGGGGTGTGGGGTGCCCCCCATGTCACCACCTGCACTGGGGCTGCCACCGCCCCCCCATCATGTCACCTGCTTGTCCCCTCATTGCAGCCCCTGGCGGGGGGGACACTACAGCTGTGCCCCCCACCCCGTGTGGGGCTGAGGCCTCACAAACTCACTCCATCCTCCTGGGGGGGCCACAACCCCCCCCCAGCTCATCCATGCCGCTCGCCCCCTCCTGACCTGCCCCCTCCTTCATCCCCATGTCCCTGTTATCCCCCCCACAACACTGGGGTGGGGGGTGGTCCCGGTCCCTGTCACCCCCCCAGTGCCACAACTTGGACTGGGCGGGGGGGTCCCTGTTGTTGTCCCCCCTCCCAGTGAGCGCTTGGGGGGGTCCCCTGGGAACAGCAAAGCGCCACCCCCCCCCATGCCCCCCACACACGCAGAGCGGCCCTGGCGGGTGGGGTGGGGGTGGGGGGGGCGTTAAGACTTGGTTAGTGACCGCGCCGGCCCCCCCAGCCTGCCCGGGGCCGGAGAGGCGGTGGGGGACACGGGGGGGGCACAGCCTTCATCCTCCTCCTCCTCCTCGCCCCCCCCCTCAGGCTTTCTTAGGCGGGGGGGCCAGTTTGATGATCTCCTCCTCCGAGGGCTGTCGGATGATGTCTGCGGGACACGGCGCCATCATGGGGGGCTCCGCTGTGTCCCACCCCGGCCAAAGCCACCCGGACCCTGCCCCTTGTCCCCATCCCCATGGGGAGGTCACTTTTTTTTTGGGGGGGGGGCTCACCCTTGTACTTCTTGGCGCTGGGGATGCGGGTGAGCTTGGTGTCCACCTCGTCCTCCTCGGAGATCTTGAGCACCTGCGTGCGGTACTGAACCACCATGGTGAGCAGGTCGGGGCGGCGCGAGATCTCGAAGATGTGCTCGATGTACGACAGGTTGTCTGCGGGGACACGGGGACACGCGCTGGGACACCCCCTGGGGCATGGGGAGCGGGCAGGGATGGGGACCAAAGGGTGGGACATGGGACAGGGAATGGGGCGAGCAGAAGGTGACAGAGATGAGCAGGGACAGGGGTTGGAACCAGGAGAGGGGACATGAGCCAGGCGGGGGACCACAGGGGACAAGGACAAGGGTGGGGACCAGGGCAGGGACAGGGATCAGTGCAAGGGACTGGGATGGGGACAAGGAAAGCAGACAGGGGACCAGGATGGCGATGGGGACAAGGATGGGGACCAGGAAAGCGGACAGGGGACCAGGATAGGGATGAGGACAAGGATGGGGACCAAGAAAGCAGACAGGGGACCAGGATGGCGATGGGGACAAGGATGGGGACCAGGAAAGCGGACAGGGGACCAGGATAGGGATGAGGACAAGGATGGGGACCAGGATGGGGACCAAGAAAGCAGACAGGGGACCAGGATGGGGATGGGGACCGGGATGGGGACTGGGATGGGGATGGGGACAAGGATAAGGATGGGCACAAGGAAAGCAGACAGGGGACAAGGATGGGGATGGGGACTGGGATTGGGACCAGGATGGGGATGGGGACCAGGATAGGGATGGGAACCAGGATAGGACCAGGATGGGCATGGGGACCAGGATGGGACCAGGATGGGGACCAGGATGAGGATGGGGACCAGGATAGGACCAGGATGGGGATGAGGACCAGGATGGGACCAGGATGGGGACCAGGATGAGGACAAGGATAAGGATGGGGACCAGGATAGGGATGGGTACCAGGATAGGACCAGGATGGGGATGGGGACCAGGATGGGGACCAGGATGAGGATGGGGACAAGGATAAGGATGGGGGCCAGGATAGGGCTGGGGACCAGGATAGGACCAGGATGGGGATGGGGACACGGATGGGGACACAGATGTGGACCGGGATGGGGACACGGATGTGGAGAAGCCCTGGGCAGTGTCCAGGGCTGGGGACCAGGGCCAGGGGGGTGTCACCTCTGCCCAGCTTGTCGTGCTTCTCCAGGAAGGCGAACCAGTGGTGGCTGGTGGCGATGGCCTCCCCCTCCCCGCTGGGGATGTCCTCCTTGCAGGCCGACTTGAGCTGCTCCAGGTCCTCGGCCGTGATGTTCTGCGCCAGCTCCTCCAGCAAGCTGCGGTACTCGGCCATGGCTGGTGCCACCGGCGTCACGAGCTGCCCGGGCTCAGCCGCTAACCCCCCCGGACCCCCCCGCGCGGCGCCAGCCGGGCTCCGCTGGCCCGTGACTCATGTGATGCTCACGGGATGTGACAGGGACGGCGGGACCCGCTGTGTGTGTCTATGTGTGTGTGTCCCCCCCCCGGCGCAGAGGAGCCTCGCACACGCGCCCTGTCCCCGCGTCCCTGCGCAGACCCCCCCTATTGGCGTGGGCTGACCCCCCCCACCCAATACAGCACAGCCCCCCCCACGCACCCACCTGCGGGGTGGGGGGCACCAAGAGCACCCCCAGCACCAAGCATGGATTGGGGGGGGGGGTGTGTGGGGGTCAGGGCTGGGGAGGGGGGGGGGTGTCACACCCTATCCCCCCCATCCATCCCCTGTTGCGCCTCGGTCGCCATGGCAACCGCTGCCACCCACCCCAGGGATGCGGTTGCCGTGGCGATCGCAGCTTGGCCACCCTTCGGGGCTCCTCCCGTGTGCTCCCCCCCACTCTTTCCCCGAGTGGGGGGGCACCTGTGGGTGCTGAGGGGGGGACCCCACAGACACGAGGGGACACACAGACACGCCGGGGGTGGGGGGACACACAGACACTCATACCCACCGCGCTGCTCCCCCACGTCATGTGCACGCATGCGCCCCCCCCCGCATCTCCCCCCCGCACACGCACACTCGTGCGTGAACCGTAAACAGCCGCCCCCCCCCCCGCAGACACCTGCACGCACAGACACCCCCACCCCCGCACGGACACGTGTGCACGCGCGTGCACCCACCCCCCCCGCTTCGCACCCACACCCCCCCACCCATTCACACCCCCCCCACCCATTCACACTCCTCCCCACCCATCACGCCCACACCCAAACAAACTCACCCCCCCAACACACACACACGCGTGTCCCCGCCGTGTCCGGCCCCTTTAAGGCCGCCGATGACTCAGCCCCTGGCCCGGACGCCTGGGTCCTTCCGGGCGGGGGGGTGCGGGGGGTGGGGGCGGGGACCCCCCCTCCCTCCCCGCCGTGGCCGCTTGCCCGTTCCCAGGCCCGGCGGGTCCCGCCCGAACGCCTGGGTTCCCCCGCCCTCCCCCCCCGTCGCGGCCGTGGAAAGAATGGGGGGGGATGCCCGAGCCCCCCACCGCGGAACCCCCCCCCCATTCACGCGTCCCATGCAAAACGCCTCATGAATATGCACGAGGGGCGTGGCCACAAGGGGGCCCATTCAAAAGGGCGGGAGGGGCGGGGGGCGCCTAATCCCGCGGCGGGGGGGGCAGGACACGGAGGGTAGGGAGCAGGACACGGGGGGGGGGGCAGGACACGGGTGGGCCGGTTCCTTCCCGCCTTTGTCTCCCCCGCTCCGGCCAGGTGCGGGGATGGGGGGGGGAACACAATCACTGTCCCCCCCCGCCGGGACTTTGGGGCGGGTGGCGACAGCGGGAACGGGAGGGAAGGGCCCCCCCCACCCGGACCCCCCCGCAGCCCCGGGGACAAGGGGCCTTTGTGCAGCGGGAGCAGCGCAGCGCCGGCCGGGGCCGCCCCCGGGTCCCCCCCGCGGCAACCCGAATCACGGTGCTGGCCCCACGGACACGGGCCCGGCCCCGCGGGCACCGTCCGGCTGCGTGGGCAGCGGCACCGGCCGCTGGGTCCCCCCCTCGTGTCCCGGGGTTCTCGCCCTGCCCGCGGCGGGAGCCGCATCCCCCGGGACGCGCATCCCACATCTGGGTCGCATCTGGATGCGCCCCCGCCCCGCCCCGTGCCTCAGTTTCCCCACGCGGGACAGTGCGGAAGCTCCGTGGGGCGGAGCACGGGGTGTGGGGGGGGAAGATGAGTCGTGGCCCCCCCAGCCCTCCCCGTCCCGGGGCAGCGCGGCGGAAGAGGCGGCTCCACCGCCGCCACGGCCCAGTTTGGCCCCAGTTTGGCCCCAGTTGGGCCCAGCCCGACCGCGTGACCGCCTCACGCGCCCCCTCCCACCCGTGTTCCTGGGGAGTCCGGCCACGCAGCCGCCCCCAATTCACCCACTCGCGGCGGCGGGGGACCCTGCCCTGGGGTACGGGTGGCATCCCGGTGCTCCGCGGCTACTGGGCGGCACTGGGTGGCAGCGTGGGGATGGGGCGCGGGTGGGGGGACCCCGCGTCCCACGGGGACCGGGTGGCATCCACGGGGGGTGAGGAACACGCCGGGTCTCGGGTGGGGATGGGGGAACCGGGGGGAACATCGGGATCGGGTGGGGATGGCAAACCCCGTGTCCGGCGTGGGGGCCGGGACCGGGTGGCACCGCGTGGACCGGCGGGCCCGGACACCCCCCCCTCCACTCCCTCCCCCGCAGGTCACGGGTTCGCGTCCCCCCCAGGGGAGTGAAAGGGGAAGTGGAAGGGGCGGGCGAGCCCCGCGGAGGGGGAGGCACCGGGGTGGGGGGGGGTGTCCTGGCACCGCCGGTAGCACCGGAGCCGTTAACCCCTTCCTGGCCACGGTCGGGGCGGGGCATCGCGCGTTACCGGGGCGGGGGGGGCATCACCGGGGCGGGGGGGATGTCTAGTACCGGAGGGGGGGTCACTACCGCGACCGCTGCCCGGCTGAGGGGACCGCGACCGGGATCGCGATCGGGACCGTGATCGGGACCGGATGGCGGCGGCCGCCACCTGCATCCGGCCGCGGTTCCGCTCGCGGTCCCGTGTGCCGGCGGGAGCCGCCGGTGCCCGCGCAGCCCCGCACTTACCGGCCGGCTGGGGCGGTGCCGGTGGCGGTGCCGGTGCCGGTGCGGCCGCTCGGGATCGCGGTGCTGCCGCTCTGAGCAGCGGGGCGGGGCTTAACGGGGCGGGGCCTAACGGGGCGGGGCTGCGGGGGCGGGGCTTAGCTGGGCGGGGCCGGGGGAGCCGCCCCGCCCCGCGGGGACCGTGGGTGGCTGGGTGGGAACGCCGATCCTTGATCCCACCCCCCAGACGTCCTTTTGGGGTCCCTGCTTGGGACTGTCACCCCAGGGAAGGGGCGCAGTGGGACACCCACGAGTGTCCATGTCCCCATGGGTGTCACTGTGCCTCCAGGAAGCCCCACGGAAACAACCCCCCCGGGGTTTCTCATCCACGGCTGGGGCGTCTCCAGTCCCCCTGTCCCCCCACTTGGTGACACAATGTGGTTCTTTGGGGACTTTAATGTCTCGTGCAGGGCCAGGGCTGGAAGCAGAGGCCCAGCACAAGGCCTAGTCATCGTCATCGTCATCATCTTCATCTTCATCATCGTCGTCATCATCATCATCGTCGTCATCATCATCATCATCATCATCATCGTCGTGGTAGTCCTCATCGTCATCCTCGGTGTTGATGTCCCCAGCCAGCACGTCCTCCAGCCACCCCTCCAGCTCCTCGGGGCCCGGCAGATCCTCCTCGTCCGCCATCTCCAGCCACACACTGTCAGCCTGGGGACACCGCGGGGGGGACGTGGGACAGGCAGGGGACAGGGTGGGGGGGGCTCCGGCCGGGGGAGGGGACGGCGGGGGCGGACATGGGACACTTGGGTACAGGTCAGACTGGGACCCTGACTCCCAGATGTTGCCTGTGATGAGCCTGTTGGGACTGGATGACACTGGCTGGCATGGGGGGGCACAGCTGCGGTCCGCGGGGGGGGACATATCAGGGCTCCTCGTGGGGGGGACACTCACATCAGTGACATTGACCACCCCGATCTGGGGCCGGGACAGGTCGATGTTGAAGGTTTTCTCCCAGTAGGGAATGAGCTGTGGGGGGGACACACACAGGTCAGGCCCCCCCAGGGCCACCTCCCAGTGCCGGGGGGGGGGGTCATGTGGGGGTGTCCCCCCCACCAGGGGGCCGGTACCAGTGGGAAATCGCCTGGGTCGATCCAGATGATGCTGAGGTCGGGGTTGTCCGTGTTGTCCTGGGCCACGTCCTTCAGGATCTCCAGGAACTCAAACCCATCTGGGGGGTGGGGAACCGGGGTTGGGGGACACCAGGACCCCCCTGGACCCCTTGACCCCCCCCCCGGGCCACTCCCTCACCCGGATCATCCTCCTCTGCAAAGGCCACGATGTGGATCCCGTCCATGTCATCCTCCTGGGGGGACATGGGTTGGTGTCACCAATTTGGGGGGGGCCTCCCTGGGGGTCAAGGTGATGGAGGCAGGACCCCCCACCACCCCAATTCCACTCCCCCCACGCTCACCCAGGTCTCGTACATGCTCTCGGGTTTGAGTTTCCGCAGAGTGGCCCTGTGAGATGGGGGACAGTGAGGGACACCCCCAAACTTGCCCACCACCCCCCCTGAGATGCTGCCCCCCCATCCCCAAGCTGTGCAACTGTGGGGCTGCTCAAATGGGGGGGGCAGTGGCTGGGGGGAGGTGAGGTTGGGTCTGGAGGAGTGGGGGGCACAGATTGCGGGCTGAGCCCCCCAACACCACCGGCACTTCGCAGAGGGGGGGGACATGCAGGGTCCCTCCATCTCCCCATCTCCAGCGGGATTGAGGCCGCGGCGGGGGGGGCGGGTTGATCCGGGTGGGGGGATTAAGGCTGCGGAACATCCCGGCAGCGCTTGGGTTTAACCCTGCCCTGCCGGCCCCTCCCACGGCCCGGGGGGGTTCGGCTGCCCCCCGACACCCCCAGAGCCACCCCCAGCCCTGAGGTCTCACAAATTCGTGTCACCGCAGGGACTGGGGACAGGGGGAGCGGACTGGGGGGGCTCGGGCCCCACTGGGCACTGGGGGGGCCCCCCCACTCCGGTCTTCCCCACCCCTGATATCCCCCGCGGCTGCGGCTGCCCTGGCAGTCACCGGTCCCCATGGCAACCGCCTCCCCATGGCAACCTGTCCCCATGGCAACCGGTCCCCAGGCAACCTGTCCCCATGGCAACCACCTCCCCATGGCAACGGTCTCCTGTAACAACCACCCCCCCTTGGCAACCTGTCTCCATGGCAACCACCACCCATGGCAATCACTTTCCCATGGCAACCGCCTCCCCATGGCAACCTGTCTCCATGGCAACCGCCTCCCCGTGGCAAACACCTTCCCGAGGCAATGGTCTCCCGTGGCAACCACCCCCTTGGCAACTGCCTCCCCATGGCAACCATCTCCCATGGCAACCACCTCCCCTGGCAACCACTCTCCTATGGTAACCATAGCTCCCATAGCAACCATATCTCCCATGGCAACCATCTCCCATGGCAACCATCTCCCATGGCAACCATCTCCCATGGCAACCATATCTCCCAGGCAACCCTTCCCTATGGTAACCATCATCTTCCATGGCAACCGCCTCCCCATGGTAACCGTCTCTCATGGCAACCACCTCCTGTGGCTCCCGGTCCCCCTGGCACCCCTGGGGACACCATGTGTGGGTGTGGGGGGGTCCCGGGCCCCCACCGCTTGTGCTCCTCCACGAAGGCCACGATCTCCTCCTTGCTGTTGGGCCGCCCGGGGACGGTCACCGGCTCCTCCATGAAGGGCTCGTAGAAGTCGATCTCGTTCAGCTTCAGCGTCAACTTCTTGGCTGTCTGGGGGTTGGGGGTCCCTGAGACCCCCGAGGGAAGATTGGGGTCCACAAGCCCCCCCAGGACCCCCAACCCACCTTGCTGTCGAAGGTGGCGAAGAAGGAGATGTAGGGGTGGAATTCCTCTGCTGCTGCCTCGAAGGCCTTGAAGTCTGGGGGGACAGGGATGGGGGTGGTACCAGCACTGGGATCCGGCACCGGGATTCGGCACCAGCCCCCCCAGCTCTGGTCTGTCCTGGGGGGCTCTGGCTCCAGAAGGATCCCCCCAGCCCCATGGTCAGAGTTGGTACCTCGTGGAGGGACAGACGATGGACGGAGGGATGGATGGATGGATGGATGGATGGATGGATGGATGGATGGATGGAGGGATGGATGGATGGATGGAGGGATGGAGGAATGGATGGATGGATGAATGGATGGATGGATGGATGGATGGATGGATGGAGGGTGAGATGGATGGATGGATGGATGGAGGGTGAGATGGATGGATGGATGGATGGATGGATGGATGAAGGGATGGATGAACGGAGGGGTGGATGGATGGACAGAAGGATGGATGGATGGATGGATGGATGGATGGATGGATGGATGGAGGGATGGATGGAGGGATGGATGGATAGATGGAGGGGTCGATGGAGGGACAGATGGATGGATGGACAGAGGGATGGACAGAGGGATGAATGGAGGGATGGATGGATGGATGGATGGATGGATGGAGGGATGGATGGAGGGATGGATGGATGGATGGATGGATGGATGGAGGGATGGAGGGAGAGATGGATGCATGGATGGATGAATGGAGGGATGGATGGATGGATGGATGGATGGATGGATGGATGGATGGATGAATGGATTGATGGAGGGATGGAGGGACAGATGGATGGATGGAGGGACAGATGGATGGATGGATGGATGGATGGATGGAAGGACAGATGGATGGACAGAGGGATGGATGGATGGACAGAGGGATGGATGGAGGGACAGATGGATGGATGGATGGATGGAGGGATGGATAGATGGGTGGATGGATAGACAGACAAGCAAATGGCTGATGGATCGTGGGCTGTGGCCGTGGTGCTGGGGGGGATGGAGAGGACAAGGGGACATGGGAGGGGACACCAGGAGCTGCCCCAGCCCCACGCACGTTCCGAGTCCTCGTTCTTGAAGTAGCCGATGAGTTTGGGGTCGTCCTCGATGTTCTCAAAGGCCTGGAGCTCGTGGTCGCCTTCGATGAGCTCCACAGGGTCCTCCAGCACCTGGGGGGCAGTACCGGGGTCCCCAGGGACCCCCCCAAGTCAGGGGGGGGCTGCCCGGGGGGGTCAGGACCGGGAGGGGTCAGGACTCCTGGGTCACACAAAGGGGGTTCGGGGACTCGGACTCCTGGGTTCCCCCCTGGGATAGTGATGGGGGTAGAGGTTGGGGGGGGTCCTGGATGGGATGGGGGGCCAGGGGGGGCTCACATCCAACAGAAACTCCACCAACGTGTCAGCCGCCAGCTCCCCGTCGTACTCTATCACCTCGTCCTCCTTGAACACGTAGATGCTGTCCTCCTCCGTCAGCCCTGGGGGGGCAGGGGGTCCCTGTGCCAGGTTTGGGGATCTGGGGGGTCCCTGTGCCTGGGGTTGGGACCTGGGGGGCCCCTGTGCCTGAGGGGGGTCACCCTTACCCAGCTTTTTGGCCAGGACCACGTCCTTCTCAGAGTCGACGAGACCGAATCCGACCCCCTTGTCCTCCAGCACCTGTGCTGCCAGCTGAGGGGACACGGCGCTGGGGACACCAGCCGTCCCCACTGTCCCTTTGTCCCCACCAGTGTCCCCAGTACGATGTGGGTGCTGGTGCCCCAGTCTGTGTCCCACCAGCATCCCCTGGTCCCTAAAGTGGCCCCAGTGCCACATGGATGCTGCTGCCTGTCCTACCACTGGCCCCCAGTTCCCACCAGTGTCCCAGTGCCACCTGGGTGCAGCCCCCGGTCCCACCAGCATCCCCCAGTCCCCACCAGTGTCCTAGTGCCCCACCAGTGCACCAGTGTTCCCAGTGCCACACGGGTGCAACCATCAGCATCCCCCAGTCCCCACCAGTGTCCCCTGGATGCAGCCACCAGCATTCCCCAGTCCCCACCAGTGTCCCCTGGATGCAGCCACCAGCATCCCCCATTCCCCACCAGTGTCCCTGGTGCCACCTGGGTGCAGCCCCCAGTCCCACCAGCACCTCCCAGTCCCTACCAGTGTCCCAGCGCCCCACCAGTGTTCCCAGTGCCACCTGGGTGCAACCCCCAGTCCCACCAGTCTCCATCAGTGTCTCCAGTGTCCCCTGGGTGCAGCCACCAGTATCTCACAATCCCCACCAGTGTCTCTGGTGCCACCAGCATCCCCCAGTCCCCACCAGTGTCCCCAGCTCCCCACAGCCACCACTTCCCCAGTGCCGCCGTGTGTCCCCCCGTGTCTCCAGCGCCCCGCGGGGTCCCCTGCCGTGTCCCCCGTGCCCACCTCCAGGACCAGCTCCTCCATGTCGTGGTGTCGCTGGGCTCCCCGGTCCCCCGCCGGGGGGGGCCGGTGCAGCAGCGCCAGCACCGGGAAGCGCTTCAGCAGCGCCCGGTAATTGCGCAGGGTCACGGGCACCACTCGGTCCGCTCCATCGTACGTGGGGAAGTCCAGACCCCCACCCGGGGACCCACCCGGGATCGCGGTCCCCAGGGCCAGCAGCGCCAGCGCCCACCCCCACGGCCCCATGGCCCGGCGGGCGGACAGACGGACACGGACGGACAGACGGGGGTGGGACTGATAGACAGACGGACAGATGCGGATGGGACGGGTGGACGAGCGGGGATGGGCGCACAGTCAGGGGACGGACAGACAGCTCCGGGGGCAGAGAGACGGACTGACGGACAGCTCCTGGAGAGGGACGGACAGACAGACACAGCCTGGGGGACAGACGGACGCAGCCTCGGGGACAGACAGACGGATTCCCTCCTGGCCGGGGATGGATGGATGGACGGACAGACAGACGGAGCCCGACTGGAGCGGCGCAGGGGACGGACAAACAACCCCTGCTTGGTCCTAGTGGGGGGTGACAGGGACAGACACGGCCCCTTCCGGCCCGGTCAGGAGGGGACAGACGGACACAGCCGGGCGGGGACACACGGACACCTGTCCCTTCTCAGCCCCGGGGAGGCTTAAGGCACAACGGGGGGGCAGTGACACCCTGATCCCCCGACCCCCCCAGGGCACAGGGGGGGCTCAGGGCCCCGGGAGGCGCAGGGTCCGCCCGGAGGGCTCAGCCTCGTCCCCCCCTGTCCCCTCCTGTCCCCTCTTGTCCCCGCCGCCCGCTCCAGGTCCATATTAAGCCAGGAAAGAAGAGCGGGAGGGGGGGCTAAAAATAAGGAGCCGTGACCAGTGTCCCCCACCTTGGAGTCCCCAGAGTCCCTGCCTGGGGACGGGGACACCCCTGAGCCGGCCCTGAGGGCAGCAGGATGGGGGTCCGGGTGCCCACCCAGCGCAGGGACCCCCCCAGCCCCACAGTCACCAGCTGCCCCGCTCTGTCATAGCGGGGGGGACGCGGGACTTTTGTCACCTCTGTCCCCTGGGATCGGGTGACCACCCGCTCTGCTGAGCGCGGGGAAGCGGATCCCCCCGGGCTGGGGGGGTCGGACCCCCCATGGCCATCCCCGAGCTGGGGGGGTGGAGCAAAGGAGCAACCAGAGGCAGGACCCCTATTATTGGGGGGACACCCCCGTGTGCTGGGAATTGGGGTGCTCGGAACCCCCCTCCCACGGTGCCAGAGGGCACAGGGGGGTCCTTGTCCCCCCCCGTCCCGGTTTCGGGTGACCCTGACTCGGATCCGCCTTATTTTTAACCTGGGGTGACACCGAAACCCAGCGGAGGCGAAACCGGAGCCTGCGCCCCCGCCTTGCGCTGCTGACTCAGCACCTCAACCCCCCCATGGTCCCTCTGCCCCCCCCAAAAGCCCCCCAGCACAGACCAGTGCACAAAAGGGTTAAACTGGTTTATTGCTCTGAAGTTGGGGGGTGGGGGGGGGGGGTCTGGGTGCTCCGTGGGGCGCTCCACGCACTCCTGGGTCCCCCATTGACCAGGGGGGGCCCGACCCCCCCACGCTGTGCCCACGGGGTTAGTAGGGGGGTGCAGGGTGGGGTGAGGGGGGGCCGCACGGATATTTAATAGTAGGTCTCCTTCTCCACCCAGCCTGTAAAGGGGGGGGTGTCAGTGGGGTGAAATGGGGGGTGTCCCCCCCTCCAGGTTCTGGGGGTGTCCCCGCATCTCTCCTGGGGGGCCCCCCACTTCTTTTCCCATGGGGGCTCCCCGTGTCTCCCCACCCCCCATGGGTGCCCCCCCACCCACCTTGGGTACCCCCCAACCCCTCCCTGGGTGCCCCCTCACTTCTTGGGGTGCAGGTGCCAGCCCTAAGGGGGGTGCAGCAAACCAACACGGGGGGGTCGGGGGCTGGGCCAGTTTGGGGGGAGCAGCGATGCTTTTGGGGTGCAAAGGGGGGGAAAGCCCGTACTGGGGGGGTTTAGGGGTGCAGGGGAGAGCGATGCCCACCCGGGGGGGGTGATACCCATGGGGGGGTCACACCGGGGGGGTCACTCACCGCCGGGGTAGCGGCGCAGGATGAGCTTGCGCACCTCGTCATAGGCGAAGATGAGGAGGCTGTAGGGGAAGGCGCAGAACCACCAGGTGACCCTAGAGGGGGAAGAAGCGTTAGTGGGGGGCACCCATGGGTGGGGGGGCACCCCCCATCCTCCCAGACTCACTTGAGGGGGTACATGCGCAGGGCCACCCCCATGCCAGGGCAATAGGACAGGAACGCGGCCAACGCCGTCTCCTCCAGCAACCCGAAAATCAGGATCTTGTTCCTATGGGAAAACAGCACCGTCGGGGGGTGGGTGTTGGGTGGGGGGCACCCATGGGTGCTGGGGTTTCGGGGTGGGGGGGTCACCCACTTCATGCCCTGCTGGAAGACGGAGTTGCGTCGGGTCTTGCAGATGATGAGGTCGGCCCACTGCACCACCACGATGCTGGCGAAGAACGCCGTGTGGCACGTGAACTCCACCACCTTGCGCTGCTCGTACGTCTGGGGGGGGACACGGGCTCAGCGGGACCCCCCCGGGACCCCCCGTGCATGGGGGAGCACGCACAAGCACGCACGGTGCAGGTGCATGAGCGTGCAAGGGTGTGCATGAGGGTGCATGAGGGGTGCATGGATGTGCGTGGGGGTGCATGGGGGTGCACGGGGGGGTGCACAAGGGATGCATGAGGGTGCATGGGGGTGCACCGGGGGTGCATGGGGGTGCACAAGGGCGCATGGGGGTGCACGGGGGTTGCACAAGGGATGCATGAGGGTGCATGGGGGTACATGAGGGGTGCACAGGGGGTGCAAAAGGGATGCATGAGGGTGCATGGGGGGGTACGTTAGGGGTGCATGGGGGCGCACAAGGGTGCATGGGGGTACATGAGGGGTGCATGGGGGTGCACAGGGGGTGCACAAGGGATGCATGAGGGTGCATGGGGGTACGTTAGGGGTGCATGGGGGCGCACAAGGGTGCATGGGGGTACATGAGGGGTGCATGGGGGTGCACAGGGCGTGCAAAAGGGATGCATGAGGGTGCATGGGGGTACGTTAGGGGTGCACAAGGGTGTATGGGGGTACATGAGGGGTGCATGGGGTTGCATGGGGTTGCACAAGGGATGCACAAGGGTGCACGGGGGTACGTTAGGGGTGCATGGGGATGCATGAGGGGTGCATGGGGGTTGCACAAGGGATGCACAAGGGTGCATGGAGGGTGCACGGGGGTTGCACAAGGGATGCACGAGGGTGCACGGGGGGGGTACATGAGGGGTGTATGGGGGTGCACAAGGGTGCACAAGGGTGCATGGGGGGGTACACAGGGATGCACAAGGGCGCATGTGGGTGTATGGGATTGCACAAGGGATGCACGAGGGTGCACGGGGGGGTACACGAGGGGTGCATGGGGATGCACAAGGGTGCACGAGGGGTGCATGGGGGTGTACAAAGCATGCACGCGGGTGCATGTGGGGTACATGGGGGGTGCATGGGATTGCACAAGGGATGCACGAGGGTGCACAAGGGTACACGAGAGGTGCATGGGGATGCACAAGCGTGCACGGGAGGTGCATGGGGGTGCACGGGGGGGTTCAGGAGGCCCCACGCACCCACTCCTGGCCGTAGGAATCCTCCAGGTCGTTGGTGGAGCGGTCGTCCCAGGCCAGGCGGATCCCCACCAGCGTCCCGGGCAGGAACCCGTTCTCCGCCAGGATCACGAAGTAGGTGAAGAACCCGCCCAGCGCCTGGATCATCCCTGCGGGATCCACAACGGGGAGCGGGGATCAGTGCTGGGATCAGAATCAGGATCAGGGATTGGCGCTGGGGTCAGAATTGGGATCAGGGGTTTGCACTGGGATTGAGGATGGGCACTGGGATCAGGGATTGGCACTGGGACCAGAGATCAGCACTGGGATCCACTGGGATCAGGGACCAGCACAGGGATTGGGGATCAGTACAGGGATCAGGGACTGGCTCCCAGATTGGGGATCAGCATCGGGATCACATCCCAGGATGGGGGATTGATGTCACCTCGGGGGACGTCCCTTGGCACCTCCAGTGGGTGCCCTGTGTCCCCAGTGTCTCCTGTCCCCCCGGGTCCCCATCGCACCGATCTGCCCATGTAACCCTATCCCCCCCTGTCCCCCGTGTCCCCCCCATCACACTGATCTGTCCATAGTCCCCTGTCCCCCGTGTCACCCCTGTCACACCAATCTGCCCATAGGCCTCTGTCCCCCCCTGTCCCCTGTGTCCCCCTCATCGCACCAATCTGTCCGTAGTCCCCTGTCCCCCCCTGTCCCCCGTGTCCCCATCGCACCAATCTGCCCATATAACCCTATCCCCTCCTGTCCCCTGTGTCCCCCCGTCACACTGATCTGCCCACAAGCCCCTGTCCCCCCCTGTCCCCCATGTCCCCATCACACCGATCTGCCCATAGGCCCCTGTTCCCCTCTGTCCCCGATGTCCCCCCATCGCACCAATCTGCCCATAGGCCCCTGTCCCCCCTGTCCCCTGTGTCCCCCCCATTGCACAGATCTGTCCGTAGTCCCCTGTCCCCCCTGTCCCCCGTGTCCCCCCCGTCACACCAATCTGCCCATAGGCCCCTGTCCCCCCTGTCCCCTGTGTCCCTCCTGTCCCCCGTGTCCCCCCCATCGCACCAATCTGTCCATAGTCCCCTGTCCCCCCCGTCCCCCATGTCCCCCCCATTGCACAGATCTGTCCGTAGTCCCCTGTCCCGCCCTGTCCCTGTGTCCCCATCACACTGATCTGTCCATAGGCTCCTGTCCACCCCTGTCCCCCGTGTCCCCCCATTGCACTGATCTGTCCGTAGTCCCCTGTCCCCCCCGTCCCCCGTGTCCCCCCCATCGCACCGATCTGCCCGTAGGCCATGCTGATCAGCCTCTCATTCACCAGCTTGTCCGTCCGCGGGTTCCGCGGCTGCCGCTTCATGATGTCGCTCTCGGCCGCCTCGTAGGCCAGCGAGATGGCGGGGACCTGGGGGGGACCGGCGTCCGTCACCCCCCGTGTCACCCCCTGTCACCCCCCGCGACCCCCCGTCCTCACCATGTCGGTGCCCAGGTCGATGCAGAGGATGGTGACGGTGCCCAGCGGCAGCGGGATGTTGGCGATGATGAAGAGGAGGAAGGGGGTGATCTCGGGGATGTTGCTGGTCAGGGTGTATGCGATTGACTTCTTCAGGTTGTCAAAGATCAGGCGGCCTTGTGTGGGGGACAGCGGGGTGTCACCGGGGTGTCCCCATCATCATCATCCTCCCCACGGGTTCATCCCTGACCTTCCTCCACGCCGGTGACGATGGAGGCAAAGTTGTCGTCCAGCAGGATCATGTCGGCCGCCTGCTTGGAGACGTCGGAGCCGGCGATGCCCATGGCGATGCCGATGTCGGCTTTCTTCAGCGCCGGGGAGTCGTTCACCCCGTCCCCCGTCACCGCCACGATGGCCCCCTGGGGACACGGGGGTCAGGAACAGTGGGGATGGGGCGTGGGGTGTTGAGGGGCATGGGGACACCACGGGGACACCTTGGGGACAGGGGCACTGTGGGCACAAAGATGGAGAAACCGTGGGGTATGGGGACACCATGGGGACACCACAGGGACACCATGGGGACTGGGGCACTCTGGGCATGAGGACGGAGACACTGTGGGGCACAGGGATGGGGACACCATAGGGACATCATGGGGTCACCATGGGGACAGGAGCACTGTGGGCATGAGGATGGAGACACCGTGGGGCACAGTGATGGGGACACCATGGGGACAGGAGCACTGTGGGCACAGGATGGAGACACCATGGGGTACAGGGATGACGACACCATGGGGACAGGGGCTCTGTGGGCACGAGGACGGAGACACCATGGGGCATGGGGACACCACAGGGACAGCATGGGGACAGGGGCACTGTGGGCACAGGATGGAGACACCATGGCGTACAGGGATGGGGACACCATGGGGACACCTTGGGGACAGGGGCACTGTGGGCACAAAGATGGAGAAACCGTGGGGCATGGAGACACCATGGGGACACCACGGGGACACCACGGGGACATCATGGGGACATCATGGGGACATCATGGGGACAGGGGCACTCTGGGCATGAGGACGGAGACACTGTGGGGCACAGTGATGGGGACACCATGGGGACAGGGGCACTGTGAGCACAAGGATGGAGACACCATGGGGCACAGGGATGGGGACACCATGGGGACAGGGGCACTGTGGGCACGAGGGTGGAGACACCATGGGGCACAGGGATGGGAACACCACGGGGACACCAGGACCCCTTGGTGTAGGGGGCCAGGGGCACTGCATGGAGCACAGGGATGGGGACAGAGTGGGGCACAGGGACTGCACAGAAGTGGTGGCACCATGTTGCACGGGGACATCGTGGGCCAGCAGGGCACACGGGGACAGCAGGGGCCATGGGGACACAGGGGCCACCTGGCGCTGGCAGCCCTCCACGATGATGAGCTTCTGCTGGGGGGACGTGCGGGCGAAGACGATCTCCGTGTGGTTCTTGAGGATCTCGTCCAGCTGCTCCGAGCTCATGTCCTTCAGGTCGGAGCCGTGCACCACGCAGGCCTTGGCCTCCCTGCGTTTCGGATGGAGGTCAATGCCCTCATCTGAAGGCCATTGGCCTCTCCTTGACCTCCTTTCCTGGCATCATGTCCTATATTATCCTTGCTCTTATTACAAGTATGTGAAATAAACACTTTGGTGTTTTTCGTCTGGGGACCAAAACCTGACCAACTGAGTACACCATCCCATCCACCTGATACTTCATAGAGAAGTGGGAGATCACGAGGATCTCGCCCCGTTTCCTTATGGCGACATTAGGAGAGGACCTTGCGAGTCGTCCCTGCCAACTGAGGCCAGTGAGAGAGTGAATCCAGCTCCGGTTGGCTGGAGAGTCCAGTCCGGGACTTTGGCTGCCGGCTTGTGAACTGAGGCCAGTGAGAGAGTGAATCCAGCTCCGGTTGGCTGGAGAGTCCAGCCCGGGACTTCGGCTGCCGGCTCTGCAGTTGCCGGGACTTTCAACATTGGGTTTGTATATTTTGTATTATTTTCTCTATTTTATCAATAGTCTTTAATTTTCCCAACTCTCTTCTCTCTGTCCTTTCCCTCCCGATCCCCTGTCCTTAGTGGGAAGGAGGAGATGGAGGGGCTGAAGGGGGAAGAGGAGGTAACAATACATCTGCCACGGTCTTATTGTCACCTCGACACCTCCTCAGCCTCCTTGTTCTCCTCCTGAAAGCTCAGTCTCTGTCCCACAAAACAGTTTATGACCCTACTGAAGATTTTACAAACTATGCAGCCACTGTCTAGCGCTGGGTCATCTTGCTTGGACCATCCTTATGCCAAGAAAGGTTGGAATAAGCCCCCAATTCGGGGTGCTGGAGCCCCAATTCCCCCCTGGCACCGGCACCTACCGGGGGTTGACCTGGCTGACCGGGATGTTGAGCCGCGCCGCAATGTCCTCCACCGTCTCGTTGCCCTCCGAGATGATCCCCACCCCCTTGGCAATGGCCTTGGCCGTGATGGGGTGGTCCCCGGTCACCATGATCACCTGGGGGGGGATGCAGAGGGGTCACACCCCACTGGGGGCGTCCCCAGGAGGCGCAGAGATGGGGCGACCCCAAGGGAGCTTGGCAATGGCCTTGGCAGCGATGGGGTGGCCCCTGGTCACCATGGTCACTTTGGGGGGCACGCAGAGGGGTGACAGCTTGGGAGGGGGGCCGGGGGGGTCTCACCTTGATGCCGGCGCTGCGACACTTGCCCACGGCATCAGGGACGGCGGCGCGGGGGGGGTCGATCATGGACATGAGCCCCACGAAGACGAGGTCGCTGGTGGGGAAGTTCACCTCGTCGGCATCGAACTTGAACCCGCGCGGGAACTTGTCCGGGGGCAGGTAGAGGTGACAGAAACCTGGGGGACACGGGCGGGTCATGGGGTGGGGACACCCCCGAGCCCCCCTGCCCTCCCTTGGTGCTCCTCATCCTTGCTGTGACCTCCCCAGTGACACCTTTGACCCCAGGTCCCTTGTGCACCCCATGTCCCCTGTGTCCCCAAGTGTCCCCAAGTTCTTACCCCCCCGCCCCAGCTCGTGTCTCCTGTCACATTGCCCGTGTCCCTACACCCTCATGTCACTCGCATTCCCCTGTCCCAGTGTCCCTTTGCCCCCACCTCCTTCATCCCCCTGCCACCATGTCCTCATGTCCCTCATGTCCCACATATCCCCATGTCCCCTATGTTCCTGACATTCCCATGTCCCCCACATCCCCACGTCCCCCATGTCCCCCACATCTCCCACATCCCCCACGTCCCCCGTATCGCCATGTCCCCCATGTCCCTGACATCCCCATGTCCCCCACATCCCCACACCCCTCCATGTCCCACATATCCTCACGTCCCCCATGTCCCCACATCACCCATATCCCCATGTCCCCCACATCTCCCACATCCCCACGTCTCTCATATCCCTATGTCCCCCATGTTCTCCACATCCCCACGTCCCACATGTCCCCAAGTCCCCCATGTTCCCCAGATCCCCACGTCCCACATCTCCCCCACATCCCCATGTCCTTCATGTCCCCCATATCCCCATGTCCCCCACATCTCCCATGTCCCCCATATCCCCGTGTCCCCCATGTTCTCCACATTCCCACGTCCCACATGTTCCCATGTCCCCAGGTCCCCCATGTTCCCCACATCCCCATGCTCCCCATGTTCCCCATATCCCCCGTGTTCCCCATATCCCCATGTCCCACATCTCCCCCACGTCCCCATGTCCCTCATGTCCCCCCCCATCTCCCCCACATCCTCATGTCCCCCCATCTCCCCCACATCCTCATGTCCCCCCATCTCCCCCACGTCCTCATGTCCCTCATGTCCCCCCATCTCCCCCACATCCCCATGTCTCCCATGTCCCCCCATCTCCCCCACATCCCCATGTCCCTCATGTCCCCCTCATCTCCCCCACATCCCCATGTCTCCCATGTCCCCCCATCCCCCCCACATCCCCATGTCCCTCATGTCCCCCCCATCTCCCCCACATCCCCATGTCTCCCATGTCCCCCCATCTCCCCCACATCCCCATGTCCCTCATGTCTCCCCCATCTCTCCCACATCCCCATGTCCCCCATCTCCCCCACATCCCCATATCCCCATGTCCCCCCATCTCCCCCACATCCCCATGTCTCCCATGTCCCCCCATCTCCCCCACATCCCCATGTCCCTCATGTCTCCCCCATCTCTCCCACATCCCCATGTCCCCCCATCTCCCCCACATCCCCATGTCCCTCATGTCCCCCCCATCTCCCCCACATGCCCCCCATCTCTGCCCTGTGCCCCACAGCCCCGGTGCCCCCTGCTCACCCAGGACGCGCTCCCCCAGCCCCCCCAGCTCCAGGTACGCGTTCTGAAAGGCCTCGCGCATCTCGGGGTCCAGCGGCAGCTCCTGGCCCTGCAGCAGGATGCGGGAGCAGCGGTCCAGGATGCGCTCGGGGGCCCCTTTCATCACCAGGAGATGCCCTTGCGGGTCGTCCTCCCGCTCATGGATGGACAACTGCGGGCACAACAGGGGACACTGGCACCGTGTGGCACCCCAGGACTGTCCCCAGTGTCCCCGTGGCCACCACCGGTCCCCCCACACCTGGTATTTATTGGTGGAGTTGAAGGGGATCTCGGTGACTTTGGGGTTCTTGTCCCGCATCTTCTTGACGGAGCCGCAGGAGAGCTGGATGCACTTGAGCAGCGCCGACTCCGACGCGTCCCCCGCCGTGTCCCTCTGTGGGGACAGGCGCTCAGGGTGACACCGGTGACACCGCCACCGTCCCGGCTCTTCGGGGGAGGATTTTGGGGGGGTACCTTGGAAATGGAGATGTTCTCCTGGCCCGGCTTGAAGACGGCGCGGTTGCAGAGCCCGGCGATGCGAGCCAGGGCCGCCCAGGTGGGCGAGCGCTTGTCGAAGGTGGCACCTGGGGGACAGCGGCCCCATCAGCCACCCCAAGTCCCCACCCTCCGCTGGGGACACCCCCTGTGCTCCCAGAGGTGCCCTGGGGTGCCAGGAGGTCAAAATCTGGATGCAAGGTAAGAAAAGGGGTGTCCTGGGTGCTGCTGGGGTTTGGGGTGCTCCGGGTGCCCCCCACCCACCCGACTGGTCCTCGGTGGTGTCGGCCTCGTGGATCTGGTTGTCGAACCACATGTGCGCCACCGTCATGCGGTTCTGGGTGAGGGTGCCGGTCTTGTCGGAGCAGATGGTGGAGGTGGAGCCCAAGGTCTCCACGGCCTCCAGGTTCTTCACCAGGCAGTTCTTGCGCGCCATGCGCTTGGCCGTCAGCGTCAGGCACACCTGGGGGGCACAGGGGCACCCATGGGGGTCAGTGAGCACAGGGCATTGCTGGGGAACCTGGGTCGGACCAGCAGAACCAGCGCCCGCCACCTCCCTCCCAGTAGAACCAGTGCCCATCATCTTCCTCCCAGTAGAACCAGAGCCCATCACCTCCCACCCAGTAGAACCAGCACCCATCATCTTCTGCCCATCACCTTCCTCCCAATAGAACCAGCACCCACCACCTCCCTCCCAGTAGAACCAGCACCCATCACCTCTCTCCCAGTGGAACCAGCACCCATCATCTTCCTCCCAGTGGAACCAGTACCCATCACTTCCCTCCCAGTAGAACCAGCACCCATCACTTCTCTCCCAGTAGAACCAGCACCTATCATCTTTCTCCCAGTAGAACCAGCACCCATCACCTCTCTCCCAGTGGAACCAGCACCCATCATCTTCCTCCCAGTAGAACCAGCACCCATCATCTTCCTCCCAGTAGTACCAGCACCCATCATCTTCTTCACAGTGGAACCAGTACCCATCACTTCTCTCCCAGTGGAACCAGAACCCATCACCTCCCTCCCAGTAGAACCAGCACCCATCACCTCTCTCCCAGTGGAACCAGCACCCATCACCTCCCTCCCAGTAGAACCAGCACCCATCACTTCTCTCCCAGTGGAACCAGCACCCATCACCTTCCTCCCAGTAGAACCAGTGCCCCCGCACCACCCCACCCCTCTGCTCCGCTGGCCCTCACGGTGACGGTGGCCAGCAGCCCCTCGGGGACGTTGGCCACGATGATGCCGATGAGGAAGATGACGGCCTCCAGCCACGTGTAGCCCAGGATGAGGGAGAGGATGAAGAAGGAGAGGCCGAGGAAGACGGCGACGCCGGTGATGAGGCGGATGAAGTGCTCGATCTCCATGGCGATGGGCGTGCGGCCCACCTCCAGCCCTGAGGCCAGCGACGCGATGCGCCCCATCACCGTGCGGTCCCCCGTCGAGATGACGATGCCGCGGGCGGTGCCTGGGGGGTGACACAACCCAGGGAGCGGTGACACAGCCAAGGACCCCCCCAGAAACCCCCTGGCACGGGCAGGGACCCCCAGGACCCACCTTCCACGCAGTTGGTGGAGAAGAAGCAGATGTTGCGGGTCTCCAGTGGGTTCTCGTGGGTGAACTCGGGCGAGCGCGTCTGCGGCTCCGACTCCCCCGTCAGTGACGAGTTGTCCACCTGGGGGGGGACATGGGGTGGGTGACACGCATGGGGGCTCAGCTGGATGGACCCCTGGGCCATAGGGGCCACAGGGTGCCAGCCCTGTTGTCCCCATGCTGGCCCCAGTGTCCCCATGCCAGCCCCAGTGTCCCCATGCCAGTCAGAGTCTCCCCATGCCAGCCCCAGTGTTCCCATGCCGGCCAGAATGTCCCCATGCCAGCTCCAGTGTCCCCATGCCGGCCCCAGTGTCCCCATGCCAGCCAGAGTCTCCCCATGCCAGCCCCAGTGTCCCCATGCCGGCCCCAGTGTCCCCATGCCAGCCAGAGTGTCTCCATACCAGCCCCAGTGTCCCCATGCCAGTCCCAGTGTCCCCATGCCAGTCCCAGTGTCCCCATGCCAGTCAGAGTGTCCCCATGCCAGCCCCATTGTCCCCGTGCCGGGTCCAGTGTCCCCATGCTGGTTCCAGTGTCCCCATGCCGGCCCCAGTGTCCCCATGCGGGTTCCAGTGTCCCCATGCCAGCCCCAGTGTCCCCATGCCAGCCCCATTGTCCCCGTGCCGGGTCCAGTGTCCCCATGTCGGCCCCAGTGTCCCCATGCTGTCCAGAGTGTCCCCATGCCAGCCTCAGTGTCCCCATGCTGGCGCCAGTGTCCCCATGCCGGCCCCAGTGTCCCCATGCTGGCGCCAGTGTCCCCATGCCGGCCCCAGTGTCCCCATGCCAGCCTCAGTGTCCCCATGCCGGTCCCAGTGTCCCCGTGCCGGCTCCAGTGTCCCCATGCCGGCCCCAGTGTCCCCATGCCAGCCCCATTGTCCCCACACTTCCTGGTGCTCCCCATGTCTCCCGGTGCCCCCCACCTTGCAGCCGTGGGACGAGATGATGCGCATGTCGGCGGGGACGCGGTCCCCCCCCTTCACCTCCACCAGGTCGCCCACCACCACGTTCTCCGCGTTGATCTGGATCTTCTCGCCCTCACGGATCACCAGCGCTTGCTGGAAGGGGTGACAGGACACCCTGAGGGACACCCCGAGGGACACCCCGAGGGACACCCCGAGGGACACCCTGAGGGACACCCGGGCACCCTAAGGAACCCAGGCACCCCCCAGCACCCCCTGTGCCCCCACCAGGGTCCTACCTGGGGCACCATGTTCTTGAAGGAGTCCATGATCTTGGAGCTTTTGGCTTCTTGGTAGTAGGAGAAGCAGCCGGTGACAATGACAACGGCAGCCAGGACCACCCCCAGGTACAGCTGGGACCAGGTGGCACCTCAGCACCCTGGGGTGCAGGAGGGGACCCCCCCTGTGCCCCCCTGGCCCATTTGCCCCCCAAGACTGCAATGGAGCCCCCTGGGTGCCTGTGTCCCCTGCAATGCCCATGTCCCCATGGTACCTGTTCCCCCCCCACCCAGTGCTTGTGCACCCCAGGGTGCTCAAGGACCCCACAGACCCCACGTCCCCATGATGTCTGTGGCCTCCCAAGGGTGCCTGTGCCCCCCCCAGGGTCCTGGTGCCCCCCCCGGGTCCTGGTGCCCCCCATGGGTGCCCACGGTTCTGCAGCACTTGTGCACCCCATGTCCCAACATCCCCATGATGCCCGTACCCCCAAAAGTTGCCTGTGCCCCCCCAAGGTGCCTGTGCCTCTCAGGGTCCCCATGCCCCACATGACACCCATCGCCCCCCCCAATTCTCGTGATGCCCACAGCCCCCCCATGATGCCTGTGCCCCCCAAAAGGTGACTGTGCCCCCCAAAAGGTGACTGTGCCCCCCAAGGTGCCCATGCTCATACAGTGCTTGTGCACCCCCCCAGCGCCCATGTCCCAACATCCCCGTGATGGCCGTGTCCCCAAAATGTTCTTGTGCCCCCCAAATGTGCCTGTGCCCCCCCCCCCAGGTTGCCTGTGTCCCCCAAGGGTGCCTGTGCCCCCCAAAAGGTGCCCGTGCCCCTCAGGGTCCCTGTGCCTCTCAGGGTCCCCATGCCCCACATGACACCCATTGCCCCCCAATCCTCATGATGCTCATGGCCCCCTGTGACACCTGTGCCCCCCCAAGTTCCTTGTGCCCCCCGCCACAATACCTGAACCCTCCCATAGTTGCTGGAGAGCTCATCCCCCATGCTGACCCCCTCATCACCCCCAGCCCCCCTGTAAGTGCCCCCCATCGCCCCCCCTGGCACCCCTGTTCACGTTGTCATTGGAGGGCTCGTCCCCCATGGTGACCCCCTCATCATCCCCAGCCCACCTCTAAGTACCCCCCAACGCCCCCCATCGCGCCCCCCGCTCACGTTGTCATTGAAGGGCTCGTCCCCCATGGTGACCCCCTCATCACCCTCAGCCCCTCTCTAAGTGCCCCCATCGCCCCCCCTGGCACCCCCGTTCACGTTGTCATTGGAGGGCTCGTCCCCCATGGTGACCCCCTCATCACCCCCAGCCCCCCTCTAAGTGCCCCCCATGGCGCCCCCGCTCACGTTGTCGTTGGAGGGCTCGTCCTCCATGGTGACCCCCTCATCACACCCAGCCCCTCTCTAAGTGCCCCCATCGCCCCCCATGGCTCCCCCGCTCACGTTGTCGTTGGAGGGCTCATCCCCCATGGTGACCCCCTCATCACACCCAGCCCCTCTCTAAGTGCCCCCATCGCCCCCCATGGCTCCCCTGCTCACGGTGTCGTTGGAGGGCTCGTCCCCCATGGTGACCCCCTCATCACCCCCAGCCCCCCTCTAAGTGCCCCCCATCGCCCCCTATCGCGCCCCCTGCTCATGTTGTCATTGGAGGGCTCATCCCCCATGGTGACCCCCTCATCACCCCCAGCCCCCCTCTAAGTGCCCCCATCGCCCCCCATCGCACCCCCTGCTCACATTGTCATTGGAGGGCTCATCCCCCATGGTGACCCCCTCATCACCCCCAGCCCCCCTCTAAGTGCCCCCCATCGCCCCCCATGGCGCCCCCGCTCACGTTGTCGTTGGAGGGCTCGTCCCCCATGGTGACCCCCTCATCACTCCCAGCCCCCCTCTAAGTGCCCCCCATGGCGCCCCCACTCACGTTGTCATTGGAGGGCTCGTCCTCCATGGTGACCCCCTCATCACCCCCAGCCCCCCTCTAAGTGCCCCCCATGGTGTCCCCACTCACGTTGTCATTGGAGGGCTCATCCCCCATGGTGACCCCCTCATCATCCCCCAGCCCCTCTCTAAGTGCCCCCCATCGCCCCCCATCGCGTCCCCTGCTCACATTGTCATAGGAGGGCTCATCCCCCATGGTGACCCCCTCATCACCCCCAACCCCACTCTAAGTGCCCCCCATCCCCCCCCATGGCGCCCCTGCTCACGTTGTCATTGGAGGGCTCGTCCTCCATGGTGACCCCCTCATCACCCCCAGCCCCCCTCTAAGTGCCCCCCATCGCCCCCCATGGCACCCCCTGCTCACGTTGTCCTTGGAGGGCTCATCCCCCATGGTGACCCCCTCATCACCCCCCAGCCCCCCTCTAAGTGCCCCCCATCGCCCCCCATAGCGCCCCTGCTCACGTTGTCATTGGAGGGCTCATCCCCCATGGTGACCCCCTCATCACCCCCCAGCCCCCCTCTAAGTGCCCCCCATCGCCCCCCATCGCGCCCCCTGCTCACATTGTCATTGGAGGGCTCGTCCCCCATGGTGACCCCCTCATCATCCCCAGCCCCCCTCTAAGTGCCCCCCATGGCGCCCCCACTCACGTTGTCATTGGAGGGCTCGTCCCCCATGGTGACCCCCTCATCATCCCCCAGCCCCCCTCTAAGTGCCCCCCATCGCCCCCCATGGCGCCCCCGCTCACGTTGTCATTGGAGGGCTCATCCCCCATGGTGACCCCCTCATCACCCCCAGCCCCCCTCTAAGTGCCCCCCATCGCCCCCCATGGCGCCCCCGCTCACGTTGTCGTTGGAGGGCTCGTCCTCCATGGCTGCCTGGATGCCGTAGGCCAGGAAGCAGAGGATGGCGCCGATCCAGAGCAGGATGGAGAAGCCCCCGAAAAGCTGCCGGCAGAACTTGACCCACTCGGGGGTGGTCGGGGGGGGCGTCAGCGCGTTGGGACCGTCCTGAACCAGGATCTCGGCCGCCCGCGCGTTGGTCAGGCCCTGGTGGGGGACACACGGTGCCACTGGGGAGCCAGGGGACACCCTGAGGGTGACATGGGCAGGGGACATGTGGGGTATGGCTGGGGGGACAATGGGGATGGGGGCACAGGTGGGTGTCACCCATGGGGACAGGGTGGCAGGAGGGGACAGGGGACATGGGTGGGTGTCACCCCCAGGGTCAGGAGGGGACAGGGGACATGGGTAGGTGTCACCCCCAGGGGCAGGGGGGGACAAGGGACATGGGTGGGTGTCACCCAATGGGACAGGGTGGCAGGAGGGGACAGGGGACACTGGTTGGTGCCCCCCATGGGGGCAGGAGGGGACAGGGGACATGGGTGGGTGTCAACCCCGGGGCAGGAAGGGACAGGGGACATAGCTGGGTGTCACCCATGGGGACAGGGTGGCAGGAGGGGACAGGGGACACGACTGGGTGTCACCCATGGGGACAGGAGGGGACAGGGGACGTGGGTGGGTGTCACCCCCGGGGCAGGAGGGGACAGGGGACATGGGTGGGTGTCACCCATGGGGACAGAAGGGGACAGGGGACATGGGTGGGTGTCACCCCGGGGGCAGGGGACACTGGTGGGTGTCCCCCATGTGGACAGTAGGGGACATGGCCCATGGGTGGGTGTCACCCATGGGGGCAGGAGGGGACATGGGACATCGGGGGGTGTCCCCCATGGGAGTAGGAGGGGACAGGGGACACAGGTGGCTTTCACCCCTGGGGGCAGTAGGGACACAGGACACCGAAGTGTGCCACTTGGGGACATCTCACCCGGGACAGATCCACCTGGTACTTCCTGCCCAGCTCATCCAGGGACAGCTTGTGGTCGTCCTGTTGGGGACACGTCCCCCATGTCACCCCGGGGGGGCCGCGCCAGCCGCCCCCTCTGTCCCCACTGTCCCCCCGGTCCCCTGCTCACCAAGTTCACCTCCTTCTTCAGCTCATCCAGCTCCTTCTCCTTCTGCTTCCTCTTGCCCCCCCCATTCTCCGAGGTGGTGGCAGCGGGCGAGTACTCGCGGCCGGCCTGGATTTTGGAGGGGGGGGGGACACCCATGGGGACAATGGCACCGCCGTGTGGGGTCCCCCCCGCCGCACGGCCCTCGCCTCGTGGGGGGCACGGGCATTACCATGGGCATGGATGTCACCGCCAGCATGGGGGTCACGGTGGCCACGGGCATCGGCGAGGGAACGGGCGTCACCGGGGGCGCGGGGGGGGCTGCGGGCACCGGGGGCAGCGTGGGCATGGGGGGCACCGAGGGGTGGGGGGGACACAAGTAGGGGGGTGGCAGTGAGGGCAGGGGTGACACTGTGGTCATGGCGGGGGGGGGGGCGGGGGTCAGTGTCCCCTGGGGTGTCCCCAAGGTGCGGGGGTGTCCCCATGGCCACAGGGGTGTCCCCAAGGTGCGGGGGTGTTGCTTTGTCCATGCGGGGGGTCACCGTGGTTTGGGGCGGGGGGGTCACTAAGGTAATGGGGGTCACACTGGAGTGTCCCCAGGACTGGGGGGAGAGGTGACACTGCAGTCATGGGGGTGTCACTGTTCCCAGGGGGGTCACTGTCCCCAGTGGGGTCACTGTGACCACAGGGGTGTCCCCAAGGCCACGGGGGTGTCGCTTTGTCCATGGGGTGGGGGTCCTTGGGACTGTGCTGGTGGGGGGGTCACCGTGGTGAGGGGGTCACTGTGGTCATAGGAGTGTCCCCAAGACTGTGAGAAGGGGTGGCTCTGTGGTCACAGGGGTGGCACTGTCCCCAGGGGTGTCACTGTGGCCACGGGGGGGTGTCCCCAAGGCCACGGGGGAGTGTCGCTTTGTCCATGGGGTGAGGGGTCACCGTGGTTGGGGGGGGGGGGGGTCACTGTGGTCATGGGAGGGTCCCCAGGACCTGGGGAAGGGGTGACACTGCAGTCACAGGGTTGTCGCTGTCCCCAGGGGTCTCACTGTCCCCAGGGGTGTCCCCAAGGCCTCGGGGGTGTCGCTTTGCCCATGGAGGGGGCCACCATGGTTGGGGGGGAGGGGGTCACTGTGGTCATGGGAGGGTCACTGTGGTCATGGGAGGGTCACTGTGGTCATCGGAGTGTCCCCAGGACCAGGGGAAGGGGTGACACTGCAGTCACAGTGGTGTCACTGCAGTCACAGGGGTGCCACTGTCCCCAGGGGTGTCCCCGTGGCCATGGGGGGGTCCCCACAGTCCGTGGAGAGGGACACGCCACCGCCACCAGCAATGTCCCGGAGAGGCAGGGGTGTCACGGCGGGCAGGGGACAGGCGGGGGTGACACGGCAGCAGGGGGTCCCCGGGGCTGGCAGGGCTGGTGACACGTCTGTCCCCGCGCCCGGAGCTTGGCAGGAGCAGGAGGGGCCGGGGGGGGCCGATGCGCTCATGGAAAACGGCCCCGGTGCCAAGAACAACGGCCGGGGCGGGGGGGTCGTGTTACCGCGGGGACGGAGACACGCGGGGCGCCCACATACCCCCCCACGGGGCGACATCTCGCGTGGGGAAGCTCTGCTGTCTGTCCCCCCCCCCCCCGCGGGGATACTTTGCATGGGTGGGGGGGTCCCAATGCTACGGCACCCCAGGATTTTGGGGGGATGGTGGGTGTTGTGTCTGTGTCCCCCCCACGTCGGTATTTCCCTGGGGTGACTCGGGGGGGACACCCGGGGACGGGACACCCACGTTTTCCGGGGTAACCCCTTTTTTGGGTGGGTGTCGGCGTGGGGGGTCCCGGCCGTGCCAAGCGGGACGGGGCGGGGGGGCCTCGGTGGGATGGGGGGGGACCCGGGCGAGGTGCCAACCCCGGCTCAGGGCCCCCCCGCGGCCGTTGCCACGGCAGCCGCGACCCTGGCGCTGAGCAGCCGCGGGCACGGGGCCACGGGCACGGGTGGGGGACGGGCACGGGGAGGGGAATGTGTGCTGGGGTACAGGGGGGGTCCAGGCGGGGGAACCCCGGTTCCGTGCCTCAGTTTCCCCACCATAGGGGACCCTTTTTCCCCCGCATTCCTTCCCTGAAGAGAGGGGGACCCAGGCGTCCGGGTAGCCGCCCACGCGTGGCGGGGGTCACTCGGGAACGGGTGGTTGTGGGGGGGGGTGACTGTGTGTGGGGTGTTGGCGCGGAGGTGATGGGGGTGTCGGTGGCACCCTGGGGGTTGCAAGACGCCCGTGGGTGGGTGCCGGGGGGGGAAGTGCCCACGGGTGACAGCGGTGCCCCGCTTGGGGGGTGCCCAGGGCTGGGGGTGCGGGTGCCAGGGGCAGGTGCCGGGTCCCCGCAGGGGTGGGTGCCCTGGAGGGGGAAGGGGGGTGTGTGGGTGCCCCGCGTGGGTGGGTGCCTCGCGTGGGCGGGGGGCGCCCCGGGCCGCCCCTACTCACCCCTCTGCCCATGGCGCTGCCGTCGCTGCTCCCGGCCCGGGGCGCTCGGGGGGGACGGCGGCGGAGGCGGCCGAGAAAAACCCTCCCGGCCCCGCCCGGCCCGGCCCCCCCCGCCCACCCGGCCGGGCCGGCCCCCCCCCAGACCCCCCCTCCATCCCCCAGCCCCTCCTGGCCGGACACGGACCCCCCCGCCCGAACCCCCTCCCCTCTCCGCTCCCCCCCGTTATGCGCCGGGGGGGGCTCCTCCCGCCTCCCCCCGCCCGTGCTGGGGGTCTCCACCCCCCCCCCCCACTGGAGGCAGCCGTGGGACCCAGGCATCCGGGGCGGTGGGGGGTCCTGGCCGAGCGCTGGGAACCCAGGTGTCCGGGCGGGATGGGAGGGGGGGGGCTGCCCTCTCCTGACCCCCCCCGTGCTGACCCAAAGCTGAGGGGAGGTGTCAGGGGACCCAGGCATCCGGACCCCCCACACCGACCCCCCAGCTCGCCGAAGGGGGGGACAGGACACCTGCGTCCCTCCCTGCAGCCCCCCCAGCGCAGGGGGTGACCCCAGGAGGAGGGGGGGAAGTTTGTGGGGCGGGGGGGGTTGATCCCCACCCCAACGTGTCACCAATTCTCGCAGCTGGGGACGCTGGTGCCACCGGGAACGCGGGGTGGCTAAAATTAGCTGGGGAAAGGCCAGGGCCAGGAGGGGACACTGTGCCAGGGGGGGGACACTGTGCCCAGGGACAGCTGTGCCCAAGGAACTGACTGTTCCTGGCGACCGGCTGTGCTGGGGACACGGTGGTGTCTGTGGTGGCTGTGCTGGGGACACGGTTGTGCGTGGGGACACGGTTGTGCCTGCGGTGGCTGTGCTGGGGACACCGTTGTGCCCTGGGGACCCACTGTGGCTGTGGTGGGGACACTGTTGTGCCTGGGGACCGACTGTTCCCAAAGCCCTGGGGTTGTGCCTGGGGACACACGGTTGTCCCCAGGGGCCAGCTGTGCCAGGGCAGTGCCCAGTGTCACATCCCGACACCCCCCGTGTCCCCCCTCCCAGTCCCAGTGCCCCCCAGTCCCGTTCCAGGGTCCCTTCCCAGTGCAGCTCCCTCCCCGTTCCACGCCCCCCCCAAACCCCTCAAGGTCCGGCTTAGTCGCCATGGCAACCGTCAAGGGCAGCTCAAGGGCATGGGGGGGGCACGGCCGTGGGGCCCACAGCCCCCTGCACCAGTGCCACCAGTCTGCACCAGTGCCACCAGTCTGCACCAGTGCCACCAGTGTGCCCAGCACCCCCGCTCTGCTGCGCCGCTTCCCAGGTCCAGCCTTGAGCTCCCAGTGCAGCCCAGTATCCCCAGTCTGGACCAGACTTCCCAGTTTGTGCCAGCGACCCATCTGTCCCAGTATCTCCCAACCTGCCCCAATTCTCCCCCAAACCTGTCAATGCTTCCCACCTTCCCCAGCACCTCCCTGTCCAACCCCAGTCTCTCCCAGTATGCCCCAGTCTCTCCCAGTCTCCCCTCAACTGCCCCAGCAACTCAGTCTCAGTGTGCCCCAGTCCATCCCAGTCCCTCCAGTCCATCCCAATATTCCCCAGTACCCACAGTTCCCCCGTCCATCCCAGTCCCTCCCAGTCCTCCCAGTTCCCCCAGTCCATCCCAATATTCCCCAGCACCCCCAGTCCCCCCAGTCCATCCCAGTCCTTCCCAGTCCTCCCAGTTCCCCCAGTCCATTCCAGTCCCTCCCAGTTCCCCCAGTCCATCCCAATATTCCCCAGCACCCACAGTCCCCCCAGTCCATCCCAGTCCCTCCCAGTTCCCCCAGTCCATCCCAATATTCCCCAGTACCCACAGTCCCCCCAGTCCATCCCAGTCCATCCTAGTTCCCCCAGTCCATTCCAATATTCCCCAGTACCCACAGTCCCCCCAGTCCATTCCAGTATTCCCCAGCACCCACAGTCCCCCCAGTCCCTTCCAGTCCCTCCCAGTTCCTCCCAGTTCCCCCAGTCCATCCCAGTATTCCCCAACACCCACAGTCCCCACAGTCCCTCCCAGTCCCCCCACTCCATCCCAGTTGGGGCCGGGCACGTCGAGGCCAGTTGCGGGGGGGGTGTTTACCCAGCCTGTGTCCCCTGCTGTCCCCCTCCCGCTGTCCCCAAGCTGAGCAAACAGATGACGCGGGAGCAGGCGCCACGTGCTGCGACCCCACCCCGGCCCCCACGGGGGACCCAGGCGTCCGGCCCCACGGGGGACCCAGGCGTCCGGCTTCCACCCCGCTGCCCGGGGCAGCCCAGTCTTCCCAGTCACCCCAGTTCTCTGCCCAAAGTGGCAGCGTGACGCGTGTCCCCGTGGGACTGGGGGGGGTGTCCTGCACACGCGTGTGCCCCTGCCCGTGCCAGGATCGTGCCCCCGCCCCGCGCAGCTGCTGCCCGTGGGCGGCAGGAATGCGGCAGCCGGTGGGGGGGACACGGCAGGGTGGCCGTGTCGCTCCCCCCGCTGCTCACGCGTGTGCACACACATCACCCCCCCACTCCGGTCCAGCCGTGTGTGTGTGCACACGCGTGGGGACCGCCCCGATGTCCCCCGGACCCACGCGTGGCTATGAGGGGGTGCAGCTCCTGCCCCCCCCGCGGCTGCTCCACCCGCGGCGTGGGCGGGGATGGGCGGGGCAAAGGGTGGGGTGGTGGGCGGAGAAGTGGGCGGGGAGAAGAGTGGGGCAATAGGCGGGGCGACGGGCGGAGAAGCGGGCGTGGCTTCCCGATGCATCAGGGCCTATTCAGCTCCGCCCACTTCTCTAAGCCCCGCCCTCTCCGCTGCTGCTGGATCCGCGGGGGGGACAGCGGGGATGTCTCGGGGGCGGGAAGCGATGTCTCATAGTCTGGAGCCACCCCCCCAATTCCGTGGGGTGGGGGACACTAATCCCTGCCCGGTGGCAGCCCCTCCGAACCCCAAATTCCCAGATGGGTTCACCTGGCCCTCCCCGCATCCCCCTATTCAGCACCCAACCATCACTTGGCGGAGTGTGGGGGGGGTTGTATGTGTTTATTAACAGCAAACGGGGAGCAGCGGGGCGCCCAGCACCCCAGCGCCCATCACCGCCCCTCGGGGCTGGCCAGGCTGCCGTTGCGCTGGCGGGGGGTACCGGGCGGCGCCCCCCCCGCCGCCTCCTCCAGCGGCTGGTCCAGGCGGCTGGGGATGGACCAGTAGAGATGCGCGTCCCGGCGGGCGGCGGCGGCCGCCAACTGCCGGGCGCTGCAGGCGGGGGTGGGCACCGGCACGGTGTGGTGGAACCCCCCGTAGTCCACCTCGTAGAACCCTTCCTCCAGGCTGAGCAGCGGCGTGAAACGGTGGCCCCACAGCACCTCGTCCGCCAGGTACGAGCTGCGGGCCTGGCACGTCATCCCTGCGTGGGGACAGCCCGGGACAGCCCGTGACACCCGGCCCGGGGACGTGGGACATGGCGGGGTGACCCGTGCTAATGGGGTGGGTGGAGGGGGCTGTGGTGCACCCGTGGTGTGGGGCACCCCAATATCTGCAGCACCCGCTGCATAGCAGGACTTCAATCTGTGCTGCACCCACTGTGTGGGGCACCCTAATATCTGCAGCACCCAGTGCATGCAGGACCCCATTCTGTACCATACCTGGTATGTGGGGCACCCCAATATCTGAAGCACTCACCGCATGCAGGACCCCATTCTGTACTGCACCCATTGTGTGGGGCACCCCAATATCTGCAGCACTCAGTGCATACAGGACCCCATTCTGTGCTGCACCCACTGTGTGGGGCACCCTAATATCTGCAGCACCCACTGCATGCAGGACCCCATTCTGTACCATACCTGGTGTGTGGGGTACCCCAATATCTGAAGCACCCTCTGCATGCAGGACCCCAATCTGTACTGCACCCACTGTGTGGGGCACCCTAATATCTGCAGCACCCACTGCATACAGGACCTCAACTTGTGCTGCACCCACTGTCTGGGGCACCCCTATATCTGTAGCACCCACTGCATGCAGGACCCCAATCTGTGATGCACCCACTGTGTGGGGCACCCTAATATCTGCAGCACCCACTGCATACAGGACCCCAATCTGTGCTGCACCCACTGTCCGGGGCACCCCTATATCTGCAGCACCCAGTGCATGCAGGACCCCAATCTGTGTTGCACCCACTGTGTGGGGCACCCCTATATCTGCAGCACCCAGTGCATGCAGGACCCCAATCTGTGTTGCACCCACTGTGTGGGGCACCCTAATATCTGCAGCACCCAGTGCATGCAGGACCCCATTCTGTACTGCACCCATTGTGTGGGGCACCCCAATATCTGCGCCGCAATCTGTGCTGCATCTGCTGTATGGGGCACCCCTATATCTGCAGCACCCACTGCATGCAGGACCCCAATCTGTGCTGCACCCGCTGTGTGGGGCACTGCAATATTTGCACCCCAATCTGCTGCACCTGTTGTGTGGGGCACCCTAATATCTGCACCCCAATCTGTTCTGCACCAGTTGCGTGGGGCACCCCAATATCTGCAGCACCCGGTGCATGCAGGACCTCAATCTGTGCTGCACCCACTGTGTGGGGCACCCTAATATCTGCACCCCAATCTGTACTGCACCCACTGTGTGGGGCACCCCAATATCTGCAGCACCCAGTGCATGCAGGACCTTAATCTGTGCTGCACTCATTGTGTGGGGCACCCCAATATCTGCAGCACCCAGTGCATGCAGGACCTCAATCTGTGCTGCACCCACTGTGTGGGGCACCCTAATATCTGCACCCCAATCTGCTGCACCTGTTTTTTGGGTACCCCAATATCTGAAACACCCAGTGCATGCAGGACCTCATTCTGTACTGTATCTATTGCGTGAGGCACCCCAATATCTGCAGCACCCGGTGCATGCAGGACCCCAATCTGTGCTGCATATGGTGCACAGGGCACCCCAATATCTATAGCACCAAGTGCATTCAGAACCCCAATCTGTGCTGCACCTGGTGCATGGTGCACCCCAAAATCTGCAGCATCCACTGCATGCAGGACCCCAATCTGTGGTGCACCCCAAAATCTGCAGCACCCAGTGCATGAGGTGCCCTGCTCCTGGCTGGAGGGGGCTGGACTGCACCCCAGTGCACAGGGGCACCCCAATCCTGGATGGGGGGATCTGTACAGCACCCAGTTGCATGAGACACCCCAGTGAGCAGGGGACAGACTGGGACATCAGGAGCTGCCACTGTCATCGGGACCCCCTCCCCAAGCTCCTGGTGAAGGCGGCACCCCCCGCAATGGGCTTGTTCTGGAGGGGGGGACCCAGGCTGAGCTTGAGGGGGAGGGGGAATTTGGGGTCACTTCCCAGTAGGATGGGGCAGGAACACCCAGGGTTGAGATGTCCCCATGCAGGTGAGATGTCCCCTGTGAAGGTGAAGCATCCCCATGGAGATAAGATGTCCCCAAGCACATCCCACCCCCAAAGCCACCACCGGCGTCCCCGTTACCTGTGGCCTCCACCATCCCCTCGAGGATGACGACGATCTCGAAATCGTCCTTCTCCAGCTGGTGCCGCGAGACGTCCCAGAAGGGGCTGCGCTCGTCGATCTCGTGGCTGATGATGAGGGGCGAGACGAGGAAGAGCCGGTCGTCGCCCGTCTCGAAGCCCACGCTCAGGTCGGTCTGGTCCAGGGGGATGAACTCGCCCTCCTGCGTCTGCTTGGACTTGATGAGCTTGGCGCGGATGGACGCCTCCACGATGTGCGAGTCCCGCAGGTCGCCCACGCGGAACATCAGGCAGAGCCGGTCGTCCCGCAGCGAGACCACGGCGTGGGACGAGAACACCAGGGTCTCGGCGCGCTTGTTGGGTTGGGAGATCTTCACGAACATGCAGCCCACCATGAAGGCGTTGACCATGGAGCCCAGGATGGCCTGGAGGAGCAGCAACACGATGCCCTCGGGACACTTGTCGGTGATGACGCGGTGGCCGTAGCCGATGGTGGTCTCCGTCTCAATGGAGAAGAGGAAGGCGGAGACGAAACCGTTGAGGTTGTTGACGCAAGGCGTCCAAGCGTGGTCCTCCAGGTGCTCCAGGTCCCCCCGGCAGTAGGCGATGAACCACCAGATGAGGCCGAAGAAGAGCCAGGTGACGGCGTAGGCCAGGATGAAGACGAGGAGGCTGAAGCGCCACTTGAGGTCCACCAGCGTGGTGAAGATGTCGGTGAGGTAGCGGTAAGTCTCCCGCACGTTCCCGTGTTGCACGTTGCACTTCCCGTCCTTCTCCACGTAACGCTGGCGCTTGCGGGCGCCGGCCCCCCGACGCCTGGGGGGGACCAAGGGGGGCTTGGTGTCCCCCGGGAGCCCCTCGGGGACCCCGCAGAAGGCGGCGTTGTCTTGCGCCATCACCCCTCAGCGCCTGTGGGGCAAGGAGAGGGTTAAAGGCACCGCTCGGCCCCTCCAAACTGGGGGGACTGGGAGGGGACGGTGGCACCGGCTGGTGCGTGGGGGGGGCTGTCCTGGTGAATTGGGGAGGGGGGGTAAAATAAGGCAGAGGAGCGCACGGGGGTGCCGAGCCCACGCGTGTGCACGCACCTGTACACACCTGCACACGCGTGTGCACACCTTGCACACGCAGCCCCCCCCATTGCACACACCCACGTGTGCGCACCCACCCCATTCCACCTGGACCCCCCCCACGGCCCGGCCTTGGGGTCTTGTGCCCCCCCGCATCGTGGAGGACCCCCCCACTCCCACCCGGGTTCGTGGGGCCGAACGGAGGCGGGGGGGAGGAGCGCACCCTCCGCGCTCTGTGTTGGGGTGGGGGGGACCCCTCCACGCAGGCCGGGCCCCCAGCACCCCACCCGTGGAGGGGGGGTCCCCGGTGCCCCCCCATGCGCTGCGGCGGTGGGGGGTGCAGGGGGCTGTGGGGCGCAGGGGGAGCAGCAGGACCCCCCCCCCAGGCTGTGTCGTGTTCCCCCCCCGGCCCCGCACTCACCGCTCCCCCCGCGGCCGCCGCTCCCGCCGGGCCGCGCAGCCCCCGTGCGCTGCGCACATGGCGCGGGGGGCGCAGCGGGGCCGCACCGATCGCTCCCGGGCCCGCTGCCGGTGTCGGACCCGCTGTCGGTGCCGGTCCTGGTCCCGGAGCAGCCCCCCCGTTCCCGTTCCTGTCCCCCCCCACCAAACCGTTCCCTTGGCTGCGCTCCCGCCGTTCCCCGGCAACGGCTGCGCCCCGGGAGCGCGCGGCTAAAAATACCGACCAGCGCCCGCCCCCCGGGCCGCCCGCCCCCGGGTCCCCCACTCGTGACCCCCTCACCCCCCCCGGACCCTCACCCGTGACCCCCCCGCCGGTGCGGTGCACACGTGTGGGAAAGCACGCGTGGGACGGGGGTTCGCACACGCGTGTGCGGGACGCGGGGGGGGGGCGAACACCTGGGGACACCCGGGGGGGTCACGGGGGACAGGTCTGGGGGGACACACGCGCGGGGCGCAGCGGGGGGGGTGTGACACGGGGCACATCGGGGTGGGGGCGGGATGTGAACACGCGTGTGACACTGAGCACGGTGCGGGGGGGACATGCGAGGTCCCACCCTCCCCGCTGGCCCACGCAATGCACAGGTGGCCACGACTGCCCCGCGCAGGCCGAGAGCCCCCCCCTCACTTGCCCAATGCCCCCCTCACTAGGCCAGACCTCCCCCACTTGCCCAATGCCCCCCTCACTAGCCCAGACCTCCCCCACTTGCCCAATGCCCCCCTTCACTAGCCCAGACACCCCTCACTAGCCCAGTTCCTCCTCATTTGCCCAATGCCCTCTTCACTAGCCCAGACTCCCCTCGCTAGCCCAGTGCCCCCCTCACTAGCCCAGGGTCCCCCTCACTAGCACAGACCCCCTCACTAGCCCCTTTCCCTCCTCACTAGCCCAGGGCCCCCCTCACTAGCCAAGTGCCCCCCTCTCTAGCCGCCCCCCCCACTAGCCAGGGCTCGGTGGTCACTAGCCACCCTCCGTCCTTTCCAGACCCTCCCCCGGTGCCGCCTTCGGGAGCCCCCGCGCAGCCCCGGCCCCCCCGGGAGGACAAAGGCGCTTTGTCCCTCGGCCCCGGGGAACCGGCCCCGGAACAGCGGAGCCTTGTGCGGGGGGGCCCGGAGCCGCGCCCCGCGCTGCCACGGACCCCCCCGGCCCCACGGACCCCCACGGACCCCCACGGCCAAGAGGCAGCGCCGGAGCTGCCGTTGTCCCCACAGGGATGCTGGGGGGGGGTCACTGTGTGTGTGTGGCTGGCGTTGTCCCCATAAGGATGCTCGGGGGGTGGGATGCAGCCGGGGGGGCGCTGCGGTGACCGGGGGGGGAGCTCTGCCCGGTACCGGAGCCCGGGGGACCCCGCCCGGCCCCTCCCCGGTGCCGGTGGCTGCGGGCAGGGTCCCCCGCCCCCCCCGTGGCCGGTAACGTGACCCGGTGCGGACCGGCTCGTTTTCCACCCCATTAACCCCCGGCCCGCCCCCGGCGGCTCCTCCCCGGCCCGGGCCCCCTCCCCGGCCCCGCCAATCGGTGCCGGCCGGGCCCGGCGAGGCGGCCCGGGCCAGGGGGGGGCAGCGGGGGGGCCCGGCCCGTCCCGCCGCCGCCGGCCCCGCCGAGCCATAAAGCCCATGGGGAGGCGGCGGCGGGGCTGAGCCAGCCGGGACCGGGACCCCGGGTCCTCCCCGAGCAAGGTAAGGGCGAGGGGGGGGCACCGGGGGTCCCCGTCCATCCCCATCCCCTCTGGGGCACCTGCCGGAGTGGGATCGGTCCCCGGGTCCCTGCAGCCCCACGGCTCCTGGTACTGGGACCTTGTAACCCTGTGTCCCCCGCAGCTCCGTGTCCTTGTGTCCCCATCTCCCCACGACCCCATAACCCCGTGTCCCCACATCTCCGCAGCCCCATATACTTCCACAACGTGTCCCTAAGTCCTCCTGTACACCATGTCCCCCTGTCACCCCATATCCCCATTCTGCACATCCCCATGTCCCTGCATCTCTCTGCCCCCATATCCCCAAGTCCCCATGTCACGTATCCCCCTGTCACATATCCCCACGTCCCTGTGTCCCTGTGTCATGTCTCTCCAAGCCCCCATGCCCCTGTATCCCCACGTCACATATCCCCATGTCCCCCCTGCTCCCTGTGGGTGTCCCCCATGGGGGGCTCAGGTCCTCAAGGATGGAGCACTACAAAAGCATTTGGGTGGAGGGGGCTGGAGTGTCCTTGTCACCTCCCAGGTCCCCACAGTGGGCAAGTGGGTCTCACCAGGCACTGGTGGCCCTGGCTGGGCTGTGGGTTAACCGGGCTGCGGGTTAATCACACCAGATTAACTGGATTGGGGATTAGCAGGGCCACAGATTAGCCACACTGGGCAGTGGTTTATCCCAGGTGTGGTTTATCCCGAGTGTGGCTTATCCCAGGTGCGGTTTATCCCAGATGTGGGTTATCGCAGATGTGGGTTATCCCAGATGTGGGATATTGGGGCTGTGGGTTATTCTAGGTGTGGTTTATCTGGACTGTGGGTTATCCCAATTGTGGGTTACCTGTGGTGCAGGTTATCCCAGCTGCAGGGTTACCTGTGGTGTGGGTTATCCGTGGTGTGGGTTAACCAGGCTGTGGGTTACCCATGGTGTGGGTTAACTGGGCTCTGAGTTCCCTGGGCTGCAGGTTAATGGGGCTGGGAGTTAACGAGGCTCTGGGTTAATGAGGCCGGTTGCGGTGACTGCGGTTACTGGTGCCACGGTGGCTTCTCCGGTGGCCACAGGAGCCCGTGGCCCCACGGGACGTGCTTGAAAAAGGGCCCAAATTGGCTGGTTTTCCCCTCAATCTGCAGCCCTGGCTGACGAGGGTTGGGCAGCACTGGGGCGGAATAAACAAAAATGGTCATTTTGCGGTGCCGCGGGTGCTGCTGGGGTGGGACGGGGGGTCCCCATCGCCCCCATGGCCGGGGGGTGGCAGCTCCTGCCCCCCGGCGTTTACCGGCTGTGGGTGGCAGCGTGAAGGGCACAGGGACATGGGGACATGGGGACATTCATCCCCTGGGGGCACCAGCCCCGCATTTGGGCTCAAACCGCTCCGGGGGTTCAGTGGGGGAACAAGGGGGGTCTGGTGGGGGGGACCCAGGCGTCCGGGGGGTGGGTGGTGGGGGGACCCCCATTGGGGGCTGCGCTGGCGGCGGGCGCGGGGCCCTGAATGCTAACGAGGGGCCTCGTCAAAGCGCCATTGTGCCCCGCCAGCTCCATTGAGGCCTCTGACAATGGCCCCACTGTCCCTGTCCCCCCCCCCCCGCCACCCCGCGCGCCCGCCCCGCACCCCCAGCCCCACGGGACCTGCCCCACGGCGCGGTCCCCCGAGACCCCAACCCACTGTGGGGATGGGGTCGCACATCCCCCCCACACACACACCAGTTCCCAGTTGGCACCAGTACGGGGAGGCCGGCGCCCCAGTTTCGAGGTGGGGGGGACGCCCTGGCGGGGAGCCCGGCCATGGCTGGCACGGCGCGGCCATGGGCACGGCGCCCGCGCTGGTGGTGCCAGCGGGACGGGATGGGGGGGGACGTGTCCCTGTGTCCCCCCTGTCCCACCACGGACCCCCCTGTTCGCAGCCAGTGTCCCCTGGGGGGAAACTGAGGCATGGGGGGTGAGGGGGGTTAATGGGTAACCGGTTCTGCCCGCGGGCACCGTCCCCGCGCCGGGAACAAGCGCTGGCTTGTCACAACCCGTGTCCCTGCATGGGAAGGGCACAGGGGCACGCGGCCCCCCAGGGGGACATTATGGGGTGCAGTGACCCCAAAAATGAGGAGGGGGCACAGACCCTGGGGAGGGGGACTAAGGAGGCCCAGAGGAGCAGAAGGACCTTCAGGGTGCAGCGGCCACTGTGTCCCCACGGTGACGAGCTGGTGCCTGTTGCTGCTTGGTGTTGGGAGAGCTCTGGGGACACGGTGGCTTTGGGGACACACGGTGGCTCTGGGGACATGGTGGCTTTGGGGACACGCGGTGGCTCTGGGGACATGGTGGCTCTGGGGACCCCCGGCAGCTCAGCTGGGATGTGGCAGGTCCGTGTCCCCGGTGTCACTGTCCCCTCCCCAGGGCATTTCACCAGGAGGGGACGTGGCACAGGGGGGACGGCGGCAGTGCCACCCACGTTCCCCCAGCTTTGGCAAGGGCAGGGACACCGGGCTCCAAGGAGACCCCCCAGGGTGCCACCGTGTCCCTGTGTCCCCGGCACGCTGCCGTGGCGGAAACCGCGGTGGGGCCAAAGGCTGGCGGGGGCTGAAAGGGCCTTTCTGTGCCGCCGGGGCTGGCAGGGGACAGGGACGGGGACAGGGATGGGGACGGAAACGCGCCTGGCGCCGCCACCAGCCCTTTGTCCCCGTCACCTCCCATTCATCCCCCTTCCTCTTCCTCCTGCCCGGCCAGGACACCTGGGTCCCCTCCACGGGACGGGAGGGCTGCCAGGGGACAGAGGGGACATCCGTCCTCTCCTTCTGTCCATCAGTCACCCTCTGTCTTCTCACCCATTGCTCCTCTACGACTGTCCGTCTGTCCATCTGTGTTCTCCATCCATCCATCCCTCTTCTCCATCCTTCTTCTCCATCCGTCATCCATCATCCATCTTCTCCATCCATTCGTTTGCCTCCTCCGTTTTCCTTTTCCCTTTTCATCCATCCATCCATCTTCTTCATCTTCTCCTTCCCTCTCCATCCCTCCTCTTCTCCATCTTCTCCATCCCTCCTCTCTTCTCCATCCCTCCTCTCTTCTCCATCCCTCCTCTCTTCTCCATCCCTCCTCTCTTCTCCATCCCTCCTCCCTTCTCCATCCCTCCTCTCTTCTCCATCCCTCCTCTCTTCTCCATCTTCTCCCTCCCTCCTCTCCATCCATCATCCACTTGTCCATCTTCTCCATCCATTCATCCATCCACCTTCCTCCTCCTCTTCATCCATCTGTACGTGTTCTCCATCCATCATCTTCTCCATCTTCTCCACCTTCTTCTTCCTCTTCTCCATCCATCACCCACCCATCCATCTTCCCCATCTCTCAGTCTCCCTTCTCTCCACCCCCTGACTCAACACTCCCCCCCATCACCTCCTGACCCGCCTTGTCCCCTCCTGACCCCCCTGTCCCCTCGTCCCCAGATGACGTCGGCCACCAAGGTTTACTACAGCCAGACCACGCAGACCGAGGGCCGCCCGCTGATGGGGCTGCGCCGGCGCCGGGTGCTCACCAAGGACGGGCGCAGCAACGTGCGCATGGAGCACATCGCCGACAAGCGCTTCCTCTACCTCAAGGACCTCTGGACCACCTTCATCGACATGCAGTGGCGCTACAAGCTGCTCCTCTTCTCCGCCACCTTCGCCGGCACCTGGTTCGCCTTCGGCGTCGTCTGGTACCTGGTGGCCGTGGCCCACGGGGACCTGCTGGAGTTCGAGCCGCCGGCCAACCACACACCGTGCGTCATGCAGGTGCACACGCTCACCGGCGCCTTCCTCTTCTCCTTGGAGTCCCAGACCACCATCGGCTACGGCTTCCGCTACATCAGCGAGGAGTGTCCGTTGGCCATCGTGCTGCTCATCGCCCAGTTGGTCCTCACCACCATCCTGGAGATCTTTATCACCGGTACCTTCTTGGCCAAGATCGCCCGGCCTAAGAAACGCGCCGAGACCATCAAGTTCAGCCAGAACGCCGTGGTGGCCCAACACGAGGGCAAGACCTGCTTGATGGTCCGCGTGGCCAACATGCGCAAGAGCCTCCTCATCGGGTGCCAGGTCACCGGGAAGCTCCTCCGGCCCCACCTCACCAAGGAAGGCGAGAACCTACGGCTCAACCAACTCAACGTGGACTTCCAGGTGGACACGTCCTCCGACAGCCCCTTCCTCA